>NC_086156.1:5107229-5459729 GCF_035149785.1 Candoia aspera | reverse complement strand
CCACTTTGCTTAGCAACCGAAATTCCAATCCCAATTGTAGTCATTAAGCAAGGACTACCTGTATAAAGTTAGAATTCGAGAGCCGAATTTGCAGAAACGCACCTCGAAAACAAAACTGACAAAGGAGTTAAGGAACCACACACCAGAATCCAGCTCAGATTCTCTGTCTCATAAACCTGAAATCTAATGTGTTGCAAGTGTAAAGGAATCTCATTTGCACTTTGATTGCTAGTATAACTCGGAGGTGGTTTTAGTCAGTAATAACTATCTGGGTACCAATGAAATGAGGTGTGCAATTTTGGGGTAAATAAAGATGCATTGTTAAACTTCTGGACACATTTGCAGAACACATTTTTGGGTGCTTAAGGCTATTTCAGCAGTGACACGCATTTTAGGATGGTTGCTTTTATAGACTTCTTCCCCGAAGGATGAAAATGATGATCATCATCATCATCAATTTCATTATGGTCATTCAACCAGAAAGCACAGAAAAACACATTATTAAAAACATAATACATTGCAGGCACGTAGCCCCCCCCCCTTTCCTGTTACAGGCTAACAATAAAACATCTAAAATAACTGAAGACCTCCAATCTCTCTGTCACACTAAATTTACCTTAATTTCCTTAATTTTCTCCCTGCTGACTACAATGGACTTTCCATTGATAAAAGGTGGAAAAGTTACTTAGCAGAGGGGTGTGCTTCTGAGTCATTGATTAAATGTTCCCTTATAGAACTGACCTGTGAATACTTTGTAAGAAACTGCAGGCAACTGATCACTTCATAGGGCCCCGTGCATCCCAGTTTAACATATACCCGATAGCAGATGTGATAGAATGCAGGTCACATTTCTCTATCAAAGGGGCAATGCCGCAATGCACATTCAACCCACACAATCTCTTTCTTGACTGGGAAGATCCAATCCGTCCTGTACGATTGACCAGAATCTGCAAGCTTCAGATCTCATTGATTGAACAGTTCCTGGGACCCAGGAAGTGGGCCTTCTCGGCTGTAGGGCCTCTCCTCTGGAACAGCACTCCCCGCAAGATTAAAATGGCCCCCATCCTGACCTGGTTTAAGCAGGTCTTGAAGCCTGGGACCCCAGACCAGGGGGTCTACAGGGTACGGTCAAAAAGGCCAACTGCATTGCACATAAAAGTTGGTGGAGCTACAATTAGACCATTGGGGCCACCATCTTGACTTTTCTGACCACACCCTGTGGGGACCCCCGCTCCAAGGTCTGGGCTAGAGAGGGTGACAGGCCGCCTTTTAGGAACATGTGGATTATTATCTTACTGCTCTTCCTATTGTTCTTTTGCGGGTTCTAAAGTTTTTCAACGGTTTTTAGCATTGGACGCAACTCAGAGTCATTATGGGTTGTGGGGGGGCTTAGAAATTTGACAAATACATACATAAGAGTGAAGGGACCGTTCATACAAGGTTTTCCAGTGCCTGTTTGTCAACACTGATTTGCTATTATTGGTCTTATTAAATAGGCAAGGCTGCCCAATTCTTGCTGACTCTGGACTCCTTCAAATCATTGACCACGCTGCATTGGGGGTCCTTCCCCACTTGCAACTAGCGATAATTGGAACTGTTTCTTCTCTGCACATGCCCTCGATGTTGTCTTCTGCTAGTCCCTGGGTAATGTTTAAGTCATCCTGAGATGTCCCACCACAAAAAGAAACTTCTCCCGCTCTTCTACAGGTAGTCCTCACTTACCGACCACTTTTAAGTAACTGTTCAAACTTACAATGGGGCTGAACAAGCAGTACTTATGACCAGTCCTCAAAGTTCCTGCAGTGTCCCTGCGGTCGCAGGATCACAATTCAGACGCTCAGCAACCAGCCCCCATTTCCTACTGTTGCATCATCCCGTGGTCATGTGGTTGCCATTTGTGACGTTCCCTGCCAGCTTCCCACAAGCAAAACCAATGGGGAAGCCGGCAGGAAGTCGGAAGTCACTATCGCATGAGGTCCTTGCTTAACGACCAGTGGTGATTCACTTAACGATGGCAACCAGGGACTGCCAGAACCGCTGTTGCTAAGCGGTGCAGCCACATGACATTGCACTTTACAACCAAGTTGTTTAACGATGGAAATTCCAGTCCCAATTACCATCGTTAACTGGGGACTACCTGTAATACTGCCCAAGGGCAGCCTTCAGTTGCCTAACATTAGTTAGGCTGTGTCACCCCCTTCCTTGGAGGGAAATCAGGAGGCTGGGAAGAGGCGCAAGAGAGGCAGGATCTACTGTGGTTCAAGAATGAAGGATGGGCAAGGCTCAACCAGACTCAAATGTTGTGGTTTATTGGGTGTTATTTTGTCCACATCAGGGACAGGCAGAGAGCACTTCAGCTCAGCGCAGGGAGAGGCCCCACGGGTGGTCCAAATAAAAGCACATCCTTGTGCGCGTGGCAATACGTGCAACACGTTTGCAGCTGTTGTTAACACCCCATAAACCTAAACATTTGAGTCTGGCTGATCCTTGCCCATTCTTCATTCCTGAACCGCTTCCACAGCCTCCTTTACGCCTACAGAGCTCATACTTTCCAAGGCAAAACAGCAAGGTGAATTTTTTCCAGCAAAGTTTTTCTCCCCCATTTTTTTTTTTTTTTTTTTGCGTATTGTTTGGAACTGACAAGGAGAGCGTAGCTGGGGCAAACGTTGCTTCCATCCAAAGTTTAAAGGGATCTTCTCTGGCCTCCGTTGTCCCGGACTCTATTTCTAAATGCAAAGTCGAAATGTTCACAAGTCTGTAGTGGATGTGCCCAGATGTGGACGTCAAACGGGAAAGACACCCTCCTCGAGTTCCAAAGCAGTGAGTCACTTGATTGTTTCCCTCCGCCAAATGCCCTAAAATGTGCTTTGCTGATTTCCTTTTATCTGATTGGCTTTATCTATCAGCATTTCAAAACTGGAAAGCTTCTAACTCAAGCAGATTGGAAATCATCAACAAGAGCTGATACAGAAAACATCACGCCAATGTCCTGCAAAATCTAGCCACAAAACTAATACCCAATTTTTTTAAAAAAAACTTGTTTACAAATAAAGTAGAGCAGGGCTGGATACCTCACCAGCTGAGGGTCACAGGGGACTCCTGACCCCCGTTTTGTGATGCCCCAAAACGTCCCTAGATTAAATAGCATAGGTAAAGGTAAAGGTTTCCCTTGACATTAAGTCCAGTCGTGTCCAACTCTAGGGGGCGGTGCTCATCTCCGTTTCAAAGCTGAAGAGCCGGCGTTTGTCCAAAGACACTTCCTCTGTGGTCATGTGGCCGGCATGACTAAACGAAACACAGTTACCTGCCCGCCGAAGTGGTACCTGTTAATCTACTCACATTGGCATGTTTTCGAACTGCTAGGCTGGCAGGAGCTGGGACTAGCAACGGGAGCTCACCCCGTCACGCGGATTCGAACTGCCGACCTTCTGATCGGCAAGCTCAGCAGCTCAGTCCCTAGATTAAACAGCATAGGTGGCACATTTTTCCTGTTTATTTAAAAAGCAATAAATATAACTATTTTACTAAATAATACACCTATTTTACTAAAGAAGAAAAAAAAGTTTCCTGCTCTAAAGCAGCTTGGCCCACGCTTAGAGTTTAAAAAGACATGAAGGTAATTCCCTAGCATTTGAACACTGTAAAGAGATATTCCCTGTCTATTCTCCAGCTAGTATGTGCAAGCCAAGGAAACAGGAAACTGGCTTGAAAAATAAAATGGGAGCGCCCTCTACTGCCTTTTTCCAAGAATGCAACTCCAAGTGGTCCCATCTCTTAGAAACCTAAGTCAAATACTAGATTGAAGTCAAAGTCAGCTTTGAACCTCAGAAAATAGTAAATAGAAAATAGTAATAGAAAATAGACTATAGTAATATTAATAGTAGTAATAGTAGTAGTAATAGAAAATAGAAAATAGAAAATAGAAAATAGAAAATAGAAAATAGAAAATAGAAAATAGAAAATAGAAAATAGAAATATATATAATTTTATTAAAGGTTTTTTTTAAAAAGAAGATAAAAACTAATGCTAACTAATATAAAGCGAGAAAAGGAAAAGAAGAAGAAATAAATCAAAGAGATAGGTAAAAGTGCAAGGAAGGGGGGGAAAGTACAGAAAAATAGAAAAGAAAGAAAAAAGATACAAAGAAGTAGTTTCCAATCTTCTTTACAGCAGTTATAAGTACAATTATAAATTTACCTCTTACTCTGCAGTTACAACATGACTCTCTTCTTTCTATAATCTATCCCAGGGTTTCTCCACCGGGGTTCTGTGGCACCCTGGGTTCTGCGAGAGGTCACCAGGGGTTCCCTGGGAGATCGTGATTCATTTAAAAAATTATTTCAAATTTGGGCAACTTCACGTTCAAGAGGTAAGTTTCATTCTTTATTTTTACTTTAAGAACACTGTTAATGTCCTAACAGCCAGGAACCACGCTGAGACAAGGAATAGGTCTCTAGTGTTTTATTACTGCTACATAACAGAAAATCCTAACAAACTGAAGAAGCGTGGGAAAAACCCAGACATATAAACCCCAAGGCTAAGGCGGGCCCGATCTGTGTCTCTTAGAATGGCTACCTAATTCCTCAGTACTACGCATGCGCTTTACAGCCTGGATGGGAGCCCCCTGCTCGCCATCCTTACTCATGACAGTTAACGCATATAGACAGGCCTACCCATGAAACAAATATAATTTTGTAACTTCCAGCCCATATTTGAGCCTGAATGTGCAGGGGTTCCCCAAGGCCTGAAAAATATTTCAAGGGTTCCTCCAGGGTCAAAAGGTTGAGAAGGGCTGGGATAGATGTAGTTGGTGGGTTGGGTAGAAGGGATGCTCTGAGCTTGGTTTTTCATTTGTAGATGTTTCACTACCTGTCTCAGTGACATCTTCTGTGCTATGATCTTGAAGAACTTCTCCAAACTCATAGCATTGAAGACGCTATTGATGGTGGCTTCCTCCTCCTCTTCCTCTTCCTTTTGAGGACAACTGAGGTCCAGCGGCTGATAAAGGAGGACATGAAACCAACAACTCAAACCTAAGCATGATCTCCAATAATGGCTCACCTGGAATGTGCTATTTCTGGATCCCTTTAGCTATGGGTGAAAGCCTGTGGCCATCCACATAGTGCTCCCAGCAGCTGCAGCCAAGATGGCAGATGGTGAGGGATCCCGGGAGTTGCGGTTCAGCAGCACTTGGGGATCCACAGGGTCCTTTCACCTGCTCTGCCTAAAGAGCTCTCCAGTCCAAGTCCCTTTGAGGACAACAGATCTTAAGAAAGGAGAGCTGAAACATTGCTCCTCCCCTTGAATCATTGGGATAGTAGATTAAGCAGCAGGCTCACTTGGCTCATCTTCCCCTTGGCAAGGCAATGAATTACATTTTTCTTTAAAATTTAGTAATGAATGCTAGATATGCCTGCCTGCTTGTTTGCTTGCCTATCTATCAGTCCATCCGTCCATCCATCCTATTTATCCATGTACCTATCTACCCACCTACTCTGACTTTCTCCATCTGTCATCTGTCACCTATCATCAAACTCAGAAGGGCATTTGCAAGGACTAACATCTGGTCATTAGATGCCTATTTATATTAGTTCTAATTTGATGGTTGAAATGTGATTTTACTGGGTTTTGATTCATGTGGTGATTTGATTTATGTTTTGATTTTAGTTGCACACCATCACAAGTGATCACTGACAGGCAGGGCAAATTTTTAAAGCTTAGTCAACAAGGGATTTCAATCTGTGATTATATTTTGATTGGCATTGTACAATTATTTTATATTTGATGCCATCCCAACTCTAGAAAGACCAAAACATCTTAAGTAGCAGATCCAAATGTTAAAATTTTTGATAACGCAGAACTATGTGTCAAGTTTTAAGTCAATGTTGGGAGATGCTGATTTTATTATTGATGTGGTCTCTCAGTATTTCTGTCTTTTTCACTGTTCTATTTGGTTTTTAAATGTCCATACCAGAATTTTTTTATCTCTGCTTTTATTGTGATTCATATTGGAAAATCAGTTTGAAAGCCAGAGCATAAATAATGTAACGAATAAATAATAAAAATATTCACTGCGGGGACACTGCTCGTCCATCAAAACTTTATTCCTGTATTTTTAAAATTTCAGTCTAAAAACTACCAAGAGAGCTCACTAAAGAAATGGATTCTCTTTGTGTGTTTATTAATTCTCACATTTTCACGAGGTGATCACAAGAAATAGGCAACTGTAACAGCCCTTGAATGATGAACAATAACCAGAGAAAATAGGAAGGCAGAAAATGAATGTGCTCTTTTATACAAGCTTGGGAGAAGAGAATGGCATCTGGTGTTAGGATAGTAGGAAATTAAGCGTTTTGGGGAAGAGTGTTCCATAATACTCTTGTCAGCTCCAAAAACATAATATGTGAGTTCTAGAGCTGCTAGCAAATACAGATAGACCTCACTTAATGACTACCTTGTTTAGCAACTGTTTAAAGTTACAACAGTGCTGAAAAAGTAACTTTACAATCAGTCCTCACACTTATGACCGTCACAGCATCCCCATGGTCATGTGATTGCCATTTGCGGCTTCACAGCCAGCTTCCGATAAGCCGAGTCAATGGAGAAGCTGGCAGTAAAATCTCAAGCCATGGTCGCTTAACAACCCTATGATTCTCTTAACAACCATGGCAGAAGTGAGGTTCGTTAGCCTCTCGTGGTCATGTGATGTTTCACTTAGCAACCACATTGCTTGGCAATAGAGTTGCCAGTCCCAATTGTGGTCACTAAGCGAGGACTACTGGTGTCTTAAAGAAAAATTAAGCTGATGCACCGAAGGCCATTTCCTTCTGCTTCTTCTCTAAGAAAGGGCAAACATTTTGCTAGCATCTCCTTGCAAATACACTTGCCAGCCATTAACAGAGCTTTAGGATTTTTCCAATCTGATTGATTGACTATGTTATAATTTTGATTTCTGGTACAGATTTATTGGGGCTTATACGCCGCTCCAATCCGCAGGAACACGGAGCCATTTACTTCTCTTCTTCCAGGAGGGTGATTAAACGATATTACAAATGTGTCACTGTCAAGAACAAGGAAAATTACAACAAAAACACTGTCCAGCGAGGAACAAAAACTGTTCCTCTGGATTGGGGGCTTCCAACTCCTGCCAGATCCCAGGGTGTTGGCAGGAAAGGGTCAAAAGAGTCAAGTTAATGACTGAAGCCCCACCTTTTTTATGGGGACCCTCCCCCTGTGGATGCCCCTGCTGGATCCTCTCCCCATAGCATCCGAAATGATCTCTCCCCAACCTGGTCCTTCAAGTCTTTCAATAGTGCACCCATCGCTGAGCTCCCCAAAAAGAAGACTGGCTGTAATTTCCTTCCTTCCTTCCTCCTTCCCTCCCTCCCTCCCTCCCTTTTTAAGAGATGGAGGGATGGAATAACATATGCATAACTGTCAAATAACAAGATGCCACAAGAGTTTTCCCAGCCTTGCAGACCCAGTGCCTGAGAACACTAGGATGCAAAACGGCAAGATGCTGTCCACTGTTGGAGGCAGGATTCTGGGTTGGATGGGCCGTTTAAGTGGATCCAGAAAGGCAGGTCTTATCCAGCAGAGTTCTGTAGCCCAGTAAACCTACTTCAGGCCTGTTTGGCTTTCCTTAATTTTTGGATTGGCTAAAGCAGTGTTTCTCAACCTTGGCCGTTTTAAGACGTGTGGACTTCAACTCCCAGAATTCCCCAGGCTGGCTGGGGAATTCTGGGAATTGAAGTCCACACATGTTGAAATGTGTGGGCTAAAGTTTGCATTCTTCTTTAGATGAGAAAACACTGCTGAATAAAACCAACAGGTGGCGCCCTTCCTCCTTCTTCCTTGGCCACAACTTCTTAGAAAGTTTTGCTAAAGTCCAGATTTGATGTCTGAGCCTGGAAAGAAGCCTTTTTGTTTCAAGATGGCTGAATCCTCTCAGGCATACCCAGGGAATCTGGCATTCCACATCCCCATTCTGGCAACTCTGTTTCAATTGGGCCCAATAGTGGCTGAACTGGTTAGCAAAAGGAACAGCCAAACAATTCAAGGCAGGATTTTATTGATTTACTCTGATTGATTTATTCATCCAGTTGATAATGGCAGCCCATCTACCCAAGAAACTCTGGGTTTGGCAGTGCTTAAACTAAACACATAGACTTTCCTTAAAACAAAAAAAAACCAACCAAAACTGCATCGAGGCTCAATCAAGACACAAAACCACTAGACACATCCATCCATGCTAACATCCTGATCCCAGTGCCTGGGGGAATGTTGAGCTACACAGCAAGGGGTAGGCAATTCATGGGAACACCAAGGGGGTAGAGATTGCAGGACATTTGCAGGTGCAATTGAAGCCCCTCCCCTTTTATAGGGAGGGTTTCTCTTCTGTGGGTGCAACTGCCATCTTGACTTTTTTGACCATCCCTTCCCCCTGTGGACGCCCCTGAGAAATTGCATTGCTCCCTAAATTCAAAACATAACGGTGCGGCCTTTAACCTTTTGTAGCAATCACTTCAGTACTGATTTTAGAAAGCTTATAGAAGCCCTCGTTTGTCCCAAAGGCAGATGGTGGTCACCTAGAGTTTGCAGAATCCATCCAACGTTGCCAATTTCTCTCTCTCCTCTTAGTAATTCCAGCCCTGATCCTCTCATGTCCAACCAGGATGCCTAAGGTCTAACTTTTAATATTTAATTTGAAGGACATCGGACTTTGCCCACATCCTAGCAAGATCTGAACAAGCAGAACAAAAAGGCAAGAAGTTTCGAATTTTACACGGGAGGAGACACTGGCAGGATTATTTCTTGGCCGAGAAGGAATCTTGGAAATGTAAGTACCACCGCTCCTTTGGGACTGCTCTGTGATTTTAAAATAAGAGACAGCCAGGGTGGAATCGTGGTTAAGTCATTGGAGTGGGAAGACCCAGACTGAAATCACCTCTCATCCAGGAAAGTTCACCAGATGGTTTTGGGCCGGCCAATCTCTCTGTTTCTCAGCCCCACATACTTCACTGCAGGGATAAAATTGGGGCTGGAAATTGGAAGTAGAGAAAAGGTAGCATGTACATCCACAGAACAATACATACATCCAATTATTGTATCTCATTTGTACGCCAGCCTTTCAAAGCCAGTGAGACTCTCCCAATCTATTTATTTGCAGGACTTAGATGGCCCTCTATCTCACACAGTGACTCTAGGCAGCTCACAACAATCCAGAAAACATCGTCAAAAACATATCCTTCCCCCCCAGGCACCAGACCAAATTGTTCCACATTCTCCTCCAAGAAGTTGAGGGAAGTGAGACATTCCTTGCCCTTCAGTTCTCAGTTAGGTCCAGGTAGAGATTGGAAACCTTCGCAGCTCATCTGAGATCACCTGTGAACTGAGAATTGCCTTCCCCTTGTGTTCTCACTAATTTATTCCAGCTGTTGCCCTGGGAGCTTGTTCTTTCACTCACAGACATACACATTGGGCAATATTGCACATCGTGGCCTGGTTCTGTGGAGGTAATATTGATGAAGGAAGGCAGGAGCCGTTAAGGGAAGAGAAACGCTACTTAGTCCTGGGAAAGGAGAAAGCATAAGAAAGGACCCCCAAATAACTTGATTTTGTTGGGTGTAAGAACGGGCAAAGGGAAACCCTGATGGGCGTTTAAGGCTGTTATTATACCCCACAACAATAAGATAGTCTGCCTGCATTCCTTGCAGTGTCGGTTTCCTTGCCCGACCTGCCTTGAAGGACTGGCAGATTGACGCATTCTGCAAAGCCTAAACCTGGCTGTATTTGACCCAGATGCAGTGTGCAACCAGGCATGGTGGCTTGCCAACTACCATTTAGGATGACTTCATAATGAACACCATAGCATTTGCTTCCTCCTCACTCTCCTCCACCGATTCCCCGTGCTCAGTTTATGGGCTAGCAGAAACCTCTTAAACTAGGTTTCCTCTCCATGCTAACCTGTGCTCACAGGAGAGAAGCAGCAGCGCAGGGGGTTTATTTTAGCAAACGTAGGTTTCTGGCTCTGAGAGGGGTCTCTCATGCTGCAATCCTTTCCTAGCATGTTTGGATCTCCAGGGAGAAAACCGAATTCTCGAGTTGCATCATCTCGGGGAAGGAGTTCAGTTGCTGAATTAGTCATCCGGTAAGCAGTGTTTAATTAAAATGCATTATGGTGAAACAGACTTTGATGTAGGAGCTCTCAGTGCAACGGACTTGGGGCCTTCGATGAAATTCTGGCACGGTATCATTTGGCAAATGATGCAAATTGTGTCACTTGCATCCTTTGCGTGATGATGTCGCTCCAACTGATGTGCTCTGATTTAGCGGACAGTTGGGAATAACGGTTCCCCTCCAGTTGGTTTCTCAAATTGAGGTTTCATTGTATTTACTGCTAATTGTATAAAAGGAACATTACTGTTCTACTGTAATTGGTTGGTGCATTAATCCCAGAGTCCCTCAATACGGGTAGTCCTCGTTTAGTAACTGTCTCATTTAGCGACTGTTCTAAGTCACGACAGTGATGAAAAAAGTAAATTTGCGACCAATCCTTGCATTTACCACCTTCGCAGGTCTGTAAAGCAAAGGAAAGCTGAAATAAGATCATGAGCGTTGCTGTTTCACTTAGTGACCGCTTTGCTTAACAACCAAATTGCCGGTCCCAATTGTGCCGCTAAACAAGGACCACCTGTAATTTATCAATCTTTATCCTTTCCAACTGAAGAGATTCCTGAAAATATGCTGTTTTGCATACAATATAATTTTAGCCCTAGTCTGGCCAAACTAAATGCTACTGAGAATTGCCCTATCATTGCCTATCGGTGCCTATAGTCAAACCACATATTTAAAAACAAACCTGGGTCAACAGAACACATTTACTGTGTTTACAAAACAGGCTGGCCCCAAACTGGTACTATTATGGCCAGAAGTGATAGCCTGATTCCTGCAGCTTGCAAAGACAGCAGCTAATTTTCCCACAACCCGGTAAACTAGCCAACCCCATTCTACTTGTGGTGTGAACTGAGATAATTATTTAGCATCTGTTCTATATAAACCACAGGGAAGGCTTCCCATGACTTATTTTTTTTAAAAAAATCTTTCTTTTTATTTCTTTGATAGAAATAATATCATTTTGTTGTACAAGAAGTCAAAAAGAAGCACAGTTGTTAAAGCCCTGGGGGAACAGAAACTAAATCACAGGGCAATCCATTGCTAATAGTCCACCAGGAAGTCAAAATATCCATAATAATTTCACCCGGTGAAGCTGTAGTGAGCTTACTCAAACATAGCCCCCTCCCCAATTCCTTTTACTTCCAACCCCCCCTTCCTCCTCACCCCTCCCAGATCCTCATCTATTTTTCTCTCTGTAGGTATCAGAACATATTTGATTGTGCAAATCCTTCCTCAGCTGACCAGAAGACCAAGGTGAGAAAATGACAGCACTTTTAAGCAGGCTGTAAAAGATTTCCAAATTTGGCTGCATTCCCACTACATGCTTAACTTGCTTATTGAGTCAACACATTTCCCAGCTTCATGCAATTCATTGCAGAAGAAATTAACCAGTTTAGATTGACACAATATACTAAGCCAATTTTTCCCAACCTTGGCAACTTTGAGGGGTGTGAATTCCCCCGCCAGAATGTATGACTTCCACTCCCAGAATTCCCCAGGCAGCAATTTGGGGAATTGAGGTCCATGTGTCTTAAAGTTGCCAAGTTTCAGAAACACTGCTTTAAAAGATAGCTTAGCTATGTATCCATAAGAAGGGCTCTCCAGTCTAGCTAAACCAGCATCAGCTTCCCACCTACAACTTTTCTTTCTGAAAAGCCCCATGGGTGAATCAGGGTGGCAATAAACTTCCTCTGCTGTGTGTTTGTCCTCACCAGCACTTGAACTGTGCAAAGGCACAGCATGAAACTCAAACCGAATGAATCAAATCAAGGAATTCCACAGGGAGGGTCAAAAAAGTCAAGATGGTGGCCACAACTGTGCACCAAAACTCTGCTCTTTTTTACATTTGGAGGGGCTTTTAAGCAGATAAAAAGGTAAACGAAGGAAGGATAGAGAAGAATAAAACTTTTGGGAAGTCAAAGAATCTGTTTTGACAGATTGTAATGCATGTGAAAAGGGGCAGGGCCTTGGTCTCATAGTTATGGCCACCATCTTGACTTTTATGACCCCTTTGGACACCTCAAATCATATCCTTTGCGTGCTGTGTGATCTCATTACTGACCAGCATCCCATTTTTCCCCCATCCCTTGCCAACAGGATGAACTTGAAACCTTTTCAGTGCAAAATCTGATTCCTTGACTTGGCGATACTTTTATTCTTTTCCATCTTACCTTCATCGGTCTTTGTACCTGCTTAAAAGCCCCTTCAGATGTAAAGTTTGCCGTGAAGTTTTCCTGACAGTGTTCATGGCCTTTTCAAGCTTGCGTGGCCTCCTGTTTGAGATGGGGCCTCTGGAACTGCGCGCTAGGATGCAACAACAGCTGCACAATACAGGAATTGCAGTCCTGACTTTGCATCTTGGTTTTGCGCCGGTCTGCTCCTTTCGTTCAGCCGTCCCTCGATTCTCTCTCTCTTCGGCCACTGCATTTTGTTGTTAAATACATATTTCAAGGAAAAAAAGGCACAGCTCAGGGGAGAGGCTGGTGGGAGAATTAGGAGATCAGAGCCTGACTCTCATTTTGACACCCTCAATCCAACCTTTGGAAAAGAAACCAGGACTGCATTTTTACCATGGCCAGGAGTCGTTCAAGTGTAAAAGGCCGAACGACCGGAGGGCAAAGTTTAAAGGCAGAGAAGGTTAAACATTGCGGGACTGGCATGAGCTGAAATAGCAGAGTTTTGTTTTATTGTATTCAGAAGGGGATCGAGTCGATCTGTTGTTTTTCTTCTGATGCATTTTCAGAGCTGGGAGGAAAGTTTTTCCAAGAAGAGGGAAGCTGCTCAGGCAGAACAGGGCCTGCTCGTTCTTCCAAGCGGGCACCCTGGCATGATGAACACTAAGAAATCGATGGAGAAGCCCGCCCTCCAGCAAGCAAGCCCATCTGCAACAGAGGGCAAGAACACTTCCCAGACCAGCCCTGACTCCAGAAGAGGCGCATCTTCGCCGAACACGGTGGGAGTTCCAATCCGGACCTTTCACCTCACCAAGATGGGCAGCGAGATGGAAACCCTCCGTCACCCCAAATTCGGATTTGAGCCTTGGAGAGAGCACCCGGTTTCTTGGCCCCGCACCAATAGGAGTGAGGAGCAAGGGAGGTGTGCCCCCCATGCGCACGATGGGGATTCGGGCAGGAAGGTGGGTGCCTTTTCTTCCTCCTAAACCCAGAGGAGAGGGCGAAGGGCTCAGGTGAAGAGGTCTGTGCCCAGAAAGTCCAGTTCAGTCCCGTCTTTTTCCAGTTTAAAAGGGCCGGTGGCCAGAGCCGTGAAGCTAAGCAGAAGAGAAGGCAAAAAGGAGGAGGTACCACCTAGTACGTAATCCAAACCCTTTAGATAAACAGACCAGGATGGATCTGCTCATCTGGAGGGAGCCTGCTGGAGTCACCCCAACCTCCAAGGCCTGCTCCTCAGGAGGTACCTGGACTTGGGGCAAGATCACTGTCCTTCTTGATCTGCTCTGTGGTGTGCTCTCCCCCGGGAAGGACACTGGTCCCTGCTTGGTTGACAATCTCCCGCCCCAACCTTGTTTAAGCAGGCCCTTGACATCTGGCGCTTCCCAGATTGGCTGTTTCAGTGAGGCTTTGGCACCAAGTAATTGTCAGAGGGAGTTCTTGGGTATTATTATTATTTTTTGTCTGTATTTTATTGTGAAGTTGGTTCCTCTTCCCTCCTCCTCCTCCTTTTTATCCTTCTTCTCCCCTCCTTCTCTATCTTCTTCTCCTCTTTCTCCGCCTTCTCTCCTTCTTCTCCTCTTCTTCCTCCTCCTCCCCTTCATTCTCCTTCTCCTCTTCTCTTCTCCTTCCATTTCTCCTTCTTCTCCTTCCCTTTCTCCTTCCCTTTCTCCTTCCCTTTCTCCTTCTTTTGTATTTTGTGTTCAACACTGCCCAGAAACCTCCAAATTCAGGGTGAATTAGTAGTGCCAATAAATAAATAAATTTATTCCGTAATCTTACAGCATGAAGTCTTTATGCCAGACTGTCCTCTTCTTTCAGTCATTTTACAGTCAGGTTTTGGTTTTAAGTCCCCACATTAGGTAGCAGCATTAATTACACCTTTCCGGAGCTTCTTTATTTCCCTTGTTGTTTTCACTGGCTTTAATGTTTTAAAAGATTGTTTTGACCCACCCAGTAAATTCTGGTTCATGGGTGAATTAAACATATAGTTAAAAATAAGAAGAATGATAACCTTAAAGCAGAATGAGAAGCATCTACCTGTGGTGCTTCCCAAACGTGAGCATCATTAAAGGGACAGGACTCATCAGTTGAGAGAGGCAGGGGCGGGGGGCTGTAGTCAAAAAAAGTCAAAATGGTAGCTGCAACCATGTGATCAAAGCCCTGCTCCTTTTTAAAGTAGATTGCATGTGCAATGCGTGTTAAAAAAGGGGACGGCTTCACTCCCACAGGGACACCCGCCATCTTATTTTTTGACACTCCCTGTTCATGGAAAGAAATGCCTATGGAAACCAAGACCATGAATGAATCCTATTTTCCTAGCACATCTGAATTATGACAGTTATAAACTGCATAGAGTGCTGGGTAGAGGTGGTAGAGCATGGCTGGCTGCGGGATTCTGGGAGTTGAAGTCCACACATCTTAAAGTTGCCAAGGTTGCGAAACATTAGACTGGACTGCGGATTGGGAATCTCTGCCCTGCAAAACTGGCTCATCTCTCTGCTTCATAAAAATTTGAATCATTGGCTTCATGGCTGACGGGTCCCATCCTTCACCACTTCCCCAAAGTTTGTCCCTAATATTGTCGTTCTCTCATCTCTAGGAGGCCCTACGCTTAAGAAGCAATGCGGCAGCACCTTCCGCCAAGCTCACTTTGGCTTACACTGCAAGACAAGTCAACAACTGTGAGTAAATTATTAT
Source organism: Candoia aspera (assembly GCF_035149785.1). NCBI lineage: Eukaryota > Metazoa > Chordata > Lepidosauria > Squamata > Candoiidae > Candoia > Candoia aspera. The sequence continues at coordinate 5,444,685 of NC_086156.1, read as the reverse complement.
ATCTTGGGCCCTGGGATGATGTTTCCTTTCTCTTCAGAAACGGTGGAGGTACTGGTATCAAGGACACTTGACTTAATTGTCTGGAGGAAGAGACAATTGATTGGGCTGTGGTTTCTTCCTGGATTATTCCTGTTTATCTGTGGCTCCTTCCTGCTTATCTGGTGTTGGTTCAGAGGTGTGTGATGAGGAAGGATCCACACCCCACGTAAGATGGTAGAACAAGGTACCATATATGAAGAGTCAGCAAACGCCACTCCCACACGCACTGATGATGTTACCTAGCCTGGTAATCAAACATCTGCAGAGAGAGAGGCAAGCTCAGAGAACAACATGAACTTCTTTCTCCTATCTTGCTTAACTCTGAAGGTTCACCAGATGAGGCTAAACACGCATCTGCTCTTTGCTTGTTATGGTTTGAAATACTCCTGTTTCTTTCTCAGCCTTCAAGAGTACTTTATAGTCCACTCATTTCTCCCTTTGGGAAATGTTTATTCCAAAAGACGACAAACAAATGATAGGAATAAATAAATTCAGGTCTATGATATTTCCTGGGTGTCCTTCCACACCTTGGTCTTTTCTCCCTAAGAAGGATGACCTCCTCCTCCTGCTCCTCCTCGCCTTCAAGTCAGGCCTCCTGGCGATTGCCTAGACAAGTCCCTGCAGTTTTCTTGGCAAGATTTCAGAAGTGGTTTGCCACTGCCTCCTTCCTAGGGCTGAGAGAGAGGGACTGGCCCAAGGTCACCCAGCTGGCTGCATGCCCAAGGCGGAACTAGAACTCACGGTCTCCCGGTTTCTAGCCTGGTGCCTAACCACTACACCAAACTGGCTCTCAAGAAGAATTAATCTACTCTGATAGTGTTGTCCCTGCAGAGCTAACTAACACAGGAGAAGTGCCTCTTTCCCCAGCACCCTAACCACAAACTGCAACTGTTGAGTAGGACATCTAATCCTAGAAGAAGACATTCTGACCCACCTATGCTCCTAAGAAGTTGGTCACCCTTCAGTCACAAGCCTGAGTGCATCTCTGAGTGACACAGAGATGAACCTTCATTCTGCTACATCACTGTGAAGCAAGATATGTCTTAGAGGATGATGACCAAGATGACCGTGGTATTTATTTATTTGGAAGTTCTTCAGATATGATGACAAAGATTTCCTCTCTGGGAATAGGACATTTTTATCCCTTTACAGAAGAACATAGATTAGCCCCATTTCACCTGGTATTTTTGATACTGATGTAACATGTCTTTGGGCTTCCTAAATCTACTTGAAGATTGGGACCTTTTGTAGGGAAGTGGAAGTATCACCACCTAGTGACTATCACTGCTAAGGGGTCAAATGACCAAGAAAAGGGCTTCAAATGACCAAGACTTCCAATCTTGATGTGCTCAAAATTGCTTCAGGAACCTCTCTGAGAACTTGAAGGCTCAAGCACCCTGAACACTAAATCTAGATTAGCAAAATGCCATGCTTGTGTTTATACCACATGTGATGCCCAAACAAATGATGACTTCACATGATGAGCCTGTTTACTACAAAGTGAATGGCTGGGTTTCCCACATCCCAACGAATCCCCAATCCCCCATACCATTTTAGCCCAGGCTAGTATGTGACAAAAAGTCATCTTAAGAATTACTGATAGGAATTATTTGGAACTGTTGGAAAAAATGAGTCAAGAGCAAACAAAGACAAAGCTGGCTTTGTTGTTTAAAAAGCTTTACAAGTTGTACTTGTATTTTAAAAAGCTTTACAAGTTTTTAAATTGGTACGTAGATTTGTAGATTCCTCAGAAAACTATCTTTGTGGTCACCACGAGTCAGCGATGGCTTGATCACACACCATCCATCCACCAGGTATGTAGACAGATGAGAGAGAGAGAAATTGAATAGATTAGAGAGAAATGTAGGAAGGTGAGTAGATTCATTTAGACAGAAGTAGAAAGGTAGAGATACAAATACGGATTTTTCCACCATTCAGCGTTGTGTGTCAATGGAATGAACTGGCTGAAACCCAAGGACTTTCATGGAACAGGAGATAGACCCGTTGGACATAAATTAGCTTTAGACCTCATCGTAGCAACGTCATCCAATGATGATGGTGTGTCATCAAGACCCTGAGTGCCCCACAGATGACTCAGGGTCCCCTTCCCCTGACTTACTTCTTTGAAATCTGGCCTCTTCCCATACAGGGGAGGGGAGGTGACTTTCACAGAATGACTTAATTTGGGGGGCACTGCAAACTCACTGGCCAGGCTGCTGCTACAGCTATCTCCAGCATATCTTCTCCTTTTCCCACCAAGGTTACAAGGAGCCGTGATTGACTCAGCCCGATGAAATAGCAACTCGCTTATCCTCTAAAAATAGACCACATTTTTCATCCGCCCAACATAGCTCAGGGCTCCCAGATATAATCTGCTCACAAGGGGCCAGCAAGAGATTTGAGCCAGGCTGAAGAAACCAACGAGTGGAGCAGGTCTCCTCTTTAGATACGCTGAGAACAGGAGCATCTGAAGGCCCGGTTCTGGGATTTGGGACTAAGCCGACTCCGTTCCAGACTTCTGGGTTCCCTCTGTAAGTCATTTCCTGGGTGTGATGATGGATAGGGTGGTTTAATTGGAGCCAAATCCTGTGAAAGACCTCTCAATACTTAACTGCATGCTTGCTTATCCAAATCAAAGCCGGAGTGGGAGTTGCGGATTGCTGAAAATCTCATTTTGTAATGCCGGTTTAATGCATGCAGTCTTCCAAATGCTGAGCTGCAATTTCCACATTATTACTTTGAGGGCTTGATGGGCAGGCATGAAGTATCCTTTGGCCCCAGTGAATAGCTCAGCTCAGCTCCGGGCTGTAACACAACAACTTTGCAATCCAGATGTTAAAAGAGCCATTGTAGCTTTGAAGTAATTTACAGTATTTGATTTGATTGTGAGCTGTACATCCTGCTTTCGGCCTGATGCTCCAGGCAGCATCCACAGCACTTCCTTCTCCATTTTTCCCCCAGTATAATAACCCTGTGTGGTAGGTCTCAGCTGAGAAAGAGCGACCAGCTCTACATCGTTAAGGGAGCTTCCATAGATGAGGAAGCTGGCCTTAAACTTCTGGCTACTTGCGTGGATGAACTCTCTATTCCTTGAGTAGCTTTATAGTATACTCCCATTGGACATCTTTTGAGTTTGGCTGAAACCTTAGGTCGCATCTGTTATTCATAACTTTTAGGCTAGCTCAGCTGCCTCTCCCCACTACTCTACTTGATGTCCTCCAGGTTCCTGAGAGCAGGTAGCTGGAGAAACAATATGGCTGAGGTCCAGCATTGGGTGGTTTCAGAACCTGAGAAGTTGGACCAGCTTTCTCCTCACATCTATTCACCCATGGGCACACGCAGTATACAGACTTGAAAAGTAGGCCATTTGGCAAAGTGGGGCATTGCCCCAGCTTGTAGGCAAGTGGGGGCAACCTTGGGTGTCTGAGAGACTCTCTGTTTTTAGCATGCTGAAGGCTGCAGCGTGAAGGGTGATGAGGCAAAGGAGGTGATGAAAGGACCAGCCGGGTCTGGTGGTTCTTCCCAGCCGGTGGCGGGGTGGCTCTGCTCTTTTTGCAGAAGTTATGTTTTCTGGTCTTGAAAATTGGAGAAACTCTGCTGCGGATTTTCAGGGGCATATCTGGAGGTGACTTCAGAGGTCACCCCAAAATTACATGACAGGAATGGCTACAAATATGGAACTGAAATTTACATGGTAGCCCCGCCATTGCTATGGGTACATCCACACGAAGCAGTAATGCATTGCCACTCATTCGACATTTAAATAACAGGCTGAGAAACAGGAGTTTGGCATTTCTGGACGTAGAAAGAGGGCATCTGAGACTGGAATTTGTGACTAGGTTTTTCCTGTTTCAGAGAGCTGATCAATAGTTGCTGTGTGTGCAGTTGCTTATCTCTAGAAGTGTGGCTGAGATTAAACAGAACATCTTTCCAGTGGCATGAGATTCTCAAATATATTTGAGACCAACCCAGTTTTCTAGCATTCAAGAATTCACTTTCTTTGAGAATGCTGTCATCTAGGAAGTTCTAGGATGCATGTATCTGAACTTATGGTGCCAGCAGACACTCCACGGTGTGAGCCAGGCTTACAGATTTAAACTTTACAGATTAACTTTAAATATATACGAAGGTGGAATTCCCTCGGCACAATTCTGGGACCCAAAGTGAAATGGGGACATTGCAGTTGTTTTTTTAACTCAATCCTTGTGGGTGAGTTGAGTGTGTTGTATAAAAATGGAGTCTCTTCTGCATATTAATTGGAACATTTTTAAAAAATGGTTCATTGTGGTTCTGTGATTATTATTGCTATTATTAATTATTATTGGTATTGTATTTTGTTGTAGTTTTTCATTTGACTTTTTTGGTGGGGGCTGTTACAGCAATACACCTTTTGAAACACCTCAGTCAAGACAGGCAAAGGTGTTCCCCACTTGGTTCAAAAAGTTTAGCATGTTGGGTGCAAGATCCATTTTGCACCATAAAGGATAGCAAGATTTTTCAAAAAGCTTTCGCTCAGCATTTGCTAGTATGCAGAATGCTTTGGTGAGAGGGGAAAGAGGCGGACAGTGGAAAAATGCCAAGAATCCCCGTGCAAAAGTGATGGCTTTAAAGACCCAGAGGTTTTGTTGTCCACTGTATAAGATGACTCTGTATAAGCTGATCTAAGAAAACCCAGTTCAAGATTGGCAGTGCAATGCCAGGCAAGGTTATCCCAAAGTCAATTAACCACGGTGTATGTATATTGAAATTGTGTGTTTTAGCCACATTTCCCTCTCTGCAAAAATTACTTCGAAAAAATTCTCTTGAAGTGGCGGCTTTTGTTGGACGTGACCAAAGGATGTGAATTTTTAAGGGCCTCCAAATAGGATTGTCCTTGCTAAATAATGCCGACCATGTCCAACAAAAGCTGTCATTGATGGGACTAGTCATAAAAAGCAAACTTCCCTCTTTCTCTGCGGTGATCTGTGGACCGACTGGGGTGCCTGGGCTGTCCCCAGTCAGGGCTGTCCCCAGTCCGCCCCTTCCAAATAATTTGGTAATCCTTGGTGGTTGGCCAAGAGCTGTGCTGTTTGGATACCTTAAAGCAGTGTTTCTCAACCTTGGCAAGTTTAAGATGGGTGGACTTCAACTCCCAGAATTCCCTAGCCAGCTATGCCTTAAAGGAAGGGATCTTCTTCCCACCGCTCCAGGGATACATCCAAATTTGGTTGCGTGCCAAGGTCTGCTTGAAAGCATCCAAATGCCAAGTGATGGCTGAGATTTTCCTTCAAAACAGGGATTCCCTCTGAAGCACTGGAACTTATGCCTTCCTGCCCTGATAGTGGGAAGAAGATCCCTTCCTTTAAGGCATAGCTGGCTAGGGAATTCTGGGAGTTGAAGTCCACCCATCTTAAACTTGCCAAGGTCTGTTGGGGGCCCAGCCCAGATTGGGTGACAGGTGGAGAAAAGCCCGCTTACCACATAATCAGTTGGCTAATCTTGAATAGGCTATGAGGCTGTGGGTCATTTTTGCCACAAAAGCAATGGTGTCCACAGGGGTCAAAAAAGTCAAGCTGATGCCCATGACTGTGCAATCAAAGCCCATTTCCGTTTTTTATGTGTGTCCACCCATGAATGTGACAAATTAATGAATGAAAGAGGTTCATAAAGGCCTTCAATACCATCAATCACGGTATCCTTCTGGACCGGCTTCAGGCTTCGGGAGCTTCGGGAGTTGTGGGTGGGCGGCACTGTGTTGTGCCGGTTCTCCTCCTTCCTCCAGGGTCGGTTCCAGTCGGTGTTGGTGGGAGGGAAGAAGTGTTAGAGTGCTAGAAAGCATTTGGCCCAAGAGATCAGAAAAATCACACACCAGGCATTTTTATAAAAATAAATTTATTTACAGAAAGCACAAAAACGTATTTTCAAGCTGTGCATTCACACGCGCTCAGAGAGGACTGGGAAGAGAGGCTGTGCTGGAAAGCTGCAAAAGCGAAACTAAGCAAGTCCGGGCAAGTTCCTCCCCCAGGCAATGCAGCTTTTAACATCCAAATTGAGGACAATTAAGTTTGACCTCTTCACCCTGCCGATACTTAAGGAAGTACTCAATTAACATGGTTTGGTAATTGCACGGACCATGGCTTGGTCTGTGCAAAAAAACAAATGCCAACAAGAAGTCCAGTCCACGGCCCCTACTGTGTGGGGTGCTGTAGGGCTCGGTCCTCTCACCCCTCTTATTTAACACCTACATGAGGCTACTGGGTGAGGTGATCCAACAGTCTGGGGTGAGATATCATCAGTACGCTGATGACACCCAGCTTTATATCTCCACCCCGGGCTGTCTGAGTGATGCCGTGGATGTCCTGTCTCAGTGCCTGGAGGCTGTGGGGGCCTGGGTGGGGCGCAATGGGCTCCGGCTCAACCAAAGGAAGGCTGAGTGGCTTCGGGTGTTTGGGCCTCCTGGTGCCAGGGTTTTTCCATCTTTGGTCCTGGATGGGGTGGCACTGCCCCAGACGGACCTGGTGTGCAGTTTGGGGGTCCTCTTGGACTCACGGCTCCTGCTGGAAGAGGAGGCAGGTGGCAGCCGTGGCTAAGGGGGCCTTTGCACACCTTTGGGTTGTGTGCCAGTTGCGCCCATTCCTGGACCGGGAGGCACTGCTCACTGTCACTCATGCTCTCGTGACCTCCCGTTTGGACTACTGCAACGCACTCTACATGGGGCTGCCCTTGAAGAGCATTCGGAAGGTTCAGCTGGTAGAGAATGCAGCTGCCCGGCTAGTAAATAGTGTCAGCTACTTGGCACATGAAACACCTCTGCTTTGGGGTCTGCATTGGTTGCCGGTGTGTTTCCAGGTGCAATTCAAGGTGCTGGTTGTCACCTTTAAAGCCCTTCATGGCTTGGGACTGGGTTACCTTAGGGATCATCTTTTCCCAGTTAGTTCTGCCCATCCAATCCGGTCCAGCGGGGTGGGCCTGCTCCAGGTCCCGTCAGCCAAGCAATGTCGGCTGGCAGGGAGCAGGAAGCATGCCTTTTCTGCTGTGGCACCTGCCCTCTGGAATATCCTCCCTCCTGAGATTAGGATGGCCCCAACCCTGTTGGCTTTCCAGAAGGCCTTGAAGACCTGGCTTTGTGCACGGGCCTGGGTCCCCAAGTGTGGGAAGGGCCCCGTTTCATGGTTATGTTAACACCATGGCTTTTAGATCGCTCGGCTGCATTTATATTTATTTTTAATTTTTATTATTGTTTTTATTGTTTTATATCATGACTGTTTTTATTGTTGTTAGCCACCCAGAGTCATTAGTTTGAGATGGGCAGCAATATAAATTGAATGAATGAATGAATGAATGAATGAATGAATAAATAAGATAAAAAAAATATTTCTTTGTGCTTACAGGTAGTCCTCACTTAACAATCACAATTGGGACCAGAATTTTGGTCACTAAGTGATGTCCTTGTTAAGCAAATAAAACCCAATTTTATGACCTTTTGTGGTGGTCGTTAAGTGAATCATGTGGTCATTAAGCAAACCATGTGGTCATTAACCAAATCACATGGTTCCCCACTGATTTTGCTTGCCAGAAGCTGGCTGGGAAGGTAGAAAATGGTGATCATGTGACTGCAGGACACTGTGACGGTCATAAATGCTAATGGTTGCCAACCGCCCAAATTGTGATCACGTGACTGCGGGGATGCAACAATAATTAGTCCGAGGACCAGTCGTAAGTCGGTCTTTTCAGCACCATCATAAGCACCAACCGTCACTAAACAAATGGTCGTTAAGTGAGGACTACCTGTATAGCTTTGCTTTAGAAAGAAAAATCCAACAGCAGAACCAAGAAAATAAATAATTAAATTAAATAAATCTAAAGGATGGCTTTCTGAAATAAAGGGCTGTCCTTTATAATAAAGGACGTATAGTCACTGTCTGTATAATATAAAATGTATAATAGCTTGAGGGCCAGTTGAAGTCATTTCAGCCCCACCTGTCCTTTGGTGTTTGCACTCCTTCTTTTGCTAATCCAAAAAGTCTGCACACTCACACATGTCCTTTGGGAACGAAGCACCGTGGTTGGCCTTCCCTCGCCACCAGCTGCCTGACGAAAGTCGGTCTCCTTCCCCCTACCCCAAATGCCAGAGGCAGCTGTCATTGGCAGCGCCATCCTTGAATTTTTGAGCCAGAAATAGAAGGGCTGTGTTATTTCAAACCTGCTCTTCCCCTCTGCTTCTCTCTGGATCAGAGATAACGGCCCAGGGAAAATGCCTCAAACAGAAGCTTCATTTAGGAAGTCCGAAAAGACTTTACTTCCTCCTGATTCCAAAATTGTTGGTGGTTATTCAACTATATTTTTGATCCAGGAGTTCATTTTATTTAATTTTTTTCTCAGAAGGATGAGTTTCTTTTTATTTCCAACAGCAAAGTAAGGTGTTTTGATTTCAACTCTTTCCCTGCCCGCCTTGCCTTCACAGGCAAAAAACTTTTCACTCATTGCAACGTCCATTCCAGATAGAATCCGAGATTAAATGACCTCCTGACTGCAGAACATATTTAATCCTCCCCTCGCATTTGTTCAGCCTGGCAATCCTTGTCTTTTTATTGCCCTGATCGCCTGTTTCCTGATTTGGATGCACAATTTTCCTGCATGATCAATTCCTCTCATATAAAATTATAAAACCAGCCTGCCGATGGCTAAGTCTATTTATCCATGCCGTTGGAACAGTCACTGCTGTTTGTTTTCAGCAGCTGAATGAGGAGTGGACATAGGCCAGCCTAGGCATCTTGGTTTATCTCCAAATTTACAATGTGGACAATTAGGTTGAAAAAGAATTTGACTGAAAGCACTGATGGAAAAAGCTGACAGGGCTGGGCTGGGCTGCTCACCTCGGGACAAATGCCTTTACCTGCTGAAAAATCTGCAAAAATGCACATAAGAAAAGTACATTGCTGAAACTTACAGGTTTTCTCAGCGTTTGCTGAGGACACAATGCAGCTTGCACCCTGTTCATTGCGATTGTGGTTGCTGATACAGTCATGAGTTGGGATCTGCCTAGCTGCTATGGGCCGTGATTGGATGCTACAGCCATGTCCCTTCTCTCTGGTCACTGGTCACTGCCCGCTACGGCCATTTGGGCTTGAACTGCAGGAGAAACCAGACCCCTGCCTTCTACAGAGGCAGCTTCATAGATAATGTCTGGCCCAAGGTCGTCTGCAGGGTGTGGTTAAAAAAAAATCAAGATGGTGGCTTGACACAGGTGAAACTTCATTCACACAGTTGCAGTCTCCATTTTGACTTTTTGTATCACACCCTGTGGACACCCCCGGTCAGGCCAGTGCTTTGCAGTGCACTCTTCAGCAGCCCCAGAACCACCTGCAAAGTCCAGCCCCGTTTCCTGGTTTAACTGGACTTTCTGTACAGCACAGGCTTAGCGCTCTTTGGAAAGCACAGTACACCTGTGTTTAAAACCCAGGTTTAGCTTTCTTTGAGAGAATGCTAGTCCAGGGCTTCCCAGTGGTTGATTTAAATCTGGAAACAGAGCTGGGCTGGTTCTCTCACCAGTGCTTTGTAGGTGAGACAACCAGCAGCCATATGTTCTACAGATCGTGCGTTGGGGTGAAGACTACAAGCTGCCTCCTCCTATCCATCTACTTATAGGTCCTGCTAGCCATGCCTGCTTACTGCCAGGAATTGCTGAGGATGGAGCTGACTTCGTCTTGTTCACTCCTTTCCAATTCCCACTATAGTCTTCCTCCAACAGGGGCTTCCAGATGCTGGTCTTGTCCTATAAAGCCCATTATCACTTGGCACCAAGTTATCTTCAGGAGTGCATTCCCCCACTAAAATTAGCCTCAAAATTTGGACTTGTGGCGAACAGCAGCTACTAGTTCCCCATTTTCAGGGGGCGAGAGGGGACAGGGCTTGGAGCAGCCCTGTGGAAATTAGGTCCCTCCTACTTTAACATCCTTCTGGGACGTTAAACAGAGCTTTTCCAGAGAACATCTGGGTCGTGATGCCACGCTCAAGGTCTATAGACCTGTTTTACTCTTTTAAGTGACCCGTGGATATTTTTGTTGTTTTCTGTGCTTCCTGTAAACCACCAGGTGTCTTTTGGGATAGCTAAGAGGTAGAAATGTAATAAATATATTAGCTATTAGCCAGGCTATCTCTGCACATAGTTCTGGCGTACTTTTAAAGAGCATTAGACCCATGTTTAGAAATCACCCAACTGATAGATAACAGGCATGGGGTACCAGTATGGCTACATCCTATTAAGCAAACCAGCCATTCCAAACATACCATTCCACACTTACCCACCCACAGCCTGCCACAGGACCCCACCAGTTCCTTAAGTTGCCCACATTAAGACAGCCTCTGTTGTCAGCCTTGTCACTGACATAGTATAAGAATCAGCCTTGTGGTGCATTCATTTTTCTGCCTGCTCGCAGACTGGAGGGAAGGACTTTAGCACAGCCATCTGGCAGCGTGCATTGTCTAAATGTGCAAACTTCACGTTGGGCATAGTGCAGAATTTGAGCTGTCAGATGCAGAAGACGGACCTACTGATCAGGGCCGTGCAGCCACAAACCCACATACAACACCCTTTGATTCCAAAGATAGAAAGAGAGAGGTCCAAACTTTGCATTAGATTGTTCCTGAACGCATGGCCTCCAAGAGGGTTGAACTTGCAATGCCCAAAACTTGACTCTCAATCAAAGGCCGGCCTGTTGGAGAATTCCAGAAGTCGCTATTTCAAAAACGCTAAAGGTAACACCCAGTTGGAGAAGGCTGGGTGAGATTTTTCAAGTCGCCCCTTCTCTTTTCATTGGCCTGTAATCTTCTGCCATCTGTTGCTAGCCATGAGTGGTGGTCAGGAGCTGGAGAGGACCTGCTGGACTAGGAATGTAGACAGGATTAGGGGCTGGGAGCTGAACAATAGCCAACTCATGTGCAGAAGGGACAGAGGGAGAAAAGGCAGTTGAGCCTGTAGTCCTTCAATGAATGGGGCCCGCAGACAGACAGCCCCCTCCCCACCTCCCCTTACCCTGCCACATTGGCTTCTCCTCCAGCTATTATTACTGCTTATCCATCTATGAGAAGTCAACAAGACCAGGCATATACGCGGCGCCAGGGGTGAGCGAGTCTTTGTCATGGCTCAAATTATCTTCCGGGCAAGCAGAGGCAGAGGGATTAAGGGTCAGGCCACACAAGTGAATTCCTTAACGTCCACCAACTGATTCCCCAGGCCATTTAAAGAAGGAGATAGTGCTGGAGGGGTCATTGGTCAAGGGGCCAGCATGCCTTGTGGCAAAGGCAGAGCCGAGCTGGTTGTTCAAGATCTTCACTCACGGGGCATGTGCCCAAATCCTCGTTTGTGTGAAGGGTGTGTGTGCTGGCTCTGTTTTCCAACTTGGTCTGAACTTTAAGCCCATCTCCTTTTTTTTTTAGAATTTTTATCCTGCCTTTATTATTTTTATAAATAACTCAAGGCAGGGAACATACCTAAGACTCCTTCCTCCTCCTATTTCCCCCGCAACAGCAACCCTGTGAGGTGGGTTGGGCTGAGAGAGAGGGACTGGCCCAAAGTCACCTACCAGCTTTCATGCCTAGGGCGGGGCTAGAACTCTCATACCACGCCTGATTGGCTCGTGGGCTGAGAGAGGGACTGGCCCAAGGTCACCCAGCCGGCTTTCATGCCCGAGGCGGGACTAGAACTCTCCTACCACGCCTGATTGGCTCTTGGGCTGAGAGGGAGGGACTGGCCCCAGGTCCCCCAGCCGGCTTTCATGCCTAAGGCGGGACTAGAACTCTCCTACCACGCCTGATTGGCTCTTGGGCTGAGAGGGAGGGACTGGCCCCAGGTCCCCCAGCCGGCTTTCATGCCTAAGGCGGGACTAGAACTCTCCTACCACGCCTGATTGGCTCTTGGGCTGAGAGGGAGGGACTGGCCCCAGGTCCCCCAGCCGGCTTTCATGCCTAAGGCGGGACTAGAACTCTCCTACCACGCCTGATTGGCTCTTGGGCTGAGAGGGAGGGACTGGCCCAAGGTCCCCCAGCCGGCTTTCATGCCTAAGGCGGGACTAGAACTCTCCTACCACGCCTGATTGGCTCTTGGGCTGAGAGGGAGGGACTGGCCCCAGGTCCCCCAGCCGGCTTTCATGCCTAAGGCGGGACTAGAACTCTCCTACCACGCCTGATTGGCTCTTGGGCTGAGAGAGAGGGACTGGCCCAAGGTCACCCAGCTGGCTTTCAGGCCTGAGGCGGGACTAGAACTCACAGCCTACTGGTTTCTAGCCTGGTGCCTTAACCACCACACCAAACTGGCAATACTATTTTATTTCTGTCAGCCCTTCGAGGTAGACCAGACTAGGAAACTAGTCTGAAACTAGGAAACCAAAGTCATGGATGCTAAGACGACTTTTATTATAGGGTTACAGTAACAGAATCTTGCAGGTCTCAATGGGAGTCCCCCCTCCCTGCCTTTATCGAAGGGTCAAGTCTGAGACGCTTTCTCAAATTACATTTCTGCTTCGGACTCAAATTTCTTTTATCTGACTGTTGTCTTGGTTGCGGCTGTTCCTCCTCTTCCTCAAGGTTATCCTTGCAGCCCATTACACCTTCCTTCCAGAGTTGTTGTTTTTTTAAAAGCCACCCTTAGCCCAGCTGATCTCCAGATTCAGAGACTCTCTTTCATCTGCTAGTCTCTGAATCTGGAGATCCAAAGTCCTGTTTGAAACAGCTAGACTTTCTGACTGGTGGAAGCAGATGATGGCCTGGGAGGCAAGGGGCATCCTTGCATTAAAGCGACCAGTACAAGCCAGGATGATCCTAGCCCCTAAGAGTCACCTGACTAGGCACCAAGCAAATGGTCAGTAAAGAGTACCAGAATGCATCAGTGGGGAAAGTTGGGTTAGGATAGTGGAATTTCCTCTCTTAACAGCAGAAGAGCTGAAGACCACTTGAGGTGGCCTCAACTCATGGGCTGCAGCTGCAGATGAGATGAAGGCAATGTCCCTGGGACACAGGAGGCTAATGTGACTGCAGGGGTGTGTTTGCACCTTTGTTAGAGGTGGGTGGGAAGGGTTCTGTATCTCACTGGATTACTGTTGGTGATGATTAAAACAAAAAATGAAGGGTATCTTGAACTCTTGGGAAACAGGCAAGATCTAAATCTTAACAAACCAACCAGGAAGAGTTCAGGCACAAACCGCCAATGAGGTTCTAACAGCATGATGCACAGGAAGGGAGGGAGGGAGGGACGGTTGGTTCATGGTATAAGAAGAAAGTGCCAGCTGTCCAGATAGATTAGCACTCAACACACTTGGCAACAACGACAAATATCCAGAAAGACACTACTTTCCCACCAGAAGAGCTAAAGATGACTTAGGCTGCCTCAGCTTACAGGCTGGGAATGAGAAGAAGGCAACTTCATGGGAACATGGCACTAAGAAAGAGGCTAACGGGCCATGCACAGCGGAGGGGGAAGTGAGAGATGCAGTGGATAAGTGCAGTGGGGAAAGGCCTCCAGTGCCCCCCCCCATTCATCCTTGAGTCAACAGACTGGTATAAATGTGCCAGCCTCAGTGCTGCTCCCCCTCCTTCTCTGTTGTCCCTTTTCCCTGTCCCTGCCAGTCCCCGCAATTCCCTCCCAGGATAATGGGGGACAAAGCCTGTGGGGCTGGGGGTGAGATTAATCCAACATCATGGGGACATGGCAGAAGAAAGAGGTGGCCAGCACATGTCTGTGTCCTGATTAAGAGAGGTGCGGAAAGGCCCTTCCAAGGAATGAGGGACAAAGCTGAACAGATTTTACACAGCTTGAGGCTGTCCTTGGATGCTGCTGGAATAAGGGGGAAACATCAGGGCAGCTAAGGGCAACAGACGTCCAAGCTGAATTTTAGAACTGCTCAGGGATTTGTTCAGCAATCTGAGAGAACTTCTGGACAGGAAAAGCTGTTCCCAGGTTGTCCTCAAATTTTGCCATTGGATGTTTCAGAATCACAGCGTTTCCAGGAGACGTTTAGGTGCTCTAGTCCAACCCCTGCTCAATGAACAAAAGTCTTGTTACAAATCCCTCTTTTGGCAAAAAGACCCAAGGAACTTGAGAGCAGTGTTTCTCAACCACAGCAACTTTAAAATGGGTGGATTTCAACTCCCAGAATTCCCCAGCCAGCATGCAGGGACTTCAACTTCCAGAATTCCCCAGCCAGCATGCAGGGACTTCAACTCCCAGAATTCCCCAGCCAGCATGCAGGGACTTCAACTCCCAGAATTCCCCAGCCAGTTGAAATCCCTGCATGCTGGCTGGGGAATTCTGGGAGTTGAAGTCCACCCATCTTAAAGTTGCTGAGGTTGAGAAAGACTGTTTTAAAGGAACTCAAAGGAATTTTGATGAGGCTACTGGGATTTAAGAGGCTTTGCATGCAGGGTGCTGCTTGAAGATACACATAGCAACCATGAGGATGGAGTGAAGCAGATAGAGCAGGGTTTCTCAGCCTTGGCAACTTTAAGACATGTGGACTTCAACTCCCAGAGTTCCACAGCCAGCATATACTGACTGGGGAATTCTGGGAGTTGAAGTCCACATGTCTTAAAGTTGCCAAGGCTGAGAAACACTGAGATAGAGGATGCATTTGGTACCCAGATAGATAAGTCATGTGGGAATCCACCACCTCTGAGCTCCGAGGGCAAAAGATGTGAAAGGAGGAGGATAAAAGGGACTTAGGCTTTGTTCGGCACTGCAGGTTTCTACTGCCGTGGAATTGTCACTGGGCTGACACCAGGCTTACGCAGGGACACAATAGACGTTTTGCTTAGAGAAGCATATTTGCTTAGGGCTGAGGCTTTGCCTTTTAAAGTGGATGAAATGCTCCAGGCCACCTCCAGCACTGAGGCTGGTCGGCGGCTGAGTTGGCAGCACCTTTTTGGAAAAGTCCTTTCTGATGATCACACCGGGGTGAACGCAGCAGTGCGCCGGTCCCGAGGCAGGAGAAGATGGCGGCGAACAGGTGGGTTGCGTTGTTCGTGGCCTGAGTCACCAGCAGCAAAAGGGGGTGGGGAAAGAAGGGGGAGAAGGGAAGAGCTGTCTTCAGAAGGGGCGTTCGGAAGCCTAAAACAACATTAATTTTGACAGGACTGCATTCTTGCCTCTGGTAGTTTCCATCTCGCAAATCTCATTGGGTGGGAGAACGGCAGAGGATTCTGCAGAATGAGCCTGGATGTAAGAAAGAAGACAAATTCACCCAGGTCCAACCACAGGATGGGAAGTGTAGGGAAATCTAGGAGACGAATGGCAAACCATTTTTGTACAAGTAGTCCTTGCTTAATGAACACAACTGGGACTGGAATTTTGGTTGCTAAGCGAAGCGGTCATTAAGCGAATCCAACCTGATTTTACAACCTTTTTTGTGGCGGTGGTTCAGTGAATCACCGCAGGTGTTAAGCAAACCACATGGTTCCTCGTTGATTTTGCTTGCCAGAAGCTGGCCGGGAAGGTCGAAAATGGCCATCATGTGACCATGGGATGCTGCGATGGTCATAAACGCGACCCAGTTGCCAATAACCCAAATTGTGATCACGTGATCATGGGGATGCTGCAACGGTCATAAGTGCGAGGACCGGTCATAAGTTGTTTTTTCAGCACCTTCATAAGTCTGAACCTTCACTAAACGAATGGTTGTTAAGTGAGGACTACCTGTATTGTGGCCAAGAAGATAACACGGACATGTTCGTGACACCACCAGGAGTCATGTTCAACTCAAGGAAGGCTTTGGCCATGTCCAAAATCTTTGGCCAAGATTTTGTCCCCACATTGTTGCCTTTATGCCACCTGCAGCCCATGATGGAGACAGCCTTACCTCCTTGACTGAAGCAGGGCTGAAGTCCTATTTTCCCTGAATACATCTGACATCATTGCAGGTGGCCTGCAGGGTGTGATAAATCTCTTCATGGGAAGTCAGGGGCAGAAGATTTACTAGGAACAGAGGCAGAAGAGGCAGGAAAGGGTTTGGTGATGAAGACAGCACATTTCACGGCTAGTACACTTTTCTGCCGACTCAAGAATGAGTGGAAAACAATACCACAGTTCAACCCCCTTCCATTTTAACAAGACCTGTGTGGGTTTTTTTCTGCCTTCCAGCTTGGGCGCAATGCTCAAATTGTGCTGCTATCTAACGATTGTGTTAGCTTCCATGATCATGGGTGTGCAGGTGCAGATACACACAGCCTCATGCATGTAATGGGAACTTTTCTCCAAAAGCAAATTGTGGCTAGGGATGGATAGGATTGCCAACAGGATCAGCAAACTATTAAATTTAATTCTTCTGCCTTGCCTTGATTCAATTTTGTTATCCCTCCCTAGGTTCTATTTATGAAACAGCAAAAATAAGCCGCCTGTAGCTTTCTGATTCTCTTTTGGCACCATCCAACTATATATATTTTTTCTCAAATCCCCCCTCTCTCATTTCTTTCTCAAGACGAGTCCTTAAGTCAGTGCGTGTTTAGAAGCAGCATGGAAACATTCTTCCTTCAAACATTTTGGGGTGAAATGGATTTTTTTTTCTCCAGTTTTGCTGTTCTTTTCAGGATGATAGTTTAATTTCTGATTCTTGGATTCTAGTTGCTCTTTCTGGATTGTTTACTAGGAAGAGTCCCCCCGTAGGGGAGAGATGGGCGGTGAATAAATTTATAAAATAAATAAACAAACAAACTACTATATTTAGAAATGGAATGAATAAAGATGGTGTTAAAAGGGGCTCACTTTTGTATAGATATAACACTGTAAATACAGAAAATGTAAACGATTGAGATTCAATGGAGGGTTTCATTCAGATGAGCTTCTTTGTTGCCTGTTTAGATCATGCATATTTCCAATTCAGCAGCAAGAGAAGTTAATAGGTTATGCATCAGGGGTATCCATGGGGATGTGGGGGTCAAAAAAGTCAAGATGGTGGCCATAACCACATGGCCAAGCCCCTCCCCCTTTTGCACGGCATGTAAAAAAGGGGCGGAGCTTTGATCTCCCCGTGGTGGCCATCTTGACGTTTTTGACTCTCCCTCTGCAAAGGCCCCTGATGTGCATGATTTGAAAATCGTTAGGAAGCACAAGCAAAAAAAAAATGTGCTGAGATTAGATCAAAGGTGGTTTTGAATCTGGTTTGACCATCAATTTGGGGACCATAAATAATACTGTAGTGGTTATTTTACCTTAGAGCACAAAGCAGTCGCTCTTCATAACTTTGGTTTAGTTTCATGCTGCAATGCCTTCCAGAAGCTCATTAATTCACTATCTCTTCCCACTTGGGTCTTTAAAAAGTCCCTTGCTGTTGCTATGGCCGGACAGAATTAAGAAGGCCTCTCCTACGCCTTGTCTTCCAAATCCATTTCCTCCAGCAGAAATCTAATCCCACTTTGAGGAGCCCTTCCAATTTTGTAGCACAGATGTACTAAAGTTGCCATTCTCGGCTGTGATTTCTCAGGGTAGCAGTTCTAAGGCCTCTGGGGGACAGGAGGCACAAGATTTTGGGAAGGCTACCTCAGGTCTACCTTCAGATATGTGGGCCTATCATTTCCATAGTTTTCAAGCACTGGCCACGTTGGCTGTGAAAGCTGTAGGCCAGTATTTCTCAACCATGGCCATTTTAAGAGGCGTGGACTTCAACTCCCAGAATTCCCCAGGCAGCCGTGCTGCCTGGGGAATTCTGGAAGCTGAAGTTCACATCTCTTAAAGTTGCTAAGGTTGAGAAACACTGCCGTAGACCCACACATCTTGAGGTGTCATCTTGAAAAAGACTTCTCATCTAAAACAATGGTAGTAAATATATACAGGGTTCTGCTGGATGGTTGACTGTAACCTATGAATGCGATGGCTTCAAACCACTGCTTGGTCATCAATGGAAAATGCTAAATCTCAAGGGTCATCCACCATAAGTAGCATGACCTTGGGAGGTAGACCTGAGAAATAAACCTCCTCAAGAAGTGTGTTTGACAGGGTCATATTCTGAATTATCCCAAGCTGCAGATACCCCAGACTCCAGGGGACCACGAGTGGTTCAATTTTTGCATCGGCGGGGCATTCCAAAGATGCCTGGCACATGAGAATAATAAGGAGAAGGCATTCAGGAGTTTAAGTTGGCATCTTCAGCTGTGAGATTTTTATAAACATCAAGACAGAGCATAAATTGGTGTCAGGGCAGCTTCTCCTCCCATGCTGGCTCTGCAGCTGCAGAAAATTGTGCACATTGCTTCAGGGGCAGAACAGATATAAAAGGGATAGGCCTGTATGTGCACACAGTATAACCCTGGGATCTGCATGAATTGGCAAGGTGGTCCCCAGGAAGGGGTCAAAAAAGTCAATATGGCAGCCACACATAACAAAGAAGGGGACTTTGTGCAAAATATCTGCAAAATGCTGTACTCTTCCCAAGTCAGCAGCTCATTTTTGTGTAGGCCATGTTGCCAAAGACGGTAGGCTAACCCGTGTCCTAATTCCCACCTTTAAACAGGGAAGTTTCTCAGATACTTTACTTGCCTCCTAGATCAGCATCCCTAAAGGACAAAATGTAGCTTAGTGTCTCACATGGGCTGACCAGGCCCACAACTAGGGTCTGTGTCACCTGGGCAAACATGGATTCCACGCCCATTTTGGCGCCCCCCCAGCGCTCATTTTGGCACCCCCCCAGCACAGCGCCCAGGGCACATGCCCCGCTTGCCCCCCCCCCAGTTGCGACCCTGGGGCTGACCCCTCCTCGGAATCATATCTTGCTAGCTAGATTTATATCCCACCTTATGTTCAGGAGCTCAAACAGAATACACACCACTCCCTCTTCTTGTTTTACCCTACCACAACAACCCTGTGAGGTAGGTTGGGCTGAGAGGGAGGGATTATCTCAAAGACACCCAGGGAGTGTCCAGGACTGAGAGTGGACTTCAGTCTGGGTTTCCCTGTTCCTAGTCCAGCATCTTCACCACTAGACCAGAAAGCTTCCCTTGTTCGTTAGATTTATAACCAACCTTTCAACGCTGAGTATGCAGTGTACCCTCTACTAATTTTCATATATATATATATATATATATATATATATATATATATATATATATATTTATTTATTTATTTATTTATTTATATTTATATATTTAAAGTTGTAAGAATAATAATTACAACAAACTAAATTAGAACAGAAAAAGTGAAAAGGAAGAAGGGGAGGGAGGAAAACATAAAAAGCTAAAAGTGCAATAAGAAATGAAAGTAGAAGAAAATAGAAAAAGAAAGAGCAAGATATGAAGAAAAATATAAAGATATAAAGAAGTGGCTTCCAATATTCTTCACAGCAGTTACACATACAATTATATTTTAACCTCTCTCTCTAAAGTGACATCATGACTCTCTTCTTCCTTTAATCCACCCTGTCTAATCATCAAACCCATAAATTACAAGTTCATTTTTTTTCCCACAAAAAGTCCATAAGGGGTTTCCAGTCGCCAATAAACGTAGATATTATCTTTTCTCTAATCAAAGAAGTCAGTTCCTCCACCAATTTTCCATACCACAACAAACTTGTGAGATAGACTGGGAGTGAGAGAGTGCCTGATGCTAAGTCTCGCAGGGAACTTCTGTGGCTGAGGACCGAGAGGGACTTGAACCCGGGTCTCCTCCCTCCTAGTCCACCACCTTCACCACTACACAGTGTGAACTGTTTGGTTGAGAGGGAGGGCCTGGCCCAAAGTCACTCCATGAGATTTCATGTCTGGAGGGGGACTAGAACCTGGATCTCCCTGTTCCTAGTCCAGCACCTTTCCACCAGACCAGTGTTATCTTGGCAAGTTTGAGATGGGTGGACTTCAACTCCCAGAAGTCCCCAGTCAGCATGGGTGGCTAGGGAATTCTGGGAGTTGAAGTCCATGGCTCTTAATGTTGCCATAGTTGAGAAATACTGGCCTACAGCTTTCACAGCCAACATGGCCAGTGCTTGAAAACTATGGAAATGATAGGCCCACATATCTGAAGGTGGCTGGCTGGGGACTTCTGGGAGTTGAAGTCCACCCATCTCAAACTTGCCAAGGCTGAAAAACACTGCAGTAGACCATCCTGGCTGTGGAGCTGAGAGGGAGGGACTGCAGATCCCACTACAATCTTGTGAGGTAGGTTGGCCAGAGAGAGAAGCACTGGCCTAAAGTTGTCCATGGGCTCCACAACTGATGGCAGACTTGAGTTTGGGTATCCCCAGCACCAGTCCAACACACCTTCGCTGCTCCGCCAACTTAGCTGTCCTCAAATGTGATCTGGAATTGCCATCTTCTCCCTGGGGAAGAAGCTCTCCTCCCTCACACAGGGATGAAAATGGATCTACTGAGGCTGGTGCCCTGTGGGGTCTTTCAGTGTTTTGATCTCCATCTCCTTCTCTTCCAGATGAAAAGCTACCAGAAGTTTTAGCCAACTCTGGTAAGAGAAGCCACACGCCTCTGCGAGGGGAAGGGATATCATCCTCTTCCATCCCTGTCAAGCAGCGATCTGCTCTGTATCTCTCCCGGGTAGCAGCTGCTGCTGTTTCTGTCACCGGCCGTCCAACAGAGTGGGTGAGTTTCTCGTGCTTTGCATTTCTGCCGTGTTTCTGCCCCTACAGAACTATTTCAGCAATGTCTTTCTCCAGCAAATGGTCATTCTGAAGTAAAGGCTCATGGTTTGTTTCTTCCTTTCCAGTGCCATCTTAAGATGGTGTGGTCTTGTGGTAAAACTGTCCTTCGTGCAACAAATTGCAGAGAAAGCAATTTTATGCCTCCGAAGATCAGGGGGGCGGGAATGGGCAGGGGAGGCACGCAGATGGATTGCAAACCCCAACGTGCAATAAATAGAAATCCTGTGTTCGTGCGGCATCAAAATATATGAAGAAGGATTTTAGGGGCATGTCTATACCAGCTTTCCTCAGCCGGATGCAGTTCAAAAGGGTTGGATTTCACCTCCCATAATTCCCAGCCATGCTGGCTGAGAATCATGGGGTAGCGACATCCAAAGCCTCAAGCTAGGAAAGGTGAAGTCGGCTACAGATTGGCGTTGTGGTGTATCACCATCCAACAGAACCATTCCTATAACCAGCATTACTGTTAGACATTCTGCTGACAATTGGGTGGGTATGAGGATACAGATTCTCAGTCAGAGGTCTGTAACTCCTCTCAGCTCCTAGAGTCCCAGTTATGATTCACAGAATTCTGTGGCCAGAAATTAATTACAAAATTTACCCACTTCTGAGTTACTGAGCTGTCCGCTCCTCCTTGAGTTGGCAGAAAACTACAGGGGCATGAGGTGTGATGACCCCATTGCTGTTTTCCTTGGCTTTTTAACCTGCCTTTCCCCCCAGATTAAGGGGTGACAAAACCAGAGAGATGTTATACAGGTAGTTCTCACTTAACGACCACAAATGGGACCAGAATTTCGGTTGCTAAGCAAAGCTGACCCAATTTTACAACCTTTTTTGTGGCGGTCATTAAGTGAATCACTGCAGGCATTAAGTGAACCAAGTGATTGTTAAGCGAATCACACGGTTTCCCATTGATTCTGCTTGCCAGAAGCAGGCCAGGAATGTTGAAAATGGCAATCACGTGACCATGGGATGCTGCGACGGTCATAAATGCAAACCGGTTGCCAAGCGCCCAAATCGTGATCATGTGATCATGGGGATGCTGTGACAGTTGTAAGTGTGAGGACCAGTCGTAAGGTTGCTTTTTCAGCACCGTCGTCTGAACTGTCACTAAATGGTTGTTAAGTGAGGACTGTCTGTACTCTTTGAAGCTGTCCTTGGTCAGTGATGGAAAAAAGAAAGAAAATACTACTTTAATACTGGTCCAATTAAAGACCACTTAAGACCAACTCACTCATAGGCTGGGGATGAGATGAAGGACCCATCAGAGGAACATGGCAGAAAAGTGAACTGACCAGAATACGTTTGCACCGTGGTTTGGGACAAAGGGAGAATGAGCTTGCGCCATCACTAACAAGCAAATGCAGGCTAGACATCTCATCCACAAATCATACAAATAAAAACATGAAAACTGCTTTGTAGCCTTATACTTACACCTATACTAAAGTTGCAATTGCAATTTTATGACGTTTAATTTATATTATGCACCGCCCCATGTATAAATCACGCATCACCCTAAACTGCTTTTCTGTTTTTCTATGTTCTGTTCAGAATTTCATACACAAGACCCCTTATAACACTCTTGATCACCAGTAAACAAGCAGGTAGGAAATTCTTGGAATATGGCATGGTTGCCTAACCCAATTTCTGCGGTCAACTGCGTGGAGTTGTGTGATTCAGGATGTCTGTCAAAATAATGGTGTTTTTGAAACTTCACTAATACCAAATTGCTTTGCAAATGCTGTTTCTTTTCATCTTCTTTTGGTTTACCCAAGTATTAGCTTCTCACTTATTAAAAAAACTTGTATGCGTATAATGAAGAACTCACCATATTAAAAAAGTGTGAGAGGTGGGATTGGATTCATCTATGCTTCAACGTTTACACCACACCAATCCATTCAAGATCCAGCAGGTCCTGACAGCAATGGAATGAAAAATGAACATTCCTGGTATTTTCCTCCATTGTGTCTTTCCCTCTTTCTGTAGATTTGCCAGCTGACATAGGAGCTGGCTTCACTTGATTACCTTCTCTGGGCTCAGAAGCTAAGCAGGATCAGATCCCATTAGTAGCCACATGGGAGATATACCAGAGAATCATAGAGTTGTGGACTAAATTGGGAAGTTGAAAAGTTGTCCTGTAAGCAATCAACAGCAAATCATGTCTGTAAATGCCTGCATGGATGTGTCCACAAAGTCACTAGGACACCAGTGCACCTCCAAAGACACCTGAACTTGGATTTGCCTGCATCCAAGACTTGCCTAAACCCTGACCGGGATGCCAATGGCCTTCAGGACTTAACTGAGAAAGTGTATAACAATATCCTTGTCCTGGGAAATTGTCAGTCCTGCAAGGTAGTCCAGACTAGGAAACCAAAGTTATGAATACTAATACAGGTAGTCCTCGGTTAATGACGGTAATTGGGACCAGCAACTCTGTCGCTAAGCATGACATCATGTGATCGTGCTGACTTACAACAGCAGTTCCAGCAGTTCCAATTGTGGTCATTAAGCGAATCTCATAAGGTTGTTAAGCATGATGTCACATGATTACTATTTGCGGCCTCCTGCCAGCTTCCCCATTGACTTTGCTTGTCAGAAGCTGGCAGTGAAAGTTGCAAATGGTGATCGCGTGACCATGGGACGCTGTGACTGTCGTAATTGTGAGCCAGTTGCCAAGCACCTGAACTGTGATCTCCTGATGGCAGGGGTGCTACAACAGGCACAACTTCAAGGACCGGTCGTAAGTCTCCTTCTTCAGCACCATCGTGACTTTGAATAGTCGCTGAACGAATGGCCATTAACTGAGGACTACCTGTACTACTTTCATTATAGGGTTACAATTACAGAATGTTGCAAGTCTGAATGTGCCCCCCCCTCCCTTTACCGGTCAGGTCTGAGACGCTTTCTCAAATTACATTTCTGCCTTGGACTCAAATTTCTTTTACCTGACTGTTGTCTTGGTTGCACCTCTCCTCCCTGCCCCTCAAGGCTATTCCTTCTGCCCGTTACAGTAATAATGAAATAATGATGAGGAAAAAAAACTCACCCAGGAAACACCAGCAATTGAAGAGGATCCATATAATCACCATATTTTCTTATGGTAGCAGGTTAGATTGAGAGGAGCTAGGATAGAGGCAGTTGCAAGGTATATGTGAACCTGTAGCAGGAGACCCTCCTGGGAAAGGGGAGGTGTGCATTCCCAAGGAGCAGATGGCAAAGGTCTGGGTGCAGGCAGTTACATAGGAAGGGGCTGCCCGTTCCTTTCCATCTCCCCCTGTTCTATCCCCGTTATCCGTATCCGATGCCAACCAGATTAGATTGCCTTTGTTACTTTCCAGAATGTCCAAATAAGGCCTTAGGCATCAGAGCATCGACTTCGACTGTCATTGTCCTGCAGTCTCTTGCTCAGGTTAGATAGCTTTTCACCCCACTCGACCACACAGTAGTACTGATGGTGGAATCCTCAGAGGTGTGGGATGCCGTGTGTGTGTGTGTGTGTGTGTGTGTGTGTGTCAGAGGTCTGGAATGAAGAGACCTATTTTCAATATTAACACAAGCTGCTGCATGAGTTTGGCCTTTCGCACTAACAGGATGGTTGATGGAGGGGTTATACTGATGCTGAAAACGCTGTTTCCTTAGAGATGGCAGAGACTCCAAGCGAAAGGACTCCCAGGGCAAACGTCAAGAAAGCAGCGGAAGATCTGCCACCACCTCCTCCTCCTGCTTTTCCCCACCTCCAGGACTCTCCTGGTGCTCCAGCAACACAGGAGTCCAGTCCGCTTCCTCTGCCACCACCTAAAGAATCCTTCTCCAAGTTCTATCAGCAACGCCAAGTGAGCGAGTTGAAAAGGCTGTACCGCCACATGCATCCTGAGCTAAGGAAAAATTTGGAAGAGGCGGTGACAGAAGACCTGGCAGAAATGTTGAGTCCGGATGACCCTAATGAGCCAGTCGCAGTGACTCCTGATGCAGTGCTTCCCGGAGAAGTTCAATCCATGCGTTGGATCTTTGAGAACTGCACCCTGGACTCCATAGGGGAACATCAAGCTGCTAAAACGCTGGCTGAGCAGGAAGCCATCCCAAGTGGAGACGTAAAGAATAGGTCCATGAGGTTTGAAGGCCAGCCTTCTCATGGCGACAGGCTGCTCACTTCAGCCAAAGCATCAGAGCCACAACAAACGAAAGGGGATGTACGCACAGCTCGGTGGCTATTTGAGACTCAACCGTTGGACTCTTTAAACAAAATGTACTTGGATGAGACGGAGTTGCAAGAGGCAGTCCTGAAAGAGCCTGTTGAGAAAGGAGATGTGAAAGGAGCAGCACAGCTCTTTGAAACTCTTTCCTTAGATGCCTTGGGCCACTGCAGTTCCGTGGAGGAGGAGGATATCCTGCAGCTCAAGTCAGAAATTCAGGAACTCAGAGGTGGTGTCAAGAAAACCATCAAGCTCTTTCAGACCGAACCCATCTGTGCTCTTCAGGACAAAACTGGGAGCATTCATGAGATCAAATCCATCTGCAGAGAAGAAGTACAGACCAACTCTGTGAAGACAGCTCGGTGGCTGTTTGAAACCCAGCCACTGGACACCATCAGCAAGGATACTTCCGAAGTACAGGTCATTCGGGGGATATCCCTAGAGGAGGCTGCCAAGGGAAATGTCAGTGGAACAAAATGGGTGTTTGAAACTCAACCTCTAGATGCCATAAAGGAGCTCACAGTGACCGAAGCAGATTTCAAGGCTTCTCCAGATCTTATCCAAGGAGCTGATGTCAGCAAACAGTGTCTACTTTTTGAGACTCAACCTCTTGACACTCTGAAAGGAGAATCCTCCAACAGTCTTCCAGCTAAAGAAGAAGTTATCAAAGGGGATGTAAAATCAACTCTCTGGTTATTTGAAACCCAACCTATGGAAACCCTGAAAGATCAATTTGAAGTTGGGCACTTAAAAAAGGTAGAGCTTTCAGAAGATGAGAAAGGAGCTGTGAAGCAAACAAAGCATATGTTTGAGAACTATCCTTTCGGCAGCATCTCAAAATCTCCAGCTGAAGACTCCTCTACTGCACATGTCCAAGAGGTAGAGAAAGGAGATGTGAAAGCATTCAAGAATCTCTTTGAGACTCTTCCTTTAGATGGCATCAGGCAAGTGAGCACTGAGGAGGTCACCAAGGAAGAAGAAGACATAACTTCCGGGAAGGTGAAAACCAATCAGCTCCTGTTTGAATCAACACCTTTGTATGCCATTAAGGACTGCTTTGGCCATTTCCACAAGGTCACATCTGTGAGTAGAGATGAGGAAGTAACCAGTGGAGGTGTTAAGAACTACAAATGGATGTTTGAAACCAAGCCTTTAGATGAGTTTGATGAGAGTATCCAGAAGGTGGATGTGATCAGGGGCATCACTAAGCAGGAAATGATGGCTGGAGATGTTAAGACAGCCAAATGGCTCTTTGAAACACAACCCACTGATGTCATCCACAGCCAAGTCAACCAAGCAGAACAGAACATTTCTGAGCAAAGAGAGGTTTCTCAAGGGGGCAATGTAAAGACTTGCAGGTGGTTGTTTGAGACACAGCCAATTGATGCCCTATGTGAGAAGGAGGAGGAGAAGGAGGACCAAGAAGACCCCGTGCCTCAAGCTGATGTCAAATCATATACATGGATGTTTGAAACCCAGCCCTTGGATACTCTGAAAGGTCAAGAAGAACACCACTTGCAGGTCAGAAAGACCTTCTGCCAGGATGAATTACGAGGGGTAGACGTGAAAACTGTCAGACACCTCTTTGAAATGGAACCTCTATCCAGTAATATCACTGGTAATAGCCAGAAAATAATCAGGTGCTCCAGCCGGGTGGAGATACAGTCTGGAGAGGTGTCCAGAGTAAAGGAGTTTTTTGAAGCCAAACCTTTGGATTCAGCGGCTAAATCAAGGACAGTCATGAAAGAAAGTCTTAGCCCAGGAGATGGGAACATTGAACCTGGGGCTGTGCACAAGTTCACTTGGCTCTTTGAAAATTGCCCCATGGACACCTTGAAGAGCAGTACAGAGGGTCTTCAAGAGATAACTCTGGAAAAGAACATTCAAGGTGGAGATGTTGGGGGCAAAAGATTCATTTTTGAAACCTACTCTCTTGATCAGATCCATGAAAAAGAGAACGAGATGCAAATCAAGAAAATCCAGGAAGAAACATCAAGACAGGCCAATGTCACTTCTTGCACTATGCTGTTTGAGACCCAGCCACTATATGCTATTCAGGACAAAGATGGGGGATACCATGAAGTGACATCGGTGAAGAAGGAAGAAGTCATAAAAGGGGATGTGAAAGGAGCCCGATGGCAATTTGAGACAAAACCGTTGGATCAAATCAAGAAAGATGAAGAGGTCTTCTTGATCAGAGCAGTAACACAAGAAGATTTCAAGAAGGGAGATGTCCAATCAGCCAGGTGGAGATTTGAAACAGAGCCTCTAGATTCCATTGCTGAAGAAAAGAGGCCTATCCTGAAGAGTGCTGACGATGTACAGAAGGGAGATGTCCAATCCAATAAGCAACTGTTTGAGTCAGAACAACTCAGCCAAAAGAAGTATGTGAGGATGGTTAGCGTCAGTGATGTCCAGCAAGGGGATGTAAGGACATCTACCTGGCTTTTTGAAAATCAGCCCATGGATTCCTTGAAAGGAGACTCTGAAAGTGCCCCCAGCCTGACCACTGTCCAGAGGGAAGATATCCGTAAAGGAGATGTCAAACGCTGCACTTGGCTATTTGAGACTCAACCGATGGACAGTCTCAAAGACACAGAAGCTTCAACCAGCACATTGCCCCTGAAGGGGATTCCTCAGGCCAGTGTAAAAAGCACAACATGGTTATTTGAAAGTACCCCTCTGGATAAATTCAGCTCTCTCCAATGCGACACAGAAATAGAGGCAAAAGAGAGGACACCATCAGACACTTTGGAACTTTTCTTCTCCCATCAACTGATCCAGAACAATGGCATCCTTATTGAAGTCAATAATGCTGAGGGTATCAAGGTGGCAACATATCACCTTAGTAACCAGGAAGCCCCCAAAGTCCAAATGGAAAAGATTGTAGGAGGCACCTTGCAAATGGTCTTGTTGCAACTCCTTCACAGTAGCAATGTGGAGGCCTGGGGGTTGTTAGTGCGAGAAGAGGAGAATGGGGGTATCAAAATTAATCCTATACAGCTGTTGGGCTCTGACAAAGCTGAGAAGAGCAAAGAGGACATGAAGAATGACATGGCCAGGACTCTTCAAGAACTTCTTAACCAAGAGAGCTCAACTAAGAAAGGAATAGTTATGCAGGAGACAGATACAGGATCAACGAAGGTGATTATTTATTCCCTCCATCAGTGGGTTGCCCAACAGCATACATTTGTGAAGGGTGACGTGAAGTCAGTGATTGGGAATCTTCTGACTTCTTCACAACAGCAGAGGAGCCCAGCAACCGTCAGACGAGAGGACAACGAGAAGGGCAATGTTCAACTGTACACTCGCTGCATCGAGAAGGGAGATCTTGACTACTTAAAGAACCTCCAGAGGGACTCAGAGATAGAATCCCTAGTTTCTTCACAAGCCAAAGAACCACCCAAAATTGTGCAAGAAGTTGAGGTACCAGCCCAGGTGCAGAACAAGGAAGGAGTGACCACAGCAGATGTGATGCAAGGGAACAATGACAGGGCTGAGCAAACATTCTTGTGGAGGAGCAAAGAAGGTATGTTAGAAAGGGAAGTCCTACATGCAGATCATCAGAGCCCTACTCCTTATCTTCCTGTACAATCTGGGACCCCATCGTTATCCAAAGAAAATGTAGTTCTTCCAAATGTTACATTGCCCTTCCAGTCAATGGAAAGAGCACAGAATGGTGGCCCAAGAACATCTGGAGGACAGATAATTGTGGAGGATGGAAAGGAAAGAACAGCCATGCAAGTGGCAGATCAGAACATGGCTGGAGCCATCTACAACTTCAAGGGAGGAGAAATCAGCTCAGAAACAGCTCAACCCCCAGCACAACTTCCTGGGAGTGATCTTCAAGCTGCGATGCAGAGTCTGAGGAAAGCCACAGCAGAAGCTAAAACCCTGCAGCAGCAAGTGCAGAGCAAGCTGCAGAAGATGACCGACAATACGCAGTTGAGCAGCGCCCAACCCCGAGCAGCGACCACGCAGAGCCCGGTGCACAAAGAAGGCTGTGAGGCTGGCGAGCGACAGCCAACAAGCAACGTGTCCTCTTCTAGAAGGCAGGAAACTTCCCAGCCCTGTGTCGGTCTGTCTCAGAAGAGCACGGCATCCTTGCCCCTAAAGGTCAGTGACCCCGAGGAAGGACAGGGAGGGACGCTGCCGTTGGCGGCCCACCAACCCGACCAAGCAGTACCTAGGACAGATCTTAGCATTAAGGACGGCCTTTACGCAGCCAAGCCCGTCAAGTCCTATGTAAATCCGTTCCTTGAGTCTGACTACCAAGAGCACTCCGTTCCAGAAGAACGCGAGCAAGATGCAATAATCAGAGGGGATGTAAAGACGGCTATCAGAGCCTTGCAGAACGCTGCCGCGGAGCAGAGACAAGTAGAGAAGGAGGACGTGGTCCGTGGCAATGTAAAAGCCGCGCTTGAGTCCCTGGAAAAATCTAACGTTAATGTGTCCCAAGGGGATTTTAAAGCAGCCATGATATACAGGAACGCAGGGCAGTCATATTCCGTGGGTAAAAAGAAACAGGAGGATGAGTGTGTTAGTGGCCAGGCAGTTACTGTAGCAGCTGCAGGCTCACCAGGTGCTAATGACTTTCCTCCTTCTCCTCCAGCTTCATTGGTGAGACCTGGTGGCCACCCACCCTCACCCCAACCAAGAGAAGCTGAGCTTCTGTGCTGGTCCCCATCTGTGCAGCCGTGTGATCCCAAAACTCCCTTGCCAGCCCCAGCTAAAGCTGGTCATCAGAGACTTTCAGAGAAGCCCCAGATACCACCCAAGCCAGATGCCATTGCCCCACCAAGGAGGAAGCCTGTTCTTCCTCCAAAACCAGAAGTCCTTTTAAGGGAGACACTACCGCACCCTGCTGGATGCAACAAAGGACCACCAGGAAAGGCATCTCCACTTCCATTTCCTCCTAAGCCTCCCACCTTGATTGAGCAGAACAAGCCAAGCACTTTGCCTGTGGTGAACCAAGCAAGAGCATCACGTGGAGCTGAGACCTGGGGACCATCCGTATGTAGACAGGATTCGGCTGTGTCTCCTTCAGCCATCGTGACCGATGTTGAGGACATCAGCGTTGAGAAGAAGGCAATAAAAGATATCGTCAAGTTGCCCCTGCAGGATGAAGAAGTAAAATCGAGAGCAAGGAAGGAAGAGAGGGCCAGAGTGGAAGTGATGGGCCACAGCTGTTTGTCAGAGGCAATAAAAACTGGATTGGATAGTCATGAAGAAGGAAACCGTCATCTAGCTAAGGACCTTCAAGGGTTCCAGGAGACATCCCAAGAAGAAAAGCGATGTGTCTTATCTGGGAAGCAAGACTTTCTCACACCTCTTGAATGCCAGATAGGCCTTCCTAACCTAGAAACTCAGAGGAAGCCATATTTGTCTGCAAAGTGCCATGCCAATATTCTGAAGAAAGGAACTGTTGCGACACACACCCCATCATCAAAGTCAGAGGGAACAAGTGTGGAATCAGAGGCCGATAGGTCGGGATCTGCTCTTTCCGTATCTTCACCTTTAGAAGCCAAACAGTTTTTTAAAGGACATCAGATTGGGAACAGCAGTAGCTTAAGAGATCCTGAAATGAAGAACGACTGGAACCCAGAGAAGGAGAATCCAGGGGTGGTCATGAGGGAAAAAGCTGGCAAAGAAACCGAAGAAGAACGTCGCAAGAGATTGTCTGTCCATAAAGAGGAGATCATGAAAGGCAACGTCAAGGAAGCTATGGAGATATTTGAAAACCTACGAAGACAGGAGGCGCTCCAGGAAATCTTAACGCAAATGAAGGAATTTGAAGAGGAGACCTCGAAGGTGGATGTGAAAGCCTTGAGAAACCTCTTTGAGAATGTAGACGATTGGGTGGCAGATCAGAAGCCTCACCAGGCAAAACAGCCCAAAGCGGAGAAAGCCGAACAGTGGAAGGAAGTTAAGGAGGATGCAGAGAGTGTTTCATCAGTGGAGTTAGCTTTTGAAGATCTAGAGCGGGCCAGTGCTGAGATTGTTCATTTGAAGGAGCAGACCCTAAGTAGGCTCCTGGATATTGAAGACGCCATTAAGAAAGCTCTATATTCCATTTCTAGCCTCAAGTCTGAATCCGACATAGCTGGACTCTCAGGTCTTCTCAAGGAGTCTCTTGGGAATTCTCAGAGCCTTGCAGCGGGGAACAATATCCGCAAAATCAGTATCATTTCCAGCAAGGCCAAACCAGAAAAAGGGGTACAAAATTCGTCATGGGAAGGAGAAATGGTGGCTGACCAGCACGAGGCACGCAAACTGTCACTAGAAGTTCCCCATGTCATTCAGCCTCGATCCACCTCTCCTTCTTCTCCTTCCTACATCTCCATTCAATCCGCAGCCCGAAAAAGTGCAGAATCTCCCCAGATCATGCCTTTAGCTTCATCCAACCCCATGGGAGTGGCAACCGAAACAGAAACAACCTCTCCGAATCTGTTCAGCTCCCTGACGAGATCCGATGGCCGCAGCAGGACATTCTGTGAAGGGGACCAGGAGGAGGTCATCCAGATTAAAAAAGGAGGAAGTTTAATTAAACAGCAACACCTCGGCAGCTCTGGACACTTTCCTCATCAGCTGAGCAGTAATGGCGCTAAGGAAAAGGATGCGGTGGCTTCTGATTACAGCTCCAAGTCTTCTCTAAGTGCCTTAAGCCCCTCAAATCCTAGAAGACAGAAAAGTATTCTGGAATTGCAAACAAGCCACGACGGATCCAAACTCTACGGGGCCACCCGAACAGTGACTGAGCAGTACGAGGAGGTGGATGAGTTTGGGAACAAAATCATCACATCGTCCACCACCGTCACCAAACAGTCAGAGACTCAGACTTCTTCCACGTGTGACATGGTGTCTTGCCCTACCAGATACGAAGTGACTGCTTCTCCAATACTCCGTCAATATCTAAACAGCCCGGCCAATTTCCCTTCAGATGATGGTCACCAAGAAACAGGGGTTGTCTTTGTCACCTTTAGCAACTCCAAGCCCATGAAGAAATGAGCAAACGTCCTTGAGCTGAGCTGCAAATGATGGTTGTGATCAACAAGACCATGGATCCTGACCATTCAGAGTTCAACCAGTTTGATTGGATCGATTTTAAAAGGACTCCACTGACTTCAACCCACTATCTGCCATGAGCAATGTTCTTGTTCTTGTGGCTGTAACTGTTTTTTAAAGAAAGAATGATGGGAAAAAACCCTTTGCCCTGCAAATAATCGTCTTAACCTTGGGTGTGAGTCTAAGAGGTGCATTCAAGGCTAGTTCTTCAAGAAGAAAGGAGCACCAGCTCAGCAGAAAACCAGGTTTTCAGTTCCAGAGAGGAAAGAAAAGGCCAAAACTACAACATGAAAAATGAAAAGGAGACGGCTGCTTTCAAGAGCATTCATCACAGTTGTAGAACTTTGTCTTGGGATATCGATCTGGCCAATGCCAGCATTCTGGTCCTGAATGACTAGACAAGCAGCAATCCAACATTTTGAGGAGGGTTTTGCGGGGGGTGTCTTCAGGTCAGTCTCAATTCCTGGCAACTGCCTGGATGAATCCCTGAAGTTTTCCTGGCAAGATTTTTGGAAATGGTTTGCCCTTGGCTTGTTCCTGGGTTGAGAGAATTGAGTGGTTGAAGGTCACCCAGCTGGCTTCATGCCTAAGACAGGACTAGAACTCACGGTCTCCTGGTTTCTAGCCTGGCGCCTTCACCACTACACCAAACTGGCTGTCATTTTGAGAAATATGCTAATTTTCTTGTACTTTTTGCTGTCAGCCTGACAACCTGCTTCTCTTTCTTCCTCCCATTCATTCTTTTTGTATGTCCAGGGAGATCCCTCTCCCCAAATGCCTTCTCTGTTAGAGATACTGTACATCACAAAATGAGGGCGGGGGATATTCCCCAAGTTTATCCCTTTTTAGTTTGATTACACTTTCATTGGGCAGATTTTTAGCACTATCTATATTTAACAAGAGTTACATATTAGGGGATACCAGAGAATTTTAAGAATTTTCCTCATTGCAGTACCTTCTAATGAAAAATAGTGGGGAAATATATTCTAATGAAAATGGGGAAGGCAGTTAAACATACTGATAATTATTTCGTTATTATCTTTTTTTATTTTAGGACTGTAATTTATTGATTGTGACTCTGCATTTTATTTTAGATGCATTGCTTCTTTACCTGTAGCAACAATATTTAAATCAATTATAAACCCATGTAAAGCAATTTTATTATGCCTTTTTTGTATATTCTCAACTGAAAATTTTAGATATCCTGTGGGGTTTTTTTTAACCTGCATCTGAAGATAAATCATGACTTCTGAAAAATAGTTTGGGTTTGTTTTTCCTGCATTGGTTTTTGTTGTGTTTTGGTGTTGAAGTTCCTCTGAATTCTCATTTTCTCTTCATCAGCTGGTTCAAACTGATAAAAATGCTTCTTTAATAAAAGAGCCAGGTGGCTGAGTATTTCCATGCAAAGCCAATAATTAATAGTAATAACAACAACATTTGTTCCCATTACCCGCCCTTTTTTTTTTCTTTTATGTACATTTTAATATCCAGAAAAAAGAAATAATGTTCTTCCTATCACTTCAACTGCTTGGCAAGAAAAGGTTATTCATGATCACCTACTATATGCTGTAGAAGATCCGTGTGTGTGTGTGTACGTGTGTGTGTGTGAAAAAAACTAGATGTGATCCTATCTTTAACCTAGACATCATCCTATATCAGAAGTACATCTGACAACATTCTGTCAAACAAATTTCTTACAGCTGTGGGTGTCCAGGCACATCTGTATTCCTTTCCTTCCTGTGTTCCTTTTATCATAAAATCTGCTTACATGTGATTCCCATACAGGGGGGCTGTCTGTGACATCATTACCCAGCATCCACATTTGGGTCATAATCCTGGTGATGAAGAAGTTTTAGTCCATTCAGTATTTCAGAACTGAGACATGCAAATCCGTCAAAATCCTGCTAAAGTCCTCTACGATCTATCTGGGATTTTTCTTTTCAAATAGAAAAATTAATATCACCAACCACGAATATCCCAGAGAGGGTTCCCATGAGTCTTACTCCAATTTGCATAATAGTTAATGTAGATCATCAAGGGATCTTTTATTTTTTCAAATATGAGTCATCCAACTTTTAATCTTTGCCGTATACTTTTCCACTAACAAGGCTTTTAAAGCACAAATTCTCCTGATAGAACTCCTTTTAAAAAATAGCATAACTGCTACTGGAGTGTTTATAGACGCTTTTTATTTTATTTTAGATTTTACTTCATTTTGCAGTTTTTGACTAGACAAAGTCAAGAACATGATAGATGCTCCTATTCATGTTGCAGCAGAGATGAACTTAGATTCATTGCAAATGGGAACTCGGGTGAAGTTATCTTATATTTCTACTCCAGAATCTGGGTAGTTACGACCATCTAGCTGCTATACCACCTTGTCTCAAAGTCTAGCAATCCCATGCTTAATTTTTAAATTAATCCATTCAATTGTGCCAATTCTTGGAGACCGCCTGGACTAGTCCCTGCAGTTTTCTTGGCAAGGCTTTTCATAAGTGGTTTGCCATTGCCTCCTTCCCAGGGCTGAGAGAGAGTGGCTGGCCCAGGGTCACCCACCCTTAAAATTAGGAGTAGCTTAACTCTGGTAGACATCTTTTATTCATGCAATCCTGTTTTTTATTGCCAGGCATTGCTAGTCCTCTCAGGAAAAATATTTCTCCTGCCTCAAGCTGGAATTTTCCCTTTCTCTGGCAGAATTTCTCTGTTGACATGAAGACAGGCAGCAATTCAGTAAGCATAGCTTTCTTCAACATGCTGTAATCACTAATAGACTGCACCAGTTGGATGTATGCCTGTCCTGTCTCTACCAAGGGAAGGCAGTCTGTGCTAGGCAGACATGCTGGGAGTAAAGGCATAAGTTTTTCAGTGAAAGAAACTTTCAGGCTCGTGATTATTGTGGTGGTGGTGATGATTATTATTCTTATTATTTTTTTCAAGCATATTTTCCTGCTAGTTTAAGCAATGCTATTTAAGGAGGACATGGAGAAAAGGGTCAACACAGATTACACAAAGCAGGACTGCCTTTCTTCCTATCATATTTATTCATTTATATTTATTTTAAGCACTTGCACCCCACTTTTCTAACCAGTCTGCTCAAGCACCATAAATTCTATAAGCCACCATACCTTGAACCAGGCACCACAAAAGGAGAGGAGCTTTTTAAAAAAAGGATTATTACATTTAATTCCCACCTCAAGATGGTACATATTTGGGAGAAGGGTTGCTCCACATTTTAGCCTCGTAACAACAACCTGGTGAGGTTGGATGGGTGATGGGAGAGTGATGGTCTTTCCCCCCCACCCATGGCTGAATGGGGATTTGCACCTGGATCTTCCATGTTGGATTCAAACTCCTTAGCCTCTATCCTAACAGCTGTAGATAATCCTGTTCAAGGGTGACCACAGGGGATGGTCAAAAAAATCAAAGAGGGCAGCTGCAACATCGTGCTCGAAGCTCCAGCTGGGTTTTTGTGCACTGTGATGCACAAAAAAACAGGGGTTGCTTCAATTGCACCATCATGGCACCATCTCCACCTTTTTGTCCATACCCTGTATGTTTTATCTCATACTGATCTCCACAGGGGTGTTTCTCATGTCTCCAAACCAGTCTTCCCAGATGATTCTTCTTCCCAACCATGCAGATTTGACATTTTTAACCCATGCAAAATAGCAAGCCTGAAAAAAACGATGCCAGTTCTGCACTGTACATAACGTTCCTGATCTGAAAGATTCCATTTTTTTTTTAAGGAAAAGATGAATAAATTTTGGAACCAGTTTTTTGAACCTCGTCTGTTTCAAACTAAGCAAGGATCTCACTTTGCTTAATGTTTTGTGGTGCTTGCCCTCTTAATGTTTGAAATAAAAGGGGCACTGAATCAGAATTCAGCACCGCTCCTGTTTATTTTTGAAAAGAAATGTCAGGTTAGTTTCAGTAAGCAAATGCTGAGCCCCAAAGAGTTAAAAATCTGGTCCCAAACTTTCCTAACACTTAATTTTTCAACCGAGTTACCAAAAACAACCTGATGGTTCAGGCCAATGTTTCTCAACCTTGGCAACTTTAAGATGTGTGGACTTCAACTCCCAGAATTCCCCAGCCAGCATGGCTGGCTGGGGAATTCTGGAAGTTGAAGTCCACACATCTTAAAGTTGCCAAGGTAGGAAAACACTGGTTTAGGCATTTCCTCAGGAAACCATTTATGGCAAGTGAAATAACAGCAGATGGCTTTTGTGTACTAAATCTCCTCCTGGAAATAGAAGTCACTACATTACATTACAAGGCTCATTTTGATCCCAAACTACATGAGAACCACAGGTGAAATTACCTGGAAATGCAAGTCAAAAATAAAGGTCAAACCAAATAATTTTTTTTTCTGTACCCTGAGCTCTGCCCATGGATCTCAAGATCAAGTTGAAGGATTTACAGTATATGCTGTACATTCAATCATCTGCTCACCAACAGTTCACCAGGAGCATTTGCACACAATGCTAAGCTGCGTTTTGCTTAAATAAGCCACAAGCAGCTTTTGCTAGCCAGGTTCCCTCTAAGCGGAGTACAGCACCCGTCACATATCCGCACATGAGGTTCGGTCTCCCAACGAAGCCCCCCCAGAAAGTCCATGAATGTGAACAGACAGAGGGGGAAGGGGTGAGGAGGGAAGGGACGCTGATGGGGACCTTGATCGCCAGGCTGTCAAAGGATGGTCATGTGCACCAGGCACATAGCCGCTTCCTGTTGGAACTGGAACCTGAAAGCACGCTGAGCCTTTGATTTGTATGGGACTAACCCCCAGTTCAACAGGCCCAAACCTAGGGGAAGAATCCAGTAATCATCTTCTGCCTGGAACTCCAGAGGTTTGGAGACTCAAAAGAAAGGACCAGGATAAAGCTACTTCAGGCCATGTTCCCTCTGTGCTGCCCCTGCCCACCACCCCCTGGCCCAGGGTGGCCTAGACCAATCCACTTCCTGCTCAGAAACATCACAACGCCTGCATCTGCTTACAGGAAACATGGTTGACTCATTTTTGCAGCTTCTGGAATTAGTCCAAGTGTGGTGGCAAGTCACGGGAGTTTGGCAGTTTGCTTTTGCGGGAAGTCCAGATCCAATGGTGCTGATCCAACAATGTGATCAAAGCTCCAGCTGGGTTTTTGTGCATCGTGACACACATACAAACCAGGGGGAGCTTCAACTACACCACTGCAGCCCACGTCTTCACTTTTTTGTCCGTACTCTGCAAATACTCCTCGATGTCGGCCCGACAAGGTAGACCAGGCTAAGAAACCAATGCCATATAGGTCAGGGCTTGTTGTAACAGCTGGAGAAACAGAATCTTGCAGGTCTGAATGTGCTGCCCCCTCCCTCCCTTTATCTTTGTGTGAAGTAGCATCAGCCTTGCCAGGTGGACCAGACAGGAAACACGCCAGATAAGCTAATTCTACTTTATTGTAAAGCTACATTAACAGAATCTTGTAAGTCTGAAAGTACAGCTCTCCTGCTGTCTCCTTTACAGCCCGAGAAACCAGGGAGGGTCCCTTCTGAGCCTCTTGCTCCTCCCACTATGCAGCTGTGGGCTAGGCTCCCTCTTATCTGACCATTCCCTAGGCAGTGTCTCTTCACCCTGTCTCATTCCCACATACCATTACAGGTAGGGAGGGGCTTGTCTGAGACATTTCCTCAAGTCACTTTCTTGGCCTGGGCTCAAGCCCCTCTTATCTGACCATTGACTTGGTAGCAGCTCTTCCTCCTGTCCTTCAAGGCCATTCCCTATGCTTTCTACACATCTATAAACTGAGTCACTCCAACTGATTTATCAATGTGGAGTCCTTGGTGCTCTCTGAGCTTGGTTGTTTGCTTGCAGATGTTTTACATCGGTGTAAGTGTGGGGTTTGCTCCCTGTTTATATTCAGCAGCTTGCCCTGCCAGTTTTGGTGGGGTGCGATTTATCAATTTCCATCCTATTCTTAATGGCCTTAATGGTTCACTCCAATAAAAGTTAGAATCACTTTACTGAACACTCTGGCTTGCTACTGCCTTCTTGTTTCAGGTAGAAACACAGGAAATATGTGGGTTGTGTTGTATGCCGGTCCACCCCACACAGCGCCTGACCATCCAAAACATTCTTGTGCACCAGATGTGTTTCTGCTGCCAGCACTGTAGAAGGAAACTAAGGTGAGTCATGAAATTCTAGAGCTGACATCATCATTATTCCCACAGCCAACTTTTGAAAAAAGATACAGGTAGTCCTCGGGTTATCACAGCAATGGGGACTGGAATTTCTGTTGCTAAGTGATGCGGTCGTAGAGCTCAATATCACATGACCACATCACTTAGCGATGGCAATCCCAGCAGTCCTAGGTGCTGATGGAACCCCAGGACTGCACGGGTTGTTACATGAGGACCTCATGTGATTGAGACATGGGAAGAGGCAGTGTCATGAGTAATGATGGCGAGCAGGAGGGGGCCCCTATCCAGGGGGGAAAACGCATGCGTAGTACTGAGGAATTAAGCAGCCAGTCAAAGAGACACAGATCAGGCCCGCCTTAGCTTTTGGAGTTTATCTGTCTGGGTTTTTCCCACGCTTCTTCAGTTTGTTAGGATTCTGTTTATGTAGCAGCAATAAACACTAGAGACCTACTCCTCGTCTCAGTGTGATTCTCACTGTTAGGACAGGTGGGCATCCCAGGCAAGCAGACTGCCGGGTGAGAGCTGTGGGCAGCCAGGAGGGTTCCACAGGCAAGTGCTGCAGAGTGCGGACGGGCACACAGGTGCCATGGGCAGAAGCTATGGAGTGTGGGCAGGCGAAAAAGCTTGATCATTGTGATCACATGACCCTGGTTGACTGTGACATCATAATCATAAGCCAGGCACCCAGTTCCCGGTTCTCAATCACATGACCACAGGGACGCTGCACCGGCTGGAATTCCAAGGACTGGTCGTAAGTCTCTCTCATTCAGCACCGTTATAACTTTGAACAGTTACTGAATGAGTGGTCGTAACATGAGGACTGCCTGCATGTTCCATAAAATCTCTTGCATGGAGAACAGTGATATGATTGCTGACTTCGGTGATATGATTGGAGCAGGAACCACTCTGGTGATGTTCCTATTTGGGTATTTTGGAGGATTTCCTGAGCATCCTTCAAAGATGTTGAGAGTCTGTCTAATTTCTTGTTGACAGTATCAGGTTGTTCAAATAGAGAGATCACAATCCGTGTCGTTAGTGAAGTTGGTTTTGCAAAACAGACTGTAAAACCAGGAGGTTGCAACTGGTTAGCATTCAACGATGGTAAATCCTTCGGGGGGGGGTTGTTCAACTCCAGATGTTTAGGTCATCTGTTTTGTCTCAGAGAAATACACGGGGCCATTGATAAATCACTTAATCCTTACCTGCTCAGCCCCACATACTGAGCTGCATATTCTTCTTCTGGACATACAGTATTCTTGCTTCATATGATGGAACTGGTATTTAACCTGTTGGAATAACAGGAATGACTGTTTCTCTCGTGTGTGTTTTGCAGTTGGCTCAACTATGCAGTCTTCCAGGGAGCGCTCTGTTGCAAAGTGTGTGGCGAGCTGCTTTCCGAGGTTATGAGAAAAAGCCCGCCC
Source organism: Candoia aspera (assembly GCF_035149785.1). NCBI lineage: Eukaryota > Metazoa > Chordata > Lepidosauria > Squamata > Candoiidae > Candoia > Candoia aspera. The sequence goes on along the minus strand of NC_086156.1, from coordinate 5,405,184 downwards.
AGCACCACCCTCGGCCCGAACCATCAGCAGCTACTGCGGAGAGACACGCAGCCAAATCCAAGGCAAGGGTCTGAAACTAAAAGCAGTGTCACAGGAAGGATTTTGATCCAAGGGAAGATGCCACCGAGATTTTCCAATTCACACCCCCGGGGTAGCCTGAGCGAAAAGGTAACCACACAGGACAAGCCAAAAGCCATCGGCTTGCCTTTAAAGAAAGATGCTAAAGATGACGTTGGCAGAACGTACGACAAGTGTGGAACAAAGAAAACATGGCTGCAAGATCCTGCAGTGGTTCGGCGTAGTCCCCAGCGGGCAGATGGGAGTCACTGCAAGACCGGCAAAGACAAGTCAATCGCAGAAAGTTCTTGGGCACAGAAGGAGAAAAGTCAACTCCCCAAAGTCATCGGCCCAAAAAGTGGGGACCGTGTCTTGCATTGGATTAAAAAGATACATGAAAGTCAAGACCTGGGAGTGTTGGAAAACAGGCAGTTTTTGGTGGAGGGAGGCACTGTAGGAGCACAGGTAGGAAAAATAGGGTCCAGCATACCAGAAAAAGCCAGGAGGCTCCAATCTGGCTCATTCGAAGTGGACAGGAGCATTTCCAAGGCCTCGTCTTCATCACTGAACCTTCCAAGGTCTTCCCTTGCTCCTTCATTTCTATCTCCTGAAGGAGCACTTAGAAGTACTACAGGAACATCGGTAGCTACAACAGCTGGTGCTACTCAACCTGCAAAAGATCCTTTCCAGGGCAAGAAACCTGGTGCAGCTTCCTCCTGGACGGTCACATCTGATGGAAAGAGTCAAAGGCAGATCCTGCAGATGGTTGAACCTCTTCCTAAAGTCAGGACCACATTACCTGCTTTGGCACCACCACTGGACCACAGGTCAAAGAAGAAACTTCAGAGAGCCACCCAGGGGAATACACTGAACGTACTAGTAACTGAAGATACAGAAGAACCAGATTATAACGCCATGGCACCAATGAACAATGAGAAACCCTCCCAGTCTAAGCCTGAAGGTTTGGTATCTTCTCCTGGGCATGAAGAGAAGAAAAATAATCAGACAGAAAGTAGCGAGAAGACACTAGCTGCCACTCTTGACCCAATGAAGTCATGCCTGAAAACTAACCAGGAACATAAGCCATCTTGGATAAGCAGGAATGAGTTCCTTGGAGAAGTGATTGAAATATTGCATCCAGGAAGACAAGCATGTATGGACAGCCAGCTCTCTCCTGAAACTCACCCTTTAAAGAATGAAGAGGTTAAAAAGAATGAAATGCACCCAAGAGGAATCTCAGACAGCTTTGAGAGTCTAATGTGTGTTCCTGACTTACACTCTCAGAACACTGAACCTAAAGATAGAACCAGCTCTTCAGCCACAGATGGGGACATAGAAGATGGTAGTTCATTATCCAGCTCACAAGCAGATGATGTTGAAAACAGGGAAGTGCTACCAAGAAATAACCTACAGGAAGATGCCATTTTGATCTGCAACACAGAACCACCTATAAAAATTACAAACACAAATGAAAAACTACCAGCAAAAGCCAGCAGTGGACATAACCTTCAACTTGCATTCCAAGAAGATACTTCTAGAGATACCAGTATTCTGGCTCCTGTCTCTTACACTAAAGACCCAGAAATCCTTCTCTCCTGTAAAGTCCCATGTCTGATAGAAAAGCAGGAGACAGGAGACATAATGGTGGAAATCAAAGCTCAAAACGATAACGGCTCAGTTATAGAGACAAGTCAAGGCGTTATAGATACATCTGCCAGAAAGCAACCATTAAAAAAACAAAATAATCCTTTTGCTCAGTTTTTTGCATTCAAAACACAAAGGAGTGTTCCCGACCAGAAGCTAACATCAGGAACCAAGAAAGCACCTAAAACTCAGTCTGCTTTAGTCACTTTGTTTGGACATTCGGTGAATAAAGACAAGAGTCAACAGGAATGGCCAAGAAAAGATTTAGGGGAACTTTCAGGGAAAGTAACTTTACAATCTACACATTACTCAAACTTACCAAATCTTGACTGTTCCAAGAAAGAGGAGAACTCTGGAGTGGTTATGCAGACAAGGAATTCAGGGGCAGGTCCACAGGATTCAGAGGAGAGTCATGGCAGTTGCTCAGAAGAAAATCAGAATGGAAATTCTCCATCCTTGGATAGTGTTAATACATTTTCTTTAGAGCTTGGAAGAGATAGCTCAAGTCCCATAGGAATGCAGTGTGGGAGAAAGTCCCTTGACATTCCCAGACAATCAAATCTGAGTACAGAAAACCCAGCCAAGGATCATGGAAAATCATTGCCATTTACAAGTTTTCAGAACTGCCTGGCATCTAAAGAGAACATGTCACAATATTCTACAAATGCTTTGGTGGAGACAAGTGTTGCCTGTAGAAATACTCTTTCTGAGCAAGATTTATGTAAGTTCTCTAATTTGGCCAAGGTGGACAGTCAAGATTTAGAGCAGAAGGCAACACATGTTCCATTATTAGACCCTTTGAGAGAAGATGAGACACAGGCATTAGATGAGGGCAGCTGGGCTCCTGGTACACTTTCATCTTTTAAGGGGGTGGAAGGATCAGCAAACATGGAGAGAGATGATGCAGCATCCTCTCCTGGTCTGGGTACAGACATTGTACAAATGAAAGATGATCTTTGCTCAGGATCTTCGGAAAACCTTTTGCGGCTCGGCAGCCCACGGTGTTCAGAGTTGGAGCTTAATGTGGTGATCAGAAATGACAGTCTTACTAACAGACAGCCTCCAGAAACTGGAGACCCCCAGACATTTGAGTTTAATTCAGATCATCCTTTTGTGCTAAATCTACATGTTGAAGAAGCCACTAATGAGGATTACTCCACTGGAGAGTACTGCTTGCACCCGGCACTCACTCCATCTCAGCATATGCCTGAGCTCCTCAGAGACACCCTCCAGGGCAAGGCTACAGAAAGATCAGCTGAAGCTAAAAGTCCCTCAGGGGACTGAATGCAAGAAGGGGAGAGTGATCATCCACAAGGAGGTTTGCTGTAACCTTACTTTGAAACCCAGTGCTCTAAGTTCCAACTGAGGCCTAACTTGTTTATTAACAACTGAAATGTCATATTTATGGAGCCAGTCTTGTTACTGCTCCTCTAGACACACGAGATGTGTATATGCATTCACACCTAAATACAACCATGACATATTGTCAGAATATACAGGTAGTCCTCGCTTAACCACCATTCGTTTAGTGACGGTTTGGACTTACAACTGGTCCTCACACTTATGACCATTGCAGCATCCCCACAGTCATGTGATCACAATTTGGGTGCCTGGCAACCAGTTCGCATTTATGACTGCTGCAGCATCCCATGGTTATGTGATTGCCATTTTCAACCTTCCCGGCCAGCTTCTGGCAAGCAAAATCAATGGGGAACTTGTGATTCACTTAACGACCACATGGCTCACTTAACACCAACGGTGATTCGCTTAATAACCACTGCAAAAAAGGTCATAAAATCAGGTTGGATTTGCTTCATGACCACTTCGCTTAGCAACAGAATTCCTGTCTCAATTGTGGTCGTTAAGTGAGGACTACCTGTAATTCCTGCAGTGATACGAGGGCTTAGATTTTGTTCATTTATTTCTGTTAAAGTTGTCTTTCTTGGTGCTGAAGCCAATAGAAGTCAAACCAAGCTAAGGGAAGGCATATTGAGTGGATGGATAGTCATTTCTTATGCATTTTCCATCCATATTAAGGAGCAACCCTGGACATGTCTCTACCTATTTTTCATATGCTGTTAAAATTTCATTAAAAAAATGAAAACCTATCGAAGCAAGAGAAGATCCTGCAAAAACGACAAAATGTTTGCGGTGGTCCATTGGGCATATTAAATAAGCCTGTTCTTTAGGCTGATTGGATCTGCTCTGGGAGTGACTTCACATTACTCCAGTAAAGCGTTTTGCAAGGGAGCAAAATATTTCTCAGCTCAAGGAGACCAGTGTTTGAGTTTGTATGAAAGGCGGCATGTTTCTGCAAACAAACCTTTGGGTCATTTCAAGCTTGTATCATACTGAAAATATATGGCAACTATGACTAGCACAAACCATGGTGTGTCAGTCCAATAGTAGCTAAATGCAAAAGTGTGTGTACAATGGACTGGTGTATATTGGAAAAAAAAATGTAGATTGGAGAAATTGTTTTGAGGGACCATGGTGGGAAACTGACCATTGGGCCAGCACTATTGTTCTGACAAAGGCCATTCTTAAATTCCATGCAGCGCAGTCTTATAGGCAGTCCTTGTTTAGTGACTGCCTCATTGAGCAACCATTCGCAGTTACAACAGTGATGAAAAAGTAACTTTACGGCCAATCCTCACAGTTACCACCTTTACAGGTCTGTAAAGCAAAGAAAAGCTGAAGGAAGATCATACGCACAGTCATGGTTTCGCTTCGCGACTGCTTCGCTTAACAACTGACTTGCCAGTCCCAATTGTGGTTGCTAAACAAGGACTCCCTGTATATTCTAATCTTTCCTAAGATGGTTTCTTCCAGATATTTGCAACCCACAGGATTTCCTTCCTAAATGTCTTTGGTGTTGAAGTTCCAAAGCATTTGGAGGACGCTGGACTGGGAAAGGTTGCTATGAAACCTTACAGGCAGAAAATAAGATCCACTGGATTAAATGAGGTTTTCCAGTTCCAATCAGGGAGCAGGGGTGAAACAAGTTTTAAATTTGAGAATATGCAATTTATTTCTGTCTCTTAAAAGCTGGAAGTTGCCTGGTTCTCTCTAGAAAATCTGAGTCTAGGGCTTTTTTTGCCAGTAGATACAGATCAGACTATATTTTAATCCTCTAATCCTCACTTTGCCCCACTGACATGATAGGTGGTGACATTAAACAAGTCTAACTACAGGTAGTCCTCGCTTAACAACCACAATTGGGACCTGAATTTCAGTTGCTAAGCGAAACATTCATTAAGCAAATCTGATCCGATTTTACAACCTTTTTTGCAGTGGTCATTAAGCGAATCACTGCGGGCGTTAAGTGAACCACATGTCATTAAGCGGATCACGCAGTTCCCCAATGGTTTTGCTTGTCAGAAGCCCACTGGGAAGGTAAAAAATAGCAATCACATGACCATGGGATGCTGTGATGGTCATAAATGTGAACCGGTTGTCAAGTGCCCGAATCATGATCACATGACTACGGGGACACTGCAACGGTCATAAGTGTGAGAATCAGTCGTAAGTCATTTTTTTCAACACTGTTGTACTTCTGAACCATCACTAAATGAATGGTTGTTAAGTGAGGACTACCTGTATCAGTCTCCTAAAACCTCACTTTTAACTGGGTTAACCTCCTTCCTCCCTAGCCCCCTGATTCTAGAAAACCTGAAAAGGTTTGCGGAATATCGCATCCATTTGTATTTATACTCCTGCCCCACTGCAGGGCAGTTTCATCTATTTCAATTGTTTTTCCTCTTGGCACGATAGGGTAGGGGGAAAAAAACCCTGAACCGTCATTATGCTGGGGAAAGGAAATTACTTTCTCTAACCCCAGGGAATCACACCATTTCAATTTCCTCCTTTTTCCCCTGAGCCCAAAATAAAGACGAAATGGGGATCAATTAAAACTCTCTTAGACATGAGAAATTAGGAGCAAGGAAAGGCAGCTACGTGCTCTCCCAGCCTGCTTCAGTAGGTCCAGGGCCCACAGCGAGCATCTGAGTCACGTTTCGGTAGGCAGGAAGGAAGGATGCAGAGATGACATTTTTTTGTTCCTCCAACCAGTGAGCACTTTGAGATGGCCCTGCCAAGAGAAACGTCCTTTGGGGAGACGGTGTTGTATTTCTCCTTTATCTGAACAGTGGAAGATAACCAAGACAGTCCATAAGTGAGTCGATGGGTGAAAGCAGTGGCCGAAAGCCACGTCCCGCCCACGCTCTCTCTTTCCAGGAAGCTCTGCACGGCTGGGTGGAAGAAAATCCCCCCGGGGGGCGGGTTTAATATTGTCTTTATTGATTTTTCTCTTTTTTAATTATTTTTTTTCCTTTCTAACTTTTCCCCTTTTTTGAACCCCCCCTTCCTTCCTTTCTTTTTTTTTTCTTTTCTAGTTCTTTCCCTTTGTAACGATTATAAGTAATGGTAGATCCACATTAATACTTCTTTTTAACTGGAAAAAAAATCAAGTTCTAATTTTGGGTTTTGACGATTAAATGGTTATTCTTGATAGAAATAATGTTTAATAAGGTTTAGTTAAGAGTAAGAGACTAAAGTATCAGTATTTGATTTCGTATCTGTGTTGGAGAAGGTCGGAAGTCAGTTTCTTTGTATTTCTTTCTAGTAATTTCTGCACTTCTTTAGTCTCTCTTTTTTCTCTTAGCTCTTCAAACTTTTCTATACTTCGTATTTTATCTGTATTTTGAAACTCTAATAAAGTCTTTATTTTAAAAATTGATATTACTTTAGTGTTTTATAGAGGTTGCTGGTCATTTCTTAAGATGAAGTGATGGACCTAATGCTCTAAATTTAACCAACCAATAATTGAGGAAATGATAAACCTCAGATATTATCATAATTGCAGATGCTTTGTTTGTTTACCGATGTTTAATCTCCTATCCCCTGTATTACTTTATATTTTCTCCTTTTTTCTTTTACGTAACTATTCTCTTCCTTTCAATAGTTTAATAAATGAACTATTTAAAAAAAATCCCCCATGGTACTGATCTTAAAGAAGAAACCTTCCAAAGTAGCTTGATGCCAGAGATGGAAGGACCCTGCTTTTGTGGAGTTCATCCATAACCAACCAAGCATGTACAGGTAGTCCTCACTTAACAACCATTTGTTTAGTGACGCTTTGGACTTAAGATGGTGCTGAAAATACTGACTTACAACCGGTTCTCATGATCGTCACAGCATCCCCATGGTCACATGATCACGATATAGGTGCTTGGCAACCAATTTGAATTTACGACTGTCACAGCATCCCGTGGTCATGTGATTGCCATTTTCAACCTGCCAGGCCAGCTTCTGGCAAGCAAACTCAATGGGGAACCACATGATTTGCTTAACAATCACACGGTTCATTTAATGCCTGTGGTGATTTACTTAACAACCGCCGTAAAAAAGGTCATAAAATCGGGTTGATTCACCCGACCTCTTCACTTAGCAACCGGAATTCCGGTCCCAATTGTGGTTGTTAAGCGAGGACTACCTGTAGGCAGGAGATAGTAGGAATTGAGGTTGGGAACTTTTTACAGCATATCTTGCATTGTTCATTCCCCCCCTTCGTCCCATCCATAGCATCTTTCTGGGCTTTCGCTTCTGTACTTACTTCAATCCTAGTAGGGGTATCTGTGGGGAGGGGGTCAAAAAAGTCAAGATGGCAGCCACAACCATGCAACCGAACCCTGCCTTTGAAAAAAAAATCACACCATTGTGGCTGCCATCTTGGTTTTTTTTACCCCTTCCCTACGGACACTCCTGTATCCTAGAAAGGAGAATGGAAAGAGGGAAAAATAATTCTTTTTCAGGGTTTGGGGGTTCCAGCATTTTTTCAAACCATTGTGTTTGACCTCCGATCAGATCTCCCTACACTGTGATCTTTTGCACCAGCCAGTTTGCTGTAAATGGCACTCCTAGGTGGTTCTTGCTCCTGCAAGCTTCCTCCTCCTTGTATTGCCACACCACACCATGCAGAATCAACACCAGGGATGCCCAACCAGCTCCTCTTACAGTGCATTTTTGCAGCTGGAAGGCTGTTGTAATTAGGCATGAATCTTCGAGGTCTCCATGGGTAAGCTGACCATACGTCTCATTTTGAACGGGACAGTCCCGTTTTTTTAACATTTCCAGACCGTCCAGTCATTTTGATATAAATGTCCATTTTGTCCCGTTTTCTTAAAAACCTTACTTAAAAATGTGAAAGTTCCCGCGAACCTGTCAGAAGGTAGTCTGACTTTGAGTGGAAGGAGGGGGAGCTCAGCAAAAATGGCAGGGAAAAAGCCACAGAGCTCAACCCAGCGGGAAACCTGAAAAGGAAAAAACAGGATAAGCTGATAGGCAGTGATCAAAGGGGGAGCCAATTGGCTCCTGCCTTGACACAGCGGGAAGAAAAGAACGTAAAAGCACGGCCAAAGGAGGAACAGCTTGTCGGGGACAACCGTTCACCAGACTCTCCAGCCCAGCCTTGCCTCTCGCAAACGAAGGAATCCAAAGATTCCCAGCCCAAGAAAACCGGAGAAGTTCCTGCCTGCCGATCCAGCCTGTCGCCCAGCCTGGCCCCATTTTGCCATCCCAATGTCCCGTTTTTAACCCTGTCCCGTTTTGCCATCCCAATGTCCTGTTTTTGTCTCAAGGATATATGGTCAGCCTATCCATGGGACACGCAGCCTGATTCCCGCCCAGGGGGAAAGAGATTTCAACCTGAGACCATGATGTCATCCCCAATCCGTCAGGACCACGCACTCTGCCACACTCCCCCTTGTGGTGAAGCCTGTGGCCTGCAGACAGTGTTTCTCACCCTTGGCCACTTCAAGCTGTGTGGACTTCAACTCCCAGAATTCCGTTATTCCAAACAACTAAAGTCTTCCTGAATCACAGCTCTTGTCAAGCTGACCAAAATGACATACCTCCATCTAAAGCATGGGCAAAATCTATGTATGTTCCAAAGCAAATGGGGGCAGATCTCTCTGCATTTTCCAGAGGCACCGCCAGGGGCATCAGGGGTCAAAAAAGTCAAGATGGCCTACGCAAACCTCATGATTAAAACTCCTTTGATCATGCAGTCATGACCACCATCTTGACTTGTTTGATACTCCCCTGAAGATGCTGGAAAATGAATTCATGGTTACGCTCTCTCCTAGACTTCTAGGCACCCGAAAGGCAAACAAATTTAAAAGACATACCCAACATAAATCTTCATCCAATCCACTTTGGTAATCCCACCGTGTCGCATCTGTACTCAATCATACCATCTGAAAATGTGCTACAATCCGCATTAGAGTCTCTTGTTTCTGCACTGAAGAACGCCAAGCATCGGGAAAGGTGGTTTGTTGGCCTCTTTAGTGTGGGGACCTCGTAAAAATGAAATGCTGGCTCTGACTGGTAGGACGGTACATGGAACAGGTTTCTTAACCAAGAAAAAATTGGATTGGATGCTTTTCTGCATATAATTCCGGATAATCTGGAGATGCAAAACTGCTTATTTTTGTAAAACGGACAGCACACCAAGTTAGGGCTTGTAGAGTACAAAACTCAATAAAGTCTGTTTATTAAAATTCTTGCTAGTTATAAAATTAATAGTAAAGTGGCTAAAGCAGTGCTTGGATACAACCCAAAAAACGACAGAATGATCTCAATTCAAATTCAGGGCAAGCCATCTAACATCACAGTGATCCAAATATACGCCCCAACCACAAATGCTGAAGAAGCTGAAGTAGAGCAGTTCTATGAGGATCTGCAGCACCTACTGGACAACACGCCTAAAAGAGATGTTATTTTCATCACAGGAGACTGGAATGCTAAGGTGGGCAGTCAAATGACACCTGGAATTACAGGTAAGCATGGCCTGGGAGAACAAAACGAAGCAGGACATAGGCTGATAGAATTTTGCCAAGACAATTCACTCTGCATAACAAACACTCTCTTCCAACAACCTAAGAGACGGCTCTATACGTGGACTTCACCAGATGGACAACACCGAAATCAGACTGACTACATCCTTTGCAGCCAAAGGTGGCGGACATCTGTACAGTCGGTAAAAACAAGGCCTGGAGCTGACTGTAGTTCAGATCACGAACTTCTTCTTGCACAATTTAGGATCAGACTAAAGAGATTAGGGAAGACCCACAGATCAGCTAGATATGAGCTCACTAATATTCCTAAGGAATATGCAGTGGAGGTGAAGAATAGATTTAAGGGACTGGACTTAGTAGATAGGGTCCTGGAAGAACTCTGAAGTTCGCAGCATTGTTCAGGAGGCAGCAACAAAATACATCCCAAAGAAAGAGAAAACCAAGAAGGCAAAATGGCTGTCTGCTGAGACACTAGAAGTAGCCCAAGAAAGAAGGAAAGCAAAAGGCAACAGTGATAGGGGGAGATATGCCCAATTAAATGCAAAATTCCAGAGGTTAGCCAGAAGAGATGAGGAATTATTTTTAAACAAGCAATGCGCGGAAGTGGAAGAAGACAATAGAATAGGAAGGACAAGAGACCTCTTCCAGAAAATTAGAAACATTGGAGGTAAATTCCAGGCCAAAATGGGTATGATCAAAAACAAAGATGGCAAGGACCTAACAGAAGAAGAAGAGATCAAGAAAAGGTGGCAAGAATATACGGAAGACCTGTATAGGAAGGATAACAATATCAGGGATAGCTTTGACGGTGTGGTCAGTGAGCTAGAGCCAGACATCCTGAAGAGTGAGGTTGAGTGGGCCTTAAGAAGCATTGCTAATAACAAGGCAGCAGGAGACGACAGCATCCCAGCTGAACTGTTCAAAATCTTGCAAGATGATGCTGTCAAGGTAATGCATGCTATATGCCAGCAAATTTGGAAAACACAAGAATGGCCATCAGATTGGAAAAAATCAACTTATATCCCCATACCAAAAAAGGGAAACACTAAAGAATGTTCAAAGTATCGAACAGTGGCACTCATCTCACATGCCAGTAAGGTAATGCTCAAGATCCTGCAAGGTAGACTTCAGCAGTTCATGGAGCGAGAATTGCCAGATGTACAAGCTGGGTTTAGAAAAGGCAGAGGAACTAGGGACCAAATTGCCAATATCCACTGGATAATGGAAAAAGCCAGGGAGTTTCAGAAAAACATCTATTTCTGTTTTATTGACTATTCTAAAGCCTTTGACTGTGTGGACCATAACAAATTGTGGCAAGTTCTTAGTGGTATGGGGATACCAAGTCATCTTGTGTGCCTCCTGAAGAATCTGTATAACGACCAAGTAGCAACAGTAAGAACAGACCACGGAACAACGGACTGATTTAAGATTGGGAAAGGAGTATGGCAGGGCTGTATCCTCTCACCCTACCTATTCAACTTGTACGCAGAACACATCATGCGACGTGCTGGGCTTGAGGAATCCAAGGCTGGAGTTAAAATCGCTGGAAGAAACATTAACAATCTCAGATATGCAGATGATACCACTTTGATGGCTGAAAGCGAAGAGGAACTGAGGAGCCTTATGATGAAGGTGAAAGAAGAAAGTGCAAAAGCTGGTTTGCAGCTAAACCTCAAAAAAACCAAGATTATGGCAACCAGCTTGATTGATAACTGGCAGATAGAGGGAGAAAATGTAGAAGCAGTGAAAGACTTTGTATTCCTAGGTGCGAAGATTACTGCAGATGCTGACTGCAGTCAGGAAATCAGTCGCTTAATCCTTGGGAGAAGAGCAATGACAAATCTCGATAAAATAGTTAAGAGCAGAGACATCACACTGACAACAAAGGCCCACATAGTTAAAGCAATGGTGTTCCCTGTAGTAACGTATGGCTGCGAGAGCTGGACCATAAGGAAGGCTGAGCGAAGGAAGATCGATGCTTTTGAACTGTGGTGTTGGAGGAAAATCCTGAGAGTGCCCTGGACTGCAAGAAGATCCAACCAGTCCATCCTCCAGGAAATAAAGCCAGACTGCTCACTTGAGGGAATGATATTAAAGGCAAAACGGAAGTACTTTGGCCACATCATGAGAAGACAGGACACCCTGGAGAAGATGCTGATGCTGGGGAGAGTGGAGGGCAAAAGGAAGAGGGGCCGACCAAGGGCAAGGTGGATGGATGATATTCTAGAGGTGACGGACTCGTCCCTGAGGGAGCTGGGGGTGTTGACGACCGACAGGAAGCTCTGGCGTGGGCTGGTCCATGAAGTCACAAAGAGTCGGAAGCGACTAAACGAATAAACAACAAACATAAAAAGTCCCATCCTTCTCTTTGATAACACAAGGATTTCTTGGTGCTAGAGGTACGTGTTCTGGCTAGATCCTGGAATCCGTCTGTCGTCTTCTATTGGTCCTTTTTCACAATTAGTGTTGAAAGCCTTCTTGGACCTAATGCCATTAAATGGGAGAAAGTCAACCATCCTACTTTTTAAATTAACATCTCTTCAGAAGGTCATTTAAATGCCATCTACCTCACCTGTGGTGATCAGAAAGAACCTCCAAGCAACCAGCAAGTGCAGTCTGCTTAAAGAAAGGGTGAGCTAGTTTTTTCCTCTCTTTCCCTGTATCTTTTCTTTCCCCATTAAAAAAAAAAATCTAGGCAGTTGCTAATGCATGCTGTGTAAAAATACAATTAGGTTTATGTGTCAGAGTATGCGCTAATGTGATTTATTTGCATGTATAGGTAGTCCTCGCTTAATGACCATAACTGGGACCATAATTTTGGTTGCTAAGCAAGGCAGTCATTAAACAAATCCAACCCAATTTTACAACCATTTTTGCAGCGGTTGTTAAATGAATCACCATGGTCATTAAACTAACCGGTCGGAGGAGATGGGCGGTGACAAATTTGATAAATAAATAAACAAACAAACAAACAAACAAACAAACCCTCATGGTTGTTAAGCAAATCATGTGGTTCCCCACTGATTTTGTTTGCTGGAAGCTGGCTGGGAAGGTTGCAAATGGCGATCATGTGACCACCGGACGCTGCAATGGTCATAAATGCGAACCAGTTGCCAAGTGCCCAAATCATAATCACATGACTGTGGGGATGCTGCGATGGTTGTAAGTGCAAGGACTGGTCGCAAGTCAGTTTTAGTACCGTCATAAGTCTGAACCATCACTAAACAACTGGTCATTAAGTGAGGACTACCTGTAGCTTAAGTTCAGTGCATAAATCCAGACAGTGTGTTCATGCTTATTCTTTATACTGATCATTTTAGAATTACCTGCAACCTGTTGGACATTAATATCTTATGAACCAGCTTTCATAAGATATTAATCTTATGAAAAGATTAATAAGATGTTGATCCTGCACTTCAATCTTCTCTGCTTGTCTAAAAGATTTACTTTTCATGTCTCTACATCATTTGCCTCCTACCGGTTAGACCAGTGTTTCTCAACCTTAGCAACTTTAAGATGGGTGGACTTCAACTGGCTGGGGAATTCTGGGAGTTGAAGTCCACACATCTTAAAGTTGCTAAGGTTGAGAAACACTGGGTTAGACTGATATTCTTAGGGTTTTCTGCATCTCCTTCCTCTTTCAGCTTCCTCTTTTCCAGCTCTGAGCTGAGCACACACAACCTGCTCTTTGCTGTAGACAGACTTCACCAACTATCACCATGTTATTTCCTAAATGAAGCTTAACTCCTTTGGAGCAATCATCAGCTTCAAGAAGACTTCCTTTTCAAAGCTGAGCTCTTAAGCTGAACGCTTCTTTCTCTTTCTCTCTGCATCCCTCCTGTTCTCTAAAGGCCTGGGCTAGCCCACACGAACTCACCTCTGGCTTGACGAGGGTTGGGATGTGACATCCTGAAGATCTTTGTTTCGTGTTTCAGGGAGGAAGAAGCAGAGGATTCCACCGATCAGCGCTGAACTCCCAAACAAGGACATGGGAATAGCAGGGTGATATTTGGCTAGCAGGCCAACTAACGGGGCAATGATGCCCGCAATCCGGGCAGACATGGAACACAAGCCTAGGCTGGATTGTCTGGTGGAAAAAATAGAATAAAGGACATCGTGTCTCAGAGTGACTCAACCTTACCAGTGGAAAGTTTTCAGATTAGAAGAAATGAGAACCACCATTACCTAGTTTGAATACATCGTCTCCATTCACCAAATTGCTTCTTTCGTGCTGCAGGATACAGGAAGGATCACCCGGTGGCCTACTTTCCATTTCCATTCTGCTGTTGTTAGGTATATATAATAGGGTTGAAGCTGGGACAACCAAGGGTCACTCCCTTTGGGGCTGTCTGTGCTAACGACCCACAGGATTGTTTCCAGCGGCTCAGCAAAGTTTTGTGCGTTTTGATATATAAATATATAAATAATGTTAAATTCTTGCCTGTTGCTCATGTCTCTCTCCTGCTACTTTTTGCTTGCCATTTTACCTCAATTTTGCCAGTTAACTGTTTTGATTTGCTGACATTAAGCTCTATTTTTGCTAGGGTTGCTGAATGTGCTTGCTCTGATCTGGATAGAGGGATTGATTGGGAGCCTGCAGGGTGCAAACTAAGCTGGAAATTGTGGTTAATCCTTTTCCAACTACCAACAGAGATATTTTTTGGAGAGAGTATTTGCTGCAAGAGCTCAACAAGGCAAAATTCATACTGGGACAAACCTATAAGCATTCTTGAAATTAATTCAATTAAAATTAATTAAAATAAAATACATTTCATTAATTAAAGATTGGGCTTAGTTTTTAGTTATTTGGCTACTGAAAAGATCGTGTTAAGAAACACCTGCTTTTCTTGTAGCTGGAATTTTGTTGTCTGTCCAGGTCACCATTAAGATAGCCAGCAGGCTACATCAGAGAAATAAATCAACAAACATTTGTGGCATTGCACCAGAATTAGAGGAATCAAGAATATTTGGCCACTGGCATTTGAGGCTTATTTATAACAGCCTTATTAGGTTTATAGCTGGCTAGGGAATTCAGGGAATTGAAGTCCATGCATGCTGGCTAGGGAATTCTGAGAATTGAAGCCCACACATTTTTAAGTAGCCAAGGTTGAGAAACACCGGTCTATAAGGATGCTTTTACAAATACTTTTGTTTTTGTTTTTGTTTTATGAGTAACAATTGCTTCGTCAACACTGTGAAGCCCCCAAATTCCATACAGGTCTTTAGATTAGAGCCATAAATACTTCTGATAGATTCTCATCCTGCCCAGAGAATTTAAAACCACAGATAATATTCCCCTTTGTCTGTAAAGCAAGATGGGAAATGTAAAGCAAGTCTTAGGGCATTAAATCGTTCGATAAGGACATTCAGTAATGTCTTCTTTAAATAAAGAAATGACTCAAAAATATGGAAACAGGACAAAAATATGGAAACCTGACATGAACATCATTATGATCACATCCCAAAATCATATGAGCCTGGGGAATTTTGGGAGTTGAAGTCCACGCGTCTTAAAATTGCCAAGTTTGAAAAACACTCCTAGAGATTATAGATTGTATTTTATATTTATATATTGCACTTATTTTAATGTTGAGGGGGGTTGGTTTATTGCCCAGAGACACACTGTTTGAGCTAGGTGGCCTTATAAATGGAGTTAGTAAGTAAATACATATAAATACATAAATAAGATTTCACCTGACAATTGTGGGGAATATCTCTGCAGAAAACAGGTAAGTGGTTGAAAAGGAGGCTCCCAGGGCAGACTTGCCAATCACCGCTAGCACTGTTACAATCACAGGGAAAGCTGAGGAAAAAAATGAAGTTGGGAATCAGAAAATCAAGGAACAGAAAATTAAGCTCAGAAGTTTCAGAATAATTGGAAGCTTCAAAGCTGGGATCTAGGTTCACACAAATCCATAGGTGGTTCCTGATGACCCTTTCAGGAGAAAGTTTTAGCCCCTTATAGAGTTCCTGCACTAATCAGTGGGGCTGAGCCACTAATGAGATGCCACCAAGGGAAGACTAGACAATTGGACTACATAAACCAGGAGTTTGGGTCAGTAGCTGCATCAGGCCACCACCCACTTCCCTCTTCTCCTCATGTTGATACAGTATTAAAATCAAGGCTTCCAGTCTACCCTAGGTTCATTGGAAATGGGCCATAAACTGTGGTTAAACATAACCATCGTTTGTTAACATAAGCCAATTCCCCATCATATCTCATGTTCTCCATCCTGGGCAACCTCCGCATTTGTGGACTTCCAGAATTCTTAGCAGGGCCCATGCAGGCTGGAGAATATTGGGAGCTGAAGTCCACTAAGCTATATGGTGCCTGGATTGGAGAGGGTTGACTACATAGTTTGAAGCCAGCATCTTGAAGGATGCTAAAATAAAACCTGTGAACATCACAGAAATTATGACACATTTGATGTGGAAATAAATCTCCACTGTGTTGGAAAGAAAAGTTAGGGATTACTCATAAGACAACTGGTTGGACAACTGGTGTAGGCCCGAGGGCACAATCCATCAATATCTTCTCACCACAGGAGGTGTTCTGGAAGACAGTTCTTCCTTAGCTCCATATTTAGCATCAGAAAATAGAGCCCTACTGAGGTTAGCCTGCCAACCTAGCAGTTCGAAAACATGCAAATAGGTACCGCTTCAGCGGGCGGGTAACGGCGTCCCTTTAGTCATGCCGGCCACATGACCACAGAGGAAGTGTCTATGGACAAACGCCAGCTCTTCGGCTTTGAAACGGAGACGAGCACCGCCGCCTAGAGTCAGACACAACTGGACTTAATGTCAACCTGGTGAAGTTAGGCTCACACGAAATGGTCCATCATGAGAAAGCCCTGAACATGAGGTTCAAGGGACATACATTAATGGATACTCTGTGCCTCTCTGATTTCTGTCTTCTCTGCTAATCTCTCCTGGCACTTTCTCTTTTGCTCTTTATCCCTGCAATGGTTCTCTTTTCCCCAAATATTTAGCAATCAGCAGCCCCTCTGCTGAGTTTTTTTCTAATATGGACCACAAAACATGGAGGCCTTGTCAGCTGTAGGCCCATCTTGATCAAGCTCTGTGGTCAAGCCCTGACTGGCCTGAGCTTTTCCATGCAACCAGAAAGGAGCTGCCCTTTCTCCCGTGGAGACCATGGTGGAACTCTCAGCCTGCAGGAATCCTCCATTCATGGTTTAGCATGGCAGGCAAGCATAACCATGACAGCACAGCTTCATGCAAAAGTGAAAACAATCTCTGTAATGGTTCAGCTCAAAAAGATGGAACTTCTTCACAATCCTACCACGTGGGGAGATTTCTCAGACAACCTTTTACCGAATTGGCCAAGCTGCCTATTTAGGACCCACCAAACTCAATATGGCTTTCTAGTCATGAAGAAAGGGCCTCCAAGGGTTTTGATGCAGCTCTTGCTAAGATCAGGCTCGAATTATCCGACTTCAGACACATTATGTGAAGACCCAGCTCTCTAGAAAAGTCTGCTAAGAAAGGTGGAAGGAAAGAGAAAAATGGGACATCCAGCAGCAAAGTGGACTGACTCGCTTACAGTGGCAATGAGAGCACATTTGGAAGACCTGAAGGACCAGGTTAGGGACAGATCATCATGGAGAAAATCCATCCATGTGGTCTCCAGGAGTCTAAAACAACTTGACAGCACATAACAATCAATCCTGCTAAGACTAGGCCATCCACAGTCTTTTGACCTCCCACGGTTGCCTTGCTATTTGGCTTCCCAAATATTCTCTGTACCTTTGGGGACAACTGGAATGAGCACACACATGATGCCCCCCAGGAGAAGCCAAGCTGCTTGGCACTTCTTCCGACCGATCCATTGGAGCAGAAAGATGCAGGAGAAGAGAGACGGTATTTCAACTGCTCCAAAGATGAGTTGGGTCAAGTAGATGTCCAAGCCGAAATCCCCAACATGAAGACTCACTCCATAATACACAAAACTGTCCACAAACCTGAGGACCAAACCAGAAGATCCTGATTTGTCTTGCAGTTCTTTTCAAATAATTTCCATTTCTAGCTCCCTCTCTGTCTACTGCAGTGATGGAAAAAGTTTTGGCAATAAGGAACAGAGCAGGGAAGCAGTGATATCACTGAAGGTGAGCCAAAAACTTGGGATCAAAGGAAGATTGCAATCGAGGGGTGTCAACCTTACCAGAGAATTAATACACTTCTTTTAGGCTTGATTTTGTTTAGAAATACAGGTAGTCCTCGACTTACGACCGTTCGTTTAACAATGGTCCAAAGTTACGATGGCCTCAGAATGGGTACTTTACGGCCTGTAAAGCACTTCTGAGCATCGCAAAACGTTGCACCCCCCCCTCCCCCTGTGGTTACATGTTCACATTTTGGGCACTTGGCGACTGGCTCATGTTTATGACTGGTTGCAGTGTCCCGCGGTCACGATCGTGTTTTGCGACATTTTTTGCTGTTTTCCAGCACAAAATGCCCATTGGGGAAGCTGGATTCACTTAATTACTGCAGTGATTCACTTAATGACCAGTGATTCACTTATAGGCTGTCATAAATATGGTCATAAAATCAGGTCCGGTCACATAGTGACTTGGCTTATGACTGCAACGACTTACGATGGAAATCCCAGTCCCAATTGTGGTTGTAAGTCGAGGACTACCAGTAGTGGAAAACTGAAAAGGTGGGACTGGCCACCAATTTTCAGTGATGTGATCCTTTAGGGTGCTGGGGAACATACAAATTAAGCCAAGGGTTATATGCAAGGTGTGTGCTTCTGAGAAGTTATAGCCGTTTCGCACATTACATTAAAAATACATCTGCTTTGTGGAGTTTTTTTTAATGCTATTTGACAAATTAAAGTGATTTGGAAGACATACCACACCCAAGCCATGATTAAAGTCACATTCCTTAGATGCTGCTTCTTGAAAAGATCTAGGATATTTCCAGATTCCACCTTCTCTTCCGGAGCCAACTTGAACGAGTGCAAAATAAAAGGCAAAACGTCAGCCAGACTTCATGGTTACTGTCCTGTTGTGTCCTCTTAACTGTAATCTTGCCTTAGGCATCCCCTCCCTCCCTCCCTCCCTCCCTCTGTTGCAGCGCAAGCAAGCGAATCAGAAACCGTCTCCTTTTCATTCCCAGTCCAGATGTTTGTTTGAAATAACCCCCGCTTCCAGAAAACGGCATTTCCCCCTTTATTCGTTTTAGTCGTACACCTTCCAGATGAAAAGACAGCTTTTGAGGGGGGGTTTGTAAGGCTAGGCTGAAGCTGCCATAACCTAAAAATGAAGCAGGTACATAGGCAGAGAGGATAAAAACCAATACTTTTGTCCAAAACATCCCTTCAGGGAGATAGAGAAGTTAAGGATCAAAGGAGAAAGGTCCAAAGGAGGGGAAAAAAAATAGAAGTTATCGTTCTCATAGAAGAGGATCTCTGTAGATCAGGGTTGAACCGTGGAGTCCTTGGTGCTCTCTGAGCTTTGCTGTTTGCTCACAGATGTTTTATTGCCCAATTAGGTGACATCATCAGTGCCAGGGAGGGTGGGCTTTGCTGCCTGTTTATATAGGGCGGCCTGCCCTGCCCTGCCCTGCCCTGCCCGTGTTGGTGGGGGTGTGGTTTTCTCCTTGGTAATTCCTCGGTCAGGGTATTGTTTTCCGCTTGATTGTTTGCCTGCTTGATTGTTTGTCTGGCGTGGATCCCTGCTTGCCTGGGTGTTGGCTGCTGGAGGGGATGCATTCTGGTCTTTTCTTTTCCTTCTTAGCTTTCTGTTGTGTCCTTTGAATGGTGTGTAAATGTGTGTAAACGTGTGTGAATGGTGTGTGAGTGGTGTGTAAATGGTGTAAATGTGTGTAAATATAGTGTGTGAATGCGTGTAAATTGTATAAATGTGTGTAAATGGTGTGTAGATGTGTGTAATCATAGAGGTAAACCACATTTGCACACCATTCAAAAGAGACAATAAAAAAGCTAAGAAGGAAACAAAAAGGCCAGAACGCATCCTCTCCGGCAGCTGACACCCAGATAAGCAGGGATTGACGCCAGACAAACAATCAAGCAGAAAGCAAGACCCCAATCAAGGAACCACCAAGGAGAGAACAACACCCTCGCCAACACGGGAAGGGCAAGCTACTGGATATAAACAGGGGGCAAACCCCACACTCACTAGCACTGATGATGTCCCCTAGTTGGGTCATGAAACGTCTGCAAGCCAACAGGCAAGCTCAGAGAGCACCAAGGTCTCCACAGAAGTTATAGTATTGGAAAGGAGGAATAAAGCCAATCATATTCTCCATCTTTTCAAAGCGTTCTAGCCTAAGAATTGCCCCAAGAGGAGTAATAAACAAAATTGTGCATCTGGCACCTGGTTGAGGACTTCCTCGGGGATGGTTCGTTTGTTGATAGATGCAGCTTTCTGGAGGATTTCTTTGGCCTCTTTGATTTTGCCCTTGGTTGCCAGCCACCGAGCAGAACTGGGAAGGACCCTGCAGCATGCAACAGTTAAAAACATAAATTGGAACTGGAAAAGGAATTGGGGGAGGCGGGCAACAGAGCAGTTTCCTTTGAGAGTTTGACTAGGCTGAGAACAATCAACTCTCTTAGCAAATATCAAACTGACCTGAATCAAGAACAGAGATCAAATCCCAGGATCAGGTTTTGGATGCCCCAAAAGTGGAGACGTAAATTCCTTCCAGCCTAAGTGCAGAACATCATTGAGCTAAAGCCTATACTTTAAATATAATTTTCGGTGTGCATGCCAGGCCTTAACGAACACTGCGTACCACCCAGGACAGCGCATCTCTAGCTTTTAAAACCTCATTTTTCCATATTCTCCCTTCCACACACACACACAAAGCCCAGAATCCAGTGGCCTGTATTTTCTGCACAGGAGAAAATTTGCTTGTGCTGGTAGATGTACTCAATTCTTCCAGGTAAACCAGGAAATTTATTTAAATTTCTATAGAAATGTTTTAAACCAGATAACCAGGTCCTGAATGGCATCACACAACACTTTTCCTTCACAGTTCTGCTTCTGAGATTTCCCAGAGCATTAACCGCACACTTCTAGGTTGAACCTCAGAGCCATGATGACGAGAAACCTGCACAATGCAAGGGACAAAATTAAAAATCTGAGATTTTGTAAGCTAGCCACCTTGGGAACCTTACCGAAAGGTGAGGAGTAGCTCTTTAAAATAAAGCCAGTAACAAATGAAACAGTGAAGCCCATTGCAGTCAATTGTATCCCCAAATATAGTGTTCCCCAGATTATCTAGCCAGCTGAGCATCACTCTATTTGCACACAGAAACTTACCAAATGTAGAAAAAGAGGGCTAATGCGGGGGCCGAGCCTGCTATCTGAAAGAGCCGCCAGCCACGGATAAAGTACGCCAAGCCAGCCAGAGCCATTTGACCCAGCGCATTGGCACAATGGGTAGTGATCAGCGCTTGTGGACGGTAAGACGGGCCCACCCACTCCGAACCTAAAAAGATTTGGAGAACTCAGATCTCTTTTAAAATGCAAAGGCCTTCACCCTTCTCCATCAGCTACAGTTTCCATTCAGAAATCCACTCCTTTCCCTACCCTGTTCATTGGATAGATGGGTCATTTTACCTGCCCGCAATGCATCAAGCTCCGCCACCGAGCACCTCTATATTTCTCACGGGAAGCCCCAGTGTGGTCTAAACCCTTTTATGGCACCCCAGGGATCCCCCACCCCAAATACAATCATTGGAAGCCAGTGGCACAGCTCCTCGAAGTTTTGAGAGGAGAAGTATACAGAGGCCTTCCTGAAATCTCAACAATCGTGTTAAGGTAGCTTGAAAAAGTAAAGGGGAAAACATCTAAAAACAAAATTAAGGGAATTTAATTTTTTAAAAATCCAGGTCCTCCCTTTGGGCATCTCTGCCTGCCCACTGTGATGTTTGCTCTCCCCAAACTTCCTAACTGTGGCTCCCGGCAGGAACAGCCGCAGTTCACACATGCAAATATGGTTTGGGTTTTGTAGTCTATCCTGGAACAAACCACAACAGTGTTACAACGTGGGTACGTTATCTCAGCTTCAGCCTTCTCAAGATGAAGAATCCTCAGTGCATTTGTCCTCTGTGAATTTATCCAATCCCCCTTCAAAGCCACTCAGTTGCTGGTCCTCACCATATCCTGTGGTAGCAAATTCCACAGGCTATGTGTGAAGAAAAGCTTTCTTTGATATGTTCTAAATCTCCTTCCAAGAACTGGCCTGCTAGAGCAAGCCAAGGCCCATCTTAATCCAGCCTTTTATTTCTCACAGTGGCCAACTGGATGCCTCTGAGATGCTTGCAAGCCAGAGATGGAGATGCAACCCCTTCTGCTGTTGTTGTCTTAGAACTGAGGTTTGGAGACAGGCTGCCCCAACCTGGAGGAGGCATGGAATCTTCAGTACTGATAGCCCTTCACAGACCTGTCCTCCAAGAACTTACCCAATCCCATTTTAAAGCCATCCCAGTAGTGTCCAACACTACATCTTGTGGTAATGAATTCTACCAGCTGTGTGTTCTGTAAAGAATGTATTTATTCCGTCTGTTCTCAAACTCCTTCCAATAAGAATATAAGAACAGTCCCACCTTACTCCTCCATTTTGCTTCTCATAGGAGCCAACTGGATGCCTCTCAGATGCTAACAAACAAGAGATGGAGATACTTTCTTGCCCTAGCTACCTTTTACAACTAGGATTTGGAGATAGGCAGTCTCCAGCTTGGAAGTAACATGGAGTCTTCAAGACTCATAGCTCATGATAGTCTTGTCCTCCATGAATTTATTCAACCCCCCTTGAAAGGTCTCCAGGTTGGTGGCCATAGCCACGGCCACGTCTTGTGGTCATGATTCCAAAGATTAAACCCCTTACGCTTGTACAACTGTTGTCCTCATCTTTCTTTCCAATATACTACCCAACTTTACCCGTAGAAGGTTAAGTTATTCTACCGTGACACTTTTCAGCATAAACTTGAGCTAATAATTATAATTAATATCAATGTAATGATTATACAATGTAGAGATTTTGGGGGGGGGGGAGGGCGTGATCTCCTTAGATGCTGAAGTTTGAGCTTCTAGGACTTACTCAAGGCTGCCATGCTGATGCTGATCCCAGCAAAAGCAGCACCCACGAAGAATCTGAGCGCAATGTAGATGTAGAAATTGGGTGCCAAACCAGCCCCAATGCCAAAGGATCCCATGATGAGGAGCGTAAGCAGGATGGTCAACCGACTTCCAATCCTGGAGAAGAAAATGCAACGCACTAGAGGAAGACGTAATTATAATGATCAGAATGAAAACCCACATTTCAAAAATCCAGGGGCTCTTTTTCCTAGAGAAAGATAGGCTGGGTTTGTGCAGCACGCAAGGGTAGACAGGGGAGCCTGCAGGGAAAAGGCCAAAAAAATCAAGATGGTAGCCAGAATGATTGATCAGAGCCCTGCCCTCAGGATGCATGTGAAAAAGGGTGGGGCTGTAATCCCATGGATGTGGCCGCCAACTTGATTTTTTTGAGCCCTTCCCTGTGAACACCCCTGAGGGTAGGCTAAAATAGGATTGCAACACTGGGATTCAGAAAGTTGGGTGCACCCAGAAGTGCCCTTAACGTGATCTGCAGAATGTATTAATGTCCTGAGTTTGGCAGAGTGTACATTTTGAGCCTAGCAGTTGTTAACTCAAATTTGGTGAGTTGTGTGAATCTGGTCTTAGTGTTGCAAAGGAGAGACCTGGAATGCCTTTCCCCATAGAAAACCACAGGCTGATTTCTGAGACACACAAGTGTGCATAAGTAGGTAAAGGTTTCCCTTGACATTAAGTCCAGTCATGTCCGACTCTAGGGGGCGGTGCTCATCTCCGTTTCAAAGCCGAAGAGCCGGTGTTTGTCCGTAGACACTTCCTCTGTGGTCATGTGGCTGGCGTGACTACACGGAATGCCATTACCTGCCTGCCGGAGCGGTACCTATTAATCAACTCACATTTGCATGTTTTCGAACTGCTAGGTTGGCAGGAGCTGGGACTAGCAACCGGAGCTCACCCCATCACGCGGATTCGAACTGCCAACCTTCCGATCGGCAATCTCAGCAGCTTAGCGGTTTAACCCGCAGCGCCACTGCATCCCTGGTGCATAAGTAAGGGTTATGTATTTCAAGAATTGTATACATATGTGTTTATCTCTTGAAATCCTAGATTCCCTTTGTGTAAGTTATGCCAATTCTAGTTTTTCAATATGAGAAAAAGGAAATGTATTAAATACATGGGGAGAAATGGTATTTCATCAATTCCACTGAAATGCAATTAAATCAACCCTTGGTGTTGAAGAAGACTCCTTAGAATACCGTGGACGGCCAAGAAAGCAAACAAATGGATCCTAGAACAAACCAGGGTTCTCCCTTGAGATACAAATGACCAGGCTCAAATTATCAAATTTGGGACATGTTATGTAAAGACCCAGTTCTCTTGAGAAGTCCATCATGCTGGAAAGTTGGAAGGAAAGAGAAGAAGAGGACAACCAGCAACAAAGTGGATGGACTCAGTTATAGCAGTAATGGGTGCACAGCTGGAAGTCCTAAAGGACCAGGCTGGGGATGGATAATCCAGAAGTGCAGCACACGGAAAAAAGCAGGCATTGATTGCAAGCCCAGCTGCCTTCTTGACCTTTCTGACCCCCTTTGACCCCTGCACAAACTGCTAAACCACCTCATCAACCACCAGCAGCACACTCTTCTTTTCAGCTGCTGTGTGAAATATCTACCTGGCCTTTACCTGTCACTCAGTGGGCCGAAGACCAGTGCTCCAACCAGAAGACCACCCATGTAAATGGATTGGGAGAAGTCGTTTAAGTCTTTTCGGTCACAGACCAAATTAAACTAAAGGAGAAAAAGATAAATGCCTTTTCATTTAACCTCCTGATGGCACTATTTTGGTTCCCGCGTGACTCTTGCCTTATTTAGCCTCATGTTTTTACCTGTGAGCTGATAAACCACACCTTGTGGAATACTTATGACAGCCATTTCCACTACAAACAGGTAAGAGTAGCCAAATGCTTGGCTTTCTTGAAGAGAAACTTTCCAGAAGCATTGTTTGAGTCAATTGCCCCACCAGATTCTTTCTGAATCTACTGTATTTGGATTTCCATTGCAAGATTTCCATAGCCAGCATGACTGTTGGCTAGAAATTCTGGGAATTGTAGGCCAAACTCACTAGCAAGGTGGACAAGCTAAAAACACTCAGCTCTTCTCCATTTGTCCAGGAGATCATGTGAGCTTAAAATGTGCATACAATGCATCCCGGGAATGCCTGTGATGTCTGTGACATCCTTGGCTGACAAGTCAGCTTCCCATGGTGCGGGGACTTGTGAAAACGCAGACCATTGTTCCTGTGTGTAAGAAAGAGAGACGCCTGGGTCCCTCCAGATGTATGGACTTCAACTCTCAGAATGGCCCTGCTGGCTGGGGAATTCTGGGAATGAAAGCCACATATTTGGAGGGTGCCTGGGTTAGGGAAGGCTATGCTAAACCATAATGCATTTGTTCATGTTGGTGTGTGGACTCACACATAATGGTTTATTCCATAAACCACAGCTAAACTACTCACGTCTTAGCACGATGTGTGAATCAGGGAAGAGAGAAAGAACATCTCCTAAACTAGGGTCACCATGAAGTCCTATTTTAGACTCATACTACTGACGAAAGTACATAAATTATCTACTTTCAGTACGGAGAACCTTTCTCTTTAAATCCTAGTACTGTACAGCAAAACCTTGATTTTATGGACCCTTATTTAACAGACTTCAGATACCACAGACCAGATTTCCATCTGGACATCCTGCTAAAATAATGGATAGCTGTCGCATACCAAGTAGTCTGGATGAAGCAGTTAAATTTATGTTAATTCTACCTTAATTTTACATCCTTCAGGGCAGATCTGTCAGTTATAGGGTGACCACATGACACAAATCAATGCAAATTATATAACTTGCACCATTGGCATAACAACAGCTTTATGCAATGGGGGTAAATCACCCCCAATTGGTCCGTTAAATTGAGGTTTCACGGTAATTGGATCTATAATTGTAGATTTGTAGCCTACATTTCCCAGTAGGCATCACCAGTGGGCACAATGACCAAGGCTGCTGGGGGTTATAGCTCAACAACATCTGGAGATGTTGATGAACCACTGAGCCATCAGCTTTAGAAAGCTACAGGCATTAAACAATTATATTTTTCTACTAAATTTAACATCAAAGTGTTCTCAAGTGATCAAATGGCCTGTGATGCACAACATCCAGACTACAAGAAAATGCCATGTGGTTATCACCTCTGTGCTTTGCATCTTGTTCGAAGATACCACTGATTTTTTTTTCCATAGGCCCCTCAACTCCATCTCATTTCATGCCTAGATGATTATTCTAGGAGTAACAGGTAAGCTGCACCAATTTCAACAACTGTTTTGAAGGGGACAGTGCAATTTCTATGGTGCACAACCAATAACCATTTCAAAATGGAATCATTTTGAACTCAAAGGAATGCAGATTATATATACACACCTCTGTTATCAGTGTTGGCGCGAGGTCTGAAGGATATACCCATCCTTGTTGACACTTCTCAGTAGAATTGAGCCCATATTTTATTATCGATTCAATATCTTCTTCCACTGGACTGAACCTCCAGCATTCATCCAGAGAACCATCTGGTTTCCTAGGAATGGTAAAATTCAGCTCCTGTTCCATGGTTAGGTTCGGGCTAATTGCCTGGATCCAGCTGGTATTGCAACGGTGAGGCACATCCATACTGATGAAGACTTGGCCAAACATGTGAAACGGGGTTAAGAAATTTGGGATGCAGATGAGCACCACCAACCATTTCTGGAACCTCCCATATTCTCCAACCACCTTCAAGATATCTCCAAATCCTGACATTAAGTGATCTTCAACAGCTGGACTAAATTGTTGTCACACTGAAGGCCTGAAATTAATATTTAAACAAAATCAGGACAGAGGATAAAGTAATAGTTAACTGAGTTTTGGTCAGGTTAAGGTCTAACGACACTGCTTCTGAGTGCCACTAAGAAGGATTTCTGAGAATCAGGGTGCTCCTTGGAGAAGTCACACAGCTGATAACACACTTCAGAGCAGCAACTTCCTGGCACTGATGGTTTCTACTGGCTTCAGTGTATGGGACACTTGAAGTCATGAGACAAAACTCAAGAGAGAAGCCAAAGAATGTTGATTCTTTTGTAGTGAAGACTTAGCAAAAGGAATCATAAGCACTTCAAGAGAGTAAAGCAAGAAAACAATGCCCAGTGGAGCAGCTAGCAAGCTTTCATCCCACACCCCACATTTCTAAGTTCTAAGCCATGGTTTCAATCTAAGCCCACCCCAATATAGGCATACTCTTACCCACTTTAGAACACAGCTGGGGCAGGGGGTTCAGAAATTGAGAAAAAATGTGACATCTCTCGGTGTTGGCTTCTCTTTAGTTAAAATCGCTGGAAGAAACATTAACAGTCTCAGATATGCAGATGATACCACTTTGATGGCTGAAAGCGAAGAGGAACTGAGGAGCCTTATGATGAAGGTGAAAGAAGAAAGTGCAAAAGCTGGCTTGCAGCTAAACCTCAAAAAAACCAAGATTATGGCAACCAGCTTGATTGATCACTGGCAAATAGAGGGAGAAAACGTAGAGGCAGTGAAAGACTTTGTATTTCTGGGTGCAAAGATTACTGCAGATGCTGACTGCAGTCAGGAAATCAGAAGACACTTAATCCTTGGGAGAAGAGCAATGACAAATCTCGATAAAATAGTTAAGAGCAGAGACATCACACTGACAACAAAGGTCCGCATAGTTAAAGCAACGGTGTTCCCCGTAGCAACATATGGCTGCGAGAGCTGGACCATAAGGAAGGCTGAGCGAAGGAAGATCGATGCTTTTGAACTGTGGTGTTGGAGGAAAATTCTGAGAGTGCCTTGGACTGCAAGAAGATCCAACCAGTCCATCCTCCAGGAAATAAAGCCAGACTGCTCACTTGAGGGAATGATATTAAAGGCAAAACTGAAATACTTTGGCCACTTAATGAGAAGACAGGACACCCTGGAGAAGATGCTGATGCTAGGGAGAGTGGAGGGCAAAAGGAAGAGGGGCTGACCAAGGGCAAGGTGGATGGATGATATTCTAGAGGTGACGGACTCGTCCCTGGGGGAGCTGGGGGTGTTGACGACCGACAGGAAGCTCTGGCGTGGGCTGGTCCATGAAGTCACGAAGAGTCGGAAGCGACTAAATGAATAAACAACAATATCTTCCACACTTGCTGTGAGTAATACACCAAGTCAGGCCTGTTCAAGCTGTCCCTTTTCAGGCTGATGCAACAGCAAAATTGCTAACGAGTTATCTTCTTAAACATGGTCTTCTGACTTCTTCGTATCCTCTAATAAATCTATGGAATCTTAGCTACCACACAAGCCGTGAGCACTTCTGAAAACCTAGCCCTCGCTTATGCTTCTGTGACTCAGCTTTCTCCAGCCTGGCATCCTCAGGAGCTGATGAATTAAATTGTTATAAATCTCAATCAGATTGTCAAGGGATTCTGGGACTTGTATTCCAACCAAGGAATGGAGGAGATACCTTGAGGAGACCAGGATGAGAAGAACCCTTGTGTCCATCACTGCTTGATGTTAGCTTTAACATGGCTAAAACCAAAAAAAGAAGGCACTGGTTTCACACATTGCAGTTTCTTGTGGGTTTAATGGATTGTTGGAACTCAAACATTGTGGCTTGTTAAACCTGTTTGGGAACTAGTCTCGTGTCCAGGAGTACATGTCCCCCACTCCATTATTAGTGCATTCCAGTCATTTAGATATCCTTTTCTCAAGCCCCCTTGAACTTTTAGCATCAAGGATCATGCTGGGCCAGTAGATCAGTTCCCTTGGAAATGCAAAGTTAGGAAGTTCACTTGGAAAGAACAAACAGAACCTTCAGCACTGATACTTATTTCTTTACTGTATTCAAGTTTTTGCAGCCTGGAACTTTCTGTCCTAGCAGAAGATCCTCCAGAATAGTGAGGAAACAGATTTTTTTGTACAAAGCAGTAATGCAACATCAAGCAGATTATCTGTCACCATGGCAAATGGTGGTTCTTCTCCCATCCATGCTGTTAGCTGACATGCTTAGGAGTTCAAAGCCCATGCAGATGTTTGCATGGAGATTTGTTCCACAGACATTACTGGCCCAGTCTTCCCTTACATATTTTACATAAACTTGCTTAGGAAGAAGCCCCATAGTCTCATGAACCAGCTTGATTCATGGTAGGACAGAGCTAAGTAAACAGCCTGGATCAAAAATTAATTTAAATTAAATAAATAATTACTTCTTAAAATAACTGGCTATAGAGCTGACCTCTGTCTGCATGCATCAAATACTGTCTCTTTTCCACATGAAACACTCTCCCACACAAATGTACATATGTAGGCACAGACATACATGCACACTTTCCCATTCTCCTTTTTCAAGAGAAGAATGGGGGGAGGAAGGAGAGAAAGAAAAGGGAAGGGAAGGGAAGGGAAGGGAAGGGAAGGGAAGGGAAGGGAAGGGAGGAAGGAGAGAGAGACAGAAGCCCCCTTTAGGTGTCACAGAAAGGGTTAAATTCACCAGGCAAACAGCCACTCCCAAGCCACAGTTACTTATATTATACTGTTTCCTTTGTTTTCAAGCCCTTTTTTGTTCTTGAAGGTAGGAGTTCCCTCCTCCCAGTTTGCAGGTAATGTTCCAACTTTATAGTAATGCAGTGTATACGTTCTGACTTCATGAGTCAAAGGCAAAATTGTTTTATCGATTGTACAAGAAATGAACCTTTCCACATCTCTGAGCCTAGCTCCTTCCTCCTCTCACAATTTGCATGTGGGCAAAGATCTGCCAGTAAAATGCCTGCCTGAACCCAGTGCAATGGGCCAACAGTTGAGTAGGAAGCCAGGCTGAGTTTCAGTCCTCCTCCTTCACAGGTGTCATCCCCACCTGTTAGTTCTTGTCTACCTGAAGGAGATTGGAAATCTCTCCCAATTTTCACCTTTTACTTCTGTCTTCTAGGGCTGTTGAAAAATAATAGCAGCTATTCAAAGTCTCTAGCTGCTGTGCTAACAGTTGCCTGTAATTTGAGGATCTTCCCCTTCAAATCCAGAAGGTTAAAGTGGGGTTTTTTATCAGCTATAACACATTGCCGCCTTCCTTTCCCGTGATTGATCAAGAATGCAACCATGTGATTGCATTCGACTTGTTCTCCATGTGATTCAGGATCCTGATTTTCCAAGATAGAAATCATCTTTAGCTCTGCTCCCTCTGAATTGAGTCCCGCCCCATCGGGACAGTTTCAGGTTGGGCAAGGCTGTTTTAAAGGATGTCACAATGCTGCAACGGAGCTCTATCTTAGGAGGAAGAAACAAATCGTCCTTCAAACAGTGCCAGAGAGCAAGG
This sequence comes from Candoia aspera, assembly GCF_035149785.1. Lineage (NCBI taxonomy): Eukaryota > Metazoa > Chordata > Lepidosauria > Squamata > Candoiidae > Candoia > Candoia aspera. The sequence continues at coordinate 5,375,163 of NC_086156.1, read as the reverse complement.
AGTAAAACAGATGGGGGCTGCATCACATGAGACATGCGAGTTGCACATTTGACAGGGTATCTACACAAAACAGGATTAACCCGGTTAGGAAACTTAAGATGACATGTTGAAAAGACCCAAATGCCCATAAACTGTACAAGACAGGTCAGAAACAGCAACTAAATCAAACAAGGATAGAAAGGAATCTGTTTCACCTGCATTTGAAAGGAAATGTATCTAATTTGGCATTATAGAACAGATGAATGAATGGAAACATCACTTGAAAGATGCAATAATCCAAATTTTGCATTTCAGTTGGATGGATGGATGGATGGATGGATGGATGGATGGATGGATGGATGGATGGATGCATGGATGGATGGATGGATGGATGGATGGATGGATGCATGGATGGATGCATGGATGGATGGATGGATGCATGGATGGATGGATGGATGGATGGATGGATGGATGGATGGATGGATGGATGCATGGATGGATGGATGGATGGATGCATGGATGGATGCATGGATGCATGGATGGATGGATGCATGGATGCATGGATGCATGGATGGATGCATGGATGGATGCATGGATGGATGGATGGATGGATGGATGGATGGATGGATGGATGCATGGATGGATGGATGGATGGATGGATGGATGCATGGATGGATGCATGGATGGGTGGATGGATGGATGGATGGATGCATGCATGGATGGATGGATGCATGGATGCATGGATGCATGGATGGATGCATGGATGGATGCATGGATGGATGGATGGATGGATGCATGGATGGATGGATGGATGGATGCATGGATGCATGGATGGATGGATGGATGGATGGATGCATGGATGGATGGATGGATGGATGGATGCATGGATGGATGGATGGATGGATGGATGCATGGATGGATGGATGGATGGATGGATGGATGGATGCATGGATGCATGGATGCATGGATGGATGGATGGATGCATGGATGGATGGATGGATGGATGCATGCATGCATGCATGGATGCATGGATGCATGGATGGATGCATGGATGCATGGATGCATGGATGGATGCATGGATGCATGGATGGATGCATGGATGGATGGATGGATGCATGGATGGATGGATGGATGGATGCATGGATGGATGGATGGATGGATGGATGGATGGATGCATGGATGCATGGATGCATGGATGGATGCATGGATGCATGGATGCATGGATGGATGGATGGATGGATGGATGGATGATCAGAAAGGTCTGTGCAAAAATACACATATTCTTGAAAGCAACATACAAAATCCATCACAGAAAATTGCTGCAAAGTGTACATTGGGCAGCATTCTAAACAAAACTCCATATATTTGGAGAAATGTGGACCAAGATGGATACAAATAGTTTGGTTTTTTTTTAAATGAAGTTTTCAAGAAACGAATCTTGCCATACCTGCAGAAATGAGAAACTAAGAAGAAAATGTGACATATTTGCAAAAATGAGAAACTGAAGTTGATCGATTCATCAGTCCTAGACAAAATGCTACGGAAGTCAATTCATGAAATCACTTTCTCACTATCCCCACAAAGAAATACTGTGAAGAGGCCAGGCATAACCCCCTAAGAAACTTGCCTCACAATCCACACAATGTTATTACTGTTTCAAGCTCAGTACCTCCTCATTACTATATCTGAGCTTTCTGCAAAACATTCCCTGAGTCCCTCCCCCCAAAAAGAGGAGGAAAAATCCCCTCCCAATTGCATTATCAGCTTTAAGAAATGATTAGAAGCCTCCATTTCACAGCTGTGTGCAAACACACACACACACACACACACAGAGGCACGATATATAAGCACAGAGATGAACTTTTATCAATCTGACTTACTTCTTATCACTGTCAGTTCCTTCTCTCCTGCCACCATAACAAAGAGGATGGGAAAGAAAACCACAGAACAGAATACTTTTCAGAAGTAGCCAATAACATTACCAACCGGGTGAAGTAGTAATGGAATGAGTAAGAAGTCAAACACACCCTGAATCAAGCCTGTCCTTGAGTGAATGAGATGTTCCAGTGCTAATTAAAACAATGTACCAGTTGTATCATGTACATTACATCAGAGAAGCAGAGCTGCCTCTATATTCCTGGCAAACCAATGGAGAGACAAGACAAATCCATAGCTTCTGAGAGAAGGTGCTTCTCAACACCATGGTTTATTCTTCTTCATCAGTCCTAAAAGAAACTCACGTAGGAATGGCCTGGTATCTGGAGCTGGGGCGTAAATGGAGGCTGCCTGAGGTTTGGAACTATTAGCTCAGGCACTCGAGAAAAGGAGAAGAACAGGCCATCTTGGTCAAACAGTCAGTGTGGTGTTCCTGAGGGCATCTAGGAAGGGTGGGTTCACTCTTCTGCCTCCTAGAGCAGGGCTAGGCAACCAAAAGACTACCAAGTCACTGAAAACCCTCCCACTTGGTCTTCTGGCCACCATGATTAGCTGGGCAAATCCTTGGGACACAATTCAAAGCCCACTTGAATGCCAAAGCAATAGTTCAGATGGCAACAAAGCAAAGATTCACCATCAGCAATAAGTACAGAGTCATCTAGCTGAGCATTTTCAAGCAGACAATGGTCCACGTGAAGAAAATGGAGAGCATTTAAATCATTTTTCGTGATCAACATGCATGATGTTTTGTAGATAAAATTGCTTGCATCACATCCATGCCAACTTGGGTATCATAATAAGTTCCAAGTCCAACTGATGTAATGTTGGGCCCGCCTTGCCCAGATATACTGAATATTATTCCATTTGTACAGCCCAAGGGTGCAGAGAGATTCTTGGTAAGGTAAGACCTAACCTCTAGTGCTTCACCTTGCCTTCTTTGGTATATGCAAGAATCTGGATGTGACTTGCTGAAGATGTGACATGAAATCCTCTCAGCCCCATGGTGTGATTCCAACTGCCCTAAAAAGGATAGTCTCTGAAGCCCATTATATTAATTTATCCAACGTTCCATAATTGGCAAAATGTTGAGATGTGCAGTAGCATCTCAGTTGCAGCAGCCTCTGCTTATCATGGATTCATTTCAGTCTGGCTTCAGGCCCAGTTATGGGACAGTGACTGCTAGTTTGCCTTGGTGGACAACCTACATTATTAACTGCATTGAGAACATATGACCCTATTGATTCTGTTGAACTTCTCAAAAGCTTTTGATGTTCTTCTAAATAGGCTGAGATGTGATTCACAAGCACTTTTCATGGTACAGCCAGTCCTTCTCATTGGGATCAGTTCAAAAAGTAATTGCGGGACATTCTTTTCAATACCATGTATATTGGCCTATGGAAAGACGGACAATGACTCCAAAGGGACCCAGCCCAGATTTTGATCTCAGCATGAATCTAACTCATCACCATGTAATCCTGATCCAGCAACAGGTTGGCAAGTTCTCAGAAGCCTCACTGTGGTAGGCGCACAGTGGTGGTGGTCAAAGCTGTGGCAATGATATGTGCATGGGGAGAACTGAATGAAAAATAAGCTCCATCCAGATCACACAGGAAGTCTGCAAGAGCTATCTGTGGCCCCTCACTGGTTATGAGTTGTCCTTATATTGCCAATAATATCCTTCAGGATGTATTACAAATGTCATGCTGACTTAGCAATTCGCAGTTGACAATCAACACAATTGTATACTTATAATACTTTTATTGTAACACTCAAGACCATCGCCTGAGGATTCCCAGCCCCGTTGTATACATCTCCTTCTTGTCCATCTGCTGTTTTAATTGGCAGCTACTGAGCATGTTCAATTTTCCATGGGCTGCTTTTTATGTGGGTTGCCCCCTTAGCTTGGCAATTTTTCTACATTGTTTTGATTTGATTTGATATTTCTTCCCTGAGATACTCCCCACTCCTCCTCCTCCTCCTCTTCCTCTTCTCCTTATCTGCATTTCTTGGCTTCATTTTTGTTGGCACTCACCACCAACCTTTCTTTTTGAAGAAATGCTCTTTTTTTCAGAGAAAGCCTTATCTGTGTGTAGTAGTAAGGCACGGTATTTTTTGTTGTTGCTGACATGCAGACACCTGAGAATCAAAGAACTTCCAGAGATCTGGGTGTGGCAGACCTGAAGAACAGCAACTCAAGAGCACAAACAACCTCTTCCTTAAAAAAAAGTTTCCATACTTCTCCCAAACCAAAGACAGGGACAAAAAGTAAACTGTTGGTATGGAATGGTGACAATTTGGACTGAGATCTTCTGGGGGGAGAGGGCAAAGTTAAAGCCCTTGGTCCCACTCCAGAAGGAGAGGTCCTCACTTGCAATTTCCTTTAAAAAAACAACCATGCAATTGCTAATTGCATATTTGGGTTTCATGTGGTACAGACTTTAAAAGTAGAGTAGATGCATCCCATGCCAAGGCACCAGATTAAGTCTCCAAGATAGAAAGGGTTTCAGAATCCTAGAGAATCACTGGCTGTATTTGCACAGCTCTCTAAATGGGATAGACTTAATTCTAATTTGTTTTTTTCTCTCTGCTTGAGTGTTGTTACAGAGTTAACTCACTGAATTCTAAACTAACCAAACAGAGTTTAAACTGATTTCCTTAAAAAAACTAACTAACTAACTAACTAACTAACTAACAGTCCTAATGAACTAAAAACAAAGCTTTAAACCACATCAGTGAGTTGGCCCCACATTAAGAATAGGTCCAATAGGATAGATTAATCATTATTAGCAAAAGAAGTCCCACTGAATGCAATTGGTGTATTCAATGACCTGGTGCACACAATATGCTAAACTATGTTTTTTTGACTAAACCAACATTGACTGGCTTTATCCATCACTGCATGGCCTAAGCCACAACTTACAGTCTACACAGGTTAGGTTCATGGAACACACTAAGCCAAACCACACAAACCATGTTATGTTTTAGCCTAATGCAGTGCTTTCCCAAACCTGGGTAAATGACCCAAAATTGGGTAAAAGTGGTTTTTCTTCGGGTAATGACACATGAACCCATTACCCATCACAACAGAGACATTTAAATTGACTTAAAGATTGCCACACATACCAAAATATATTCAAAAATCTCCCAAAGTATTCCTATTAAGACGAAGCTCCATGACATTACCAATGGTAATTTGTTGAAATGACATAAAGGTCATTCAGTGATATTGTTTTTATAATACAGGTAGTCCTCGAGTTACGACCATTTTGGGGGTAATGAAGGAAAACGTTTGGGAAGCACTAGCTTAATGTGAGAAAGGCAGTCGCTCTCTAACCAAGCCCACTGTTTTTTACCCACTCTGTACTGTGAGCAGAGAAATCTGCCAATTTTTCTCCAATCTTTATCCCTGACGTGCTGGATCAGTCCTGGCACGCTTAGAAACGTGTGGTTGTTATCTTTTCACTAATGCAATTGTCTTTATTTGGTTTTGCGCATCCATTTTCCACGCTTCCATTGGCTGCCTTGCTCTTCCTAAAAACGGGAAAAGTTAAAAACAATTAAAAACATAATACAATGAAAATGTGTACATAATACATAGTACTCTGTTCAAAGTAGTGCTACAAGATTTAAAGTTTAAATGCTTTAACCTAGGCTTCCTGGAACCTTTCATCATACAAGGACTGTCAAGAAATTTTAGGAGCAGGTTTGCATGTCCTTGTTCATCCCTTGATGATAGCAGGGCCTAAACATATGTAAATCCATTGCTAATCTTTCAGGCACAACTTGCTATATCCCTCACTTGACTGCCCTTTGCCTGGCAGCTAAATGTGCAAACTGTTTCCCTTGAAAAGCCCTGTGTGGGAAGGTATGAACGTTTTCCTTGTGCTGCAATCGAAAGATCTTCATGTGTGGTGAAGCAGATTCAAATCGTTTTGCCTGACATTATGATGAAAGCATCAGGCCTGCAGACACCACTGGATGCAAAATTGGCATTTTGGGGGTAATTAAGGAAAAAAATTTCCTTCATCAGCCGGTGCCATCTTCAGGTGGCACAATGCCTGCAGGGTTGAGCCATTGAGTCCCTGCAGGCATTGTGCCACCTGAAGATGGCACTGGCTGATGAGCATAGCCTGGATTCTCTGTAAAGAAAACCACTGTGCGAGATCTCTTTCGAGTCAAGTTTGACTTAGGTGATTTGGACACATCAACGTAGTTTCCTTGCAATCATACCAAAGTGGTTGGCAATGGTCTTTTCCCAGATTGTGTTTCTGACTTTCCAGTCTAGCTTACGGCCCTGGGATTCCCGATGCTTTCTCGTCAAAGAGAGCCAAGCTAGCTTGGCTTCCAAGCGAAGATGGCCCTAGTGCTACTCTCTGGCCTGTCTACACCATACCCAGTGAAGTTAATTGATGTAATTGACAACCATTCTTCGGGTTGGCTGGTTCCCTAGTCCTGCCGAGGCTGGTCTTGTCCCCCTTTGGGTGGAATTAGATCTGCCATTACTTGGATCTCATTACGTCTTATATTTATATTTATTGATATTTATTGATGAGTGATATTATTTATGATTTTATTGAATTTTAAACTGTTTTATTGTGAACCGCCCAGATGGGGGAGATGGGCAGTGATAAAAATATGATGTTGTTTATTCGTTTAGTCGCTTCCGACTCTTCGTGACTTCATGGACCAGCCCACGCCAGAGCTTCCTGTCGGTCGTCAACACCCCCAGCTCCCCCAGGGACGAGTCCGTCACCTCTAGAATATCATCCATCCACCTTGCCCTTGGTCGGCCCCTCTTCCTTTTGCCCTCCACTCTCCCTAGCATCAGCATCTTCTCCAGGGTGTCCTGTCTTCTCATGATGTGGCCAAAGTATTTCAGTTTTGCCTTTAATATCATTCCCTCAAGTGAGTGGTCTGGCTTTATTTCCTGGAGGATGGACTGGTTTGATCTTCTTGCAGTCCAAGGCACTCTCAGAATTTTCCTCCCACACCACAGTTCAAAAGCATCGATCTTCCTTCTCTCAGCCTTCCTTATGGTCCAGCTCTCGCAGCCATATGTTACTACGGGGAAGACCATTGCTTTAACTATGCGGACCTTTGTTGTCAGTGTGATGTCTCTGCTCTCAACTAATTTATCGAGATTGGTCATTGCTCTTCTCCCGAGGATTAAGCGTCTTCTGATTTCCTGACTGCAGTCAGCATCTGCAGTAATCTTCGCACCTAGAAATACAAAGTCTTTCACTGCTTCTACATTTTCTCCCTCTATTTGCCAGTTATCAATCAAGCTGGTTGCCATAATCTTGGTTTTTTTGAGGTTTAGCCGCAAGCCAGCTTTTGCACTTTCTTCTTTCACCTTCATCATAAGGCTCCTCAGTTCCTCTTCGCTTTCAGCCATCAAAGTGGTATCATCTGCATATCTGAGATTGTTCATGTTTCTTCCAGCGATTTTAACTCCAGCCTTGGATTCCTCAAGCCCAGCACGTCGCATGATGTGTTCTGCGTACAAGCTGAATAGGTAGGGTGAGAGTATACAGCCCTGCCATGCTCCTTTCCCAATCTTAAATCAGTCCGTTGTTCCGTGGTCTGTTCTTACTGTTGCTACTTGATCGTTATACAGATTCTTCAGGAGGCACACAAGATGACTTGGTATCCCCATACCACTAAGAACTTGCCACAATTTGTTATGGTCCACACAGTCAAAGGCTTTAGAATAGTCAATAAAACAGACATAGATGTTTTCTGAAACTCCCTGGCTTTTTCCATTATCCAGCGGATATTGGCAATTTGGTCCCTAGTTCCTCTGCCTTTTCTAAACCCAGCTTGTACATCTGGCAATTCTCGCTCCATGAATTGCTGAAGTCTACCTTGCAGGATCTTGAGCGTTACCTTACTGGCATGTGAAATGAGTGCCACTGTTCGATACTTTGAACATTCTTTAGTGTTTCCCTTTTTTGGTATGGGGATATAAGTTGATTTTTTCCAGTCTGATGGCCATTCTTGTGTTTTCCAAATTTGCTGGCATATAGCATGCATTACCTTGACAGCATCATCTTGCAAGATTTTGAACAGTTCAGCTGGGATGCCGTCGTCTCCTGCTGCCTTGTTATTAGCAATGCTTCTTAAGGCCCACTCAACCTCACTCTTCAGGATGTCTGGCTCTAGCTCACTGACCACACCGTCAAAGCTATCCCCGATATTGTTATCCTTCCTATACAGGTCTTCTGTATATTCTTGCCACATTTTCTTGATCTCTTCTTCTTCTGTTAGGTCCTTGCCATCTTTGTTTTTGATCATACCCATTTTTGCCTGGAATTTACCTCCAATGTTTCTAATTTTCTGGAAGAGGTCTCTTGTCCTTCCTATTCTATTGTCTTCTTCCACTTCCGCGCATTGCTTGTTTAAAAATAATTCCTCATCTCTTCTGGCTAACCTCTGGAATTTTGCATTTAATTGGGCATATCTCCCTCTATTGCTGTTGCTTTTGCTTTCCTTCTTTCTTGGGCTACTTCTAGTGTCTCAGCAGGCAGCCATTTTGCCTTCTTGGTTTTCTCTTTCTTTGGGATGTATTTTGTTGCCGCCTCCTGAACAATGTTGTGAACTTCTGTCCAGAGTTCTTCCGGGACCCTATCTACTAAGTCCAGTCCCTTAAATCTATTCTTCACCTCCACTGCATATGCCTTAGGAATATTAGTGAGCTCATATCTAGCTGATCTGTGGGTCTTCCCTAATCTCTTGAGTCTGATCCTAAATTGTGCAAGAAGAAGTTCATGATCTGAACTACAGTCAGCTCCAGGCCTTGTTTTTACCGACTGTATAGATGTCCGCCACCTTTGGCTGCAAAGGATGTAGTCAGTCTGATTTCGGTGTTGTCCATCTGGTGAAGTCCACGTATAGAGCCGTCTCTTAGGTTGTTGGAAGAGAGTGTTTGTTATGCAGAGTGAGTTGTCTTGGCAAAATTCTATCAGCCTATGTCCTGCTTCATTTTGTTCTCCCAGGCCATGCTTACCTGTAATTCCAGGTGTCATCTGACTGCCCACCTTAGCATTCCAGTCTCCCGTGATGAAAATAACATCTCTTTTAGGCGTGTTGTCCAGTAGGTGCTGCAGATCCTCAGAGAACTGCTCTACTTCAGCTTCTTCAGCATCTGTGGTTGGGGCGTATCTTTGGATCACTGTGATGTTAGATGGCTTGCCCTGAATTCGAATTGAGATCATTCTGTCGTTTTTTGGATTGTATCCAAGCACTGCTTTAGCCACTTTACTATTAATTATGAAGGCTACTCCATTTCTTCTGTGGTCCTCTTGTCCACAGTAGTAGATCTGGTGGTCATTTGATGTGAAGTGGCCCATTCCAGTCCATTGCAGTTCACTGACGCCCAAAATGCCTATCTTTAATCTTGACATCTCACCAATAACCACATCCAATTTGCCCTGGCTCATAGATCTTACATTCCAGGTTCCAATGGTGTGTTGATCCTTAGAACATCGGATTCGCCGTTCACCACCAGCACCGTCGGCTGCTAGCTATCCTTTAGGCTTTGAGCTAGCTGCGTCATTATGTCTGGGGCTAGTTGAAGTCCTCCTCTGTTCCTCCCCAGTAGCATTTTGACCATCTTCCGACCTGGGGGCCTCATCTTCCGATGGTATACCGACATATCTCTGGTTGTACTGATCCATTTAGTTTTCACGGCAAGAATACTGGGGTGGGTTGCCATTACCTTCCCCAGGGATCGCATTTAGTCTGACCTCTCTGTCATGACCTTCCCATCTTGGGTGGCCCTTCACGGTTTAGCTCATGGCATCACTGAGGTGCTCAAGCTCCAGCACCATGACAAGGTAACGATCCTTTGCTGAAGAAAATATGATAGATAAATAAATAAAATAAATAATTTGATTCCCAGAAACTTTGTTACAGGTCCAAGCAGAGGGGGGCCAAAAAAGTTGCTTTAATTATTTCTTGCCAGTAAGAAACAGGCCAGCCACAGCGAAGTGCAGAGGGTCTGCTCTCCGCCAGAAGTTGGCAATTACCAATAGAAGACAAGGGGGTTGAGTTGGCTGGCTTGTTTTTGCCAGCAAGCGAGGAACCAGATGTGGTTTCCATTGTCAGAGCACATGCAGCGATGTCACTATGGAAGCCCGACCCCACATTGCCACAGTGCAGCACGTGAAGGAGGGGCTTGAGCTGTGACATCACGGCACAGTAAGGCTGGCCATAACTTGTCCCACTTTGCTGGGGACACCCTCGGTTGCCACTAAACAGGACAGAGAGCATGAAAATAGTCGACCTCTGAACGGAACTGTTATACCTCAGCACAGGTTTGCTTGCCTGGATCAGAGAAGCAAACAGGTATTGAGTTAGTGTCAGAAGTCCCCACAGGTCTTGCCTTGGGTTGTTGGCCAGTTCATCCACATGATCAGGAAGTTCCTTGCCAAGTGTCTCTGGAAGAAGGAGAGAAATTATTCCGCCAAGGACCGCTGCACTTCCAAAGATCACCACGGGGAAGGAGGTGTGATATCTCCCCAGGAGACCGACCAGTGGGGAGATTATTCCAGCCACCCTGGCTGTCATCTGGCATACTCCAAGCCCAGTCTGCCTGATAGGGAAGCAAAACAGAGGAGATGAAACATGGAGAAGGTAGTGGCTTTGTCTACCAGGTGAACATTATTTTGCTGGATTTCCTGAAGATGGTCATTTCCCAACATCTTTTCAGACATACATATTTTATTAAAAGGCAGAAGCAGCTTCAGCTCACAAAGCTTCTGCCTTTTAATAAAATGGGTGCACTGGAAAAAGTGCTACCAGACTCTTCCTGAGTGTTGGCCACTGTAGACCAGCATGGCTGCCCGTCTACAACAGGAAGCATCCTGTCCCAGCAGAAGGCTTTTCTCCATAAAGGCTTTTTTCCTCCTGAGTCCTACCTATGCACCAGCAGAGAACAAAACAAGCATAGATGTCAGTTTCCCCCTCGCCAATCCAAACTGGTTTGCCTGGAGGATGGTGTTCTTCAAGGCAGAAAGGCTGCCCTCCTGTCACCTTCTTAACATCATCAGCCAGTGGGAAAACTCTCACAGCAGTGCAATGATTGGCAGAAAGTTTTGACAGATGGCTAAACGCTCCCTGCTTTCTCTTCCCAATTTCCCCAGCCTCGGATCACACTTGAGTAGCTGGTAACCCAAAGACCAGATGATGATCCCAATGGTGGGGGGGCAGGGGGCTATGCTGTAAAGCAGGGCCCCTCTCTCTGCAGCCCCACATCAACTGCCACCACTGGTCAACTGCTCTTCAGATTGATCTGGGGTAATAATGGTGGAAAAGTGAAATGTAAAAAAGTCACATGATTTGTCTGTCCAAAGAATGATAACCTGGAGGATCGCACCCAGGGACTGGAGAAGGGGAAGGGAGGTGCCAGAGGCTTTCAAGATTGATGTCACCCCTTTGAAGTAGGGCAGGTCAAGAAACACACACTGCAGGGATTCCAGGCATATTACTTTATTGTCGTAGGGTATCATAACAGAAATTTAAAAGCCTGTCCCAAATCTTCCCTGTTTCTTTTGAAAGACAACAAAGTCAAGATGGGGCTGTTCTAAGTCTGTTTATGTCAGCCTTACCAGTACACTCCCTTGCCAGCAATCGACACCCAGATATGCAAAGATCAGCATTAGAATTAACACCAGATGAACCACCAAACAGCACAATACACCCTAGTCAAGGAACTATTAACTCAGGCAATCAACCAAGCAGCAAACAACAGCCCAGTCAAAGAACTCCCAAGGAGAGAACAACACCCCCACCAACACAAGCAGGGCAAGCCATGGTCTATAAACTGAGAGCAAGGCCCACTCCCTCTTGGCACTGAAGATGTTGCCTAGTCTGGCGATGAAACGCCTGCAAGAAAACAACAAGGCTCAGAGAGCACCAAGGACTCCACAGTTCAACTGTGAGCTACAAATACTCGCTTCGATTGAAATCATGGTCTCCCAGGGAACCCCTAGTGAAATCATGAGCTCCCTAGTGGAACCCTAGGGTGCCACGGAACCTTGGTTGAGAAACCCTGCTCTACACTATAGCCGCCTACACTGGTCAATAGGAGCTGGGCAGCTCCCTGGACTACACCATCAATGGCATGGTCAATGAACCACATCACCTGGCACCCTGAGCAAAACTGACTTAAAATATTGCCTGCTAGGGGAAAAAACATTAACCCTGGAAGAATGAAGGACACCTTAAAGTTCTCTTGGTCTGCACTAGAGATGACATGAAGGCAACATCATGGGGACATGGTGGGGAAAAAGTTGCCTGTGGTGTTCTTTGGTACATGTGGAGAAAGCCCCACAGAATCGTCTTTATTTCTGGTGGGAAAAAACACATTATTTGAGAACCACCGCCATCCCCTTATTTTTAACAATACTTGTTTTAAGACATTATTTTATTTTGCTTGTGTTTGTTGTTAGTCAAGTAGCCTCACCGGACAATAGTTGGGAACAGCTCTGCAGAAAACACATAGGATGTTGAAAATGATGCTGCCATGGTGAACTTTCCAAGGATAGCTAATGTTGCGATTACCACAGGCAAATCTGGGGAGAAAAACCAGATCTGAAGAGATGGAAGATCCAAAATAAAAGGAGGCAATAGCAAGAAAACTGAATGAACTTAACAGACCCTGGTAACCCCCTTTTTCTCTATATATATACCGGCAGACCCAGATAGGACCCACAGTGATTAAGACCGCTCAGGCCTCATTACAAATATCAATAATAAAACATGGGGAACAAGTAATAAAATACCAACCCTTCCAAGGTCTAGTTCACATATTGTGCTTTGCTTGTTTTTCTCTTAGCCTGTCATGGAAGCCTAGCTACTGTGATTTACAACTTAGCAGGACATGTAAACGCAGCCAATTATGAACTCTTCAACAATTATGGTTTAGCAAAATGTGGGACTCCCTGAATGTTCTTAATTCAATCCACACCTTTGGGAATGGCGGTGATCAGAAGAGAAAAGGTTCCCCCAAGGAAGAGACAAAAAGATTGACATTTCTTCCTCCCCAGCCACTCCATAAGGAAGATGCACAAGATCCGGGCTGGGATTTCCACAGCCCCAAAGATGACTTGTGTCAGGTAGATATTCAGGCCGAAGCTACCAACATTCAGGCTCAATCCATAGTAGGCCAAACTATTGACAAACCTAATGGAAGGAAGGAAGGAAGGAAGGAAGGAAGGAAGGAAGGAAGGAAGGAAGGAAGGAAGGAAGGAAGGAAGGAAGGAAGGAAGGAAGGAAGGAGGGAGGGAGGGAGGGAAGGAAAACAAGGGAGGGAGGGAGAAAACTTTACCATTAAAAAGAGAATTAACAACAGAGAGTTGATGAATACCACATTTTCCCTCCCTATTCCACAAATCAGTGCTATTTTTACAGATATGTATGAAAACCTTGCAGGAGAGGTATTTAAATATCTGTATGAATAGGAGGCTTGATAGCAAATATCACACACACACAAGCTCAAGCACAAGCACACACACACCTCGCACTCTGGCAAATCTACTTTCAACTGGTTTCAGCTCTCAAACCAATCAACGAAACCAGTTTTCCTAGCTGGGGTCCTTCTGATTGCTGGAAAATGCCATATATTGAAGGGTACTCCAGATAGCAACTGTATTCATTCCCCAAACCTCAGGAGCCAATTTATATCAACCAATTTGTCACATGCTGCTCTGCTCAATATACCCAGAACCATCCAGATTTCTGGATGAGCTGCCTGTTGGAAGTGTAAATCCAATGCCACTGACCCCTGACCACATGGGGGTGGTAGATAGCGGAGAGTTAAGGATTAGTCCTGTGTCCCCCTCTGCCTGCTCTTGATCTAAGAAGTGTTTCTCAACCTTGCCAACTTTAAGACGGTGGATTTCAACTCCCAGAATTCCTAAGCCAGCCATGCTGGCTGGGGAATTCTGGGAGTTGAAGTCCACCCATTTTAACTTTGGCAAGGTTGAGAAACACTGGTCGAAGGGATTGCTAATCTGAGGTTATTTCCCTCTGCCTTCTTTCCCAGGCCACACACATACAGAGCACATGCTTTTGGACTCACCTCCTGGTAGGATGTAGTTAGGTAGGTCCTAAGCTTTGCCTATTCCTATCAGGATTTCCTGTAAACAAATTTCTGTTGTGTTTGTCCAATCTGCTTCACTGACCCTTACTCAGTTGGTCATATCGCTTGCTTCATTAATCCTTGATCAGTCCCCACTCTCAGAATTGTTGTCATGCACACAAAGTATGCTTCAGCCTCCAACATAGATCAACATTTCCCCTTTGTCAACAGAAGAGGCAACAAAGGATCCTCTTCCACTGTCTACCTTGCCCTTACTTTGCCTTGCGTGCCTTTGCATTGCAATTTTCTAAAACACACACGCACACGCACACACACACGACTCAGGGGGAGCAGCAAAACCATTCCTCTGCTCAGTTGAAAGAGCTGCGTGAAATTATGGCATGGCTCTACAGTGCATTAACCAGAACAGGGGAGAATTAAGCAACCAGCAGAAGAGTTCCTGTCAGTCAGAAATCGCCCTCTCCTTGGCGCTTGTGTTATTGCCACAAAGCCATTCTCACATCACTTCTTCCTGCAGGCAATTGAGCTTAAATTTATTTGCTCCCTTGCCAAAGAGCAATGGCAGCTGGGAATACTGGAGCATGATGCAAGTGGCTGGGAATTCCAGGAGTCTGTAAAGGAATATAGAGCTGACCATGGGGAAGGTATGAGCAGGCCATGAAGGAGGGACTTGGACAGGAGAATCTTGTACAGACTTATTATACCCTTAGGCTGGTTTTCAAGATTCAGTTATTACATCCTACAACAATAAAGGAGCACTCTTGCAATCCCTGCGGTGTCTGTTTCTTGACCTGGCCAACCTCAAAGGGGTGACATCCATCTTGAAAGCCTCTCTGGGTTTCTCTCTCTCTCATTTCATACCAAACAAAATCAAGGCGGGGTTATTTTGAGTTTCTTTCTCACATTGCCTTCTATCTCTGGCCTGTGTAGTCGCTTATCCAAGTCCTCCCTTAACAGCTCTCTCACTTTCCCCAAGGTCAGGTTCTAAGTTCCTTTACTGAGGGGGAGTTGTACCATACCTGGAAGTCATGATTGGTCCAGTTAGCTTAATATTTTTCCCAGTTTTCAGAACAGGGAATCTCCCGAACCCTGTTGAATTGGAATTTGGGGCTTTCATCCAAGCATTTGACCCCATCTATGAAAGACATGATATACTTACCAGATTGAGGAAATTATGAGAGTCACCTTTGCTAAATGGGGATTTCTGAGGAGATCCAAAACTGTTGCAGATTTGGCTTTCTTTTCAGGTTTCAGCTTTATCAGAGGTGAGAAATTGAAAGAATGAAAGTGAGAGGGGGAATCTCTCTTTTTCATTGTTGCTATTTGGGGAGTTTGCTTCCCCTGCAGCTTCTATTCAGACTTCTCTAACCACTTCTCCAGATGTGTTGGACTATAACTCCTATGGCCACACTCAGCATGACGATGGGAATTGTTGTCCAACGCCTCTGGAAGGCACCATGTTAGGAAAGGCAAATAGAAATCATTCAAAGTTCAACAATATCTTTATTTAACAGACTATTTGGAAGAGGGGATGTCCATTCTTCCCAAATGTTCATTAAATACAAAATGTTGTTCTGTCTACAGTATTTATGTCACTTGGGCAATAATGTTGTTATGCAGGTGATGCAATTTATCTTTTCCTGAACCTTTTTTAAAAAAGGTTGAAAGACAGTTTAAGCAACGGGATAGTTTTATGCTAGTCTCTAAAACACCAGAACCCATGAGGCTGGGACAAAACCTCAAACTAACTGGATGCCACCTTGATCTGCAAAAGTCCCATGGATACTACTCTCCGTAAAACAGCACCACAATGAAACCCTGCCAAAATACCCAGGGGCATCCATTGGTGGAAGGCGGATAGTCAAGATGGTGACTGTGCTCACCTGAATTACATGCAGATGTTCTGAACATCAAGAGCAGGAACTGTGGCCAGAAACTACTGCAGGACCACAATATAATGCACAAAAATACCATTATGCAATGCACCTCTGGAATTGCTTCTCCTCACCTAATTTCTTCATTTCAAGTTGTTCCCAACCATGTTTGATTCTGACTCTTATCCATTCTGCAATAATAACATTGCAGGAGTGGAAAATAAAAACTCACCTGCTCTAAGAGTTTCGGAGGAATGGTTCGCTTGTTCACAGACGCTGCTTTTTGGAGAAGCTTTTTAGCTTCCTCTATTTTCCCTTTCGTCACAAGCCACCGAGCAGACTCAGGAAGCACCCTGAAAAATATTGGGGAGGGCAAGTAAGCAAATAACTTTGATGTTTTCTTTGTTGCCCCTTTTATGGAGACATTCAAATGAGATTCATCCTACCTCTGATTCATCCTACATCCTCAGAGGTAGGATGAATCTGGCTGGGGAGTTCTGGGAGTTGAAATCCACACAGCTTAAAGTTGCCAAGGTTGAGGAACCCTGCTGTAATGCTGATGATGTTAATGCAGAGGGACCTTTTTCTGGTTCCTTTAAGGACAGTCACAGAGGCATTGGGCTCCCACGAGGACCAAAACACATCCACATCATTTTTTAAAACTGCTGGAGGGAACTCAACAGGAGGCAAGGGGAGGACATTAGAGAAGTCTTGCAAGAAAGTTTATCAGCTTATTCATAAATATCTACAGCTGGGTTTCTCAACCATGGTTCTGCGGCACCCTAGGGTTCTGCGAGAGGTCCCTAGGGGTTCCCTGGGAGATCACGATTAATTTAAAAAATTATTTCAAATTCAGGCAATGACACATTAAAGAGGTAAGTTTCATTCTTTATTTTTAGTTTAAGAACACAGTTAATGCATCTATACAGGCCTACCCATGAAATGAATAGAATAGTTTTGTAACTTCCAGCCTACATTTGAGCCTGAATGTGCAGGGGGTCCCTGAGGCCTGAAAACTATTTCAAGGGCCCCTCTAGGGTCAAAAGCTTGAGAAAGCCTGATCTACAGGCAGAGTTCAATAGCAAGGTTGCTGGGTCTGTAGGTGACACCAGAAGGATTTGAAAAGGAAAACCCCAGATTGTTAGGGGTCGCTGGTCATGGAAGAATAAAAAAGCCTATCATTTTTGAAAAGCAACAGGGCTGGCTGACATCCCAAAGAGGGATTCGCTGCATTGCAAAGCTTCTTGCAGTTTCCTTATCTCTGTGTGTGTCTACATGTGTGTTTGTATGTGGGTATTTATGCACACGCATACTGTATTCAGATATGTACTTGGTGCTTCTTAGTTACAGCGCTCGGAAACCATTTGCTGCCATGCTCAAAGGCCATTTTAGACATCCAACCAAAGCAGGGATCATTAAGGGGAGTTGGCAGCTGGCGTTCTTGTTGAACCCAGTACTCACCATATGTAGAAGAGAAAAAAAAAAACTGGGGCAGAGCCAGCAATCTGAAGGTGCCGCCAGTCCCGAAGGCCATAAGCTAAGCCAGCCAGGATCATCTGTCCCAAAGCAAAGGTCACGTGACTGGCGATAATGGTGTGTGGACGATAGGCAACTCCAACCCACTCAGTGCCTGCAAGGGAAGGTCGCATTAGCAAAAGAAATTAAAGCAGAGCTGAGTTTGGGATTCACAGTCCTCATAAGAGTGAACCATTATAGAAAGAATGAATGATGGCTGGTTTGCAAAACAAATTTACGAAGGAAACGTGGGTGGGTTGAGCAGGAGGAGGAGGTCAAGAACTGTGGCTGGATGGAGTTGGTGAAATCTTCAAAAACAGCGAGGTGAGACATCTAAAAGATAAAAGGCAATGTACGAGATAGTATAGGGGTATAACAGAAGCAGGGATGGTTTCAAAAAATTGCGATAGAATAAATGTGTGGGTGTAAACTATATTTAGCTATATTTCCCTTTCTTTCCTCTGATTGATTTCAGCCATTGCTAGGCAAGATAATGTGAGATTTAAAATTCAGTACATAATAATAATAATAATAATAGACCACAATCACCATAAATAAATATGCATCTCAGGGTTAAGTTAAGGTCTTACACAGAGCTACGCTGCTTATGATGATTCCAGAAAGACCAGTCCCCAGCAGAAATCGGAGGGCACAATAGAGGTAAAAACTGGGGGCAAAAGCTGCTGCAACTCCGGACACTCCTTGGAGGAACAGAGATAACAAGGCAACGGGTCGTCGGCCGCACCTGAAGGACGAGAATGTTTTGTTATGTCTGCCATTACAGGGGAATATTCTTTCTAAGCTTAGGGCCACAACCAAAGACGTCTACAGACCCTTCTGAGGAGATGGGATGTTATCTAGATATGGACCTCTCTGGTGGATGAGCACCCAAGAGAAATACCCAACAGTGTCAGCCCTCGGTTCCATAAATCTGCTTAGCGAAATACAAGCGTTCCAAACAGCTTGCTCTAACCTTTTCCAGGATACCCCATTCCATGTCTGCTACTGGTCTGATGTCAGCAAAGGCAGAAGCAGGACATTTTGCTCCCTCGTAGCCAACCCCGTTTCACTTCCATGGATGTACGTGCAAAGGCTTTGCACCTGGTCGTAAAGGCTGCCTAGTTTTTGGAAGCCACCCCATGAGTTGAAAGATGGTCTTTCCAACCCATCTCTTCTGTTCTGTAGCTTCACCCCAAGTTCCTTCCCACCCATCAGTTGCTGCCCTCCGTTCTGCAAACGGGAGCTGTTTTTGCTCTCTTACCAGTCACTGAACGGTCCCAATACCACTGCTCCAACGAGAAGGCCCGACATGAAGATGGACTGTGAGATATCAATTAAATCCTTCCTGTCACATACGAGGTTAAACTTAAAGAAGGAATGAAAAATTGCTTTATTGGAAGGGAACCAGACAGAGGAAAGAACTTGTTCCGTAATCATGGCACATATTTTAGTAGCAGTCCTAACAATGCTTCAGGAGAAATGGTATTCCATTGGTCTCTCTCATATCCCTCTACTATTGAACATCAGCATTCCAAGATCTTGGGCTGGCCAGTTTGGCCCAGAAGGACCATTTCTTAATGGCTGAGTATCTTCATGTAGAAACTCCCAAAAGTGGTAGAATGGAATTACACAGAACTTCAAAACAGTAAGAGTTCTGGATAAACTGTAAACAGTAGGCAGTGCCAACCCAAACACCCAGTAAAAGCCAGCTTCTTCTGTTTCATGGGAAATTCGAGGAACCTTCCACAGAAAATACGTTTGCTGATTGCTGTAGTCCCCCATATTCTTTCTAGAGCCAGAATGCAAACAGGGCAAAAATAAGAGGTCCGAAAGGAGTAGATTTTGAACAATTTTACGGGGCAAATTGGGCCAGGCATAGTTTCAAGGCACCCACTTCACCCCTTCAAAGCCACACAATACTCTGTGTGTGTGTGTCTGTGTCTGTGTCTGTGTCTGTGTGTGTGTTCCAGGGTGGCCTTCAAGCAGGGATGTCCACGACGTTAAAAAAAAAAAATCAAAATAGTGGCTGCAACTGTGTGTTTGAAACCCCATCCCTTTTTGCATGCCTCCTTGTGTGTGCACATTAAAAGGGGGAGGGGCTTAACTTGCATGGGCACACCTACCATCTGGACTTTTTTTAATCCCTACTGTGCATACCCTGCAAGGCAATACCATCTTCTCCAGCCCCAAGTTCCACCTCATACTGTACAAATAAGGGAGTGCCTGCTGCCAAAATCTAGCTAAAACCTCACCCACTATGGCTGCAATTTGTGACCAGGCCATCCAAACTTTGCCAGTTTTCAACCCCCTCCCATCAAGCAATGTCAGCTGTTTTTAAATGATGTGACTGCTTTTTGGGAGTTGATTATGTGGCCTGGTGCCTGGGACAACTGGAAAATAACTGATAACATTTAACAAATTCTGTTTCCGTCATCCTTTACATTAGTCAGCCAAGAAGACCTTTGGAGACTATTCTTTCTAGACTACAGTGAAGACTCTTCTTCACTGTAACTATCAACATTTCCCCCTCCCATAGCATTCCAATTTCTAATTTCACCGAGTTTTTGTTCTCCTGCATTAGCCTGATTGGCTCTCCCCCAATGCTTTCAGCTCAAACAAAACTATTTTCATCAGATCAAACGAGTTAACTTTTTTAAATAATAACTTTATCAAAAATTACAACGCAATGATAAAAAAAACTAATGCAAACTAAAAAAAATAAAAAATACAAGGTGCCGAAAAGAAAAAGAAAATAGAAAAGAAAGAGAGAAGAAAGAGAGAAAAAATAAGAATACAGTAAAGAAAAAGAAAAGAAACATAGAGAAATGACTTCCCCCTTCATCACAAGTATGAAAAAAAATTAGTAACTTATCATCTACCTCACCTCCACTCCTCTTTCTCATTTGCCAACACCCCTGCAAAGCTACCCCTGGTATATCAACAACTTCTCATTGTGCAAGTTTCATACTTTAAACATCTGGGGGTGGTATTTCATGCCTCAAGTAGCCAAAGGTACTATGACCTGCCTGGATTCTCTCTGTAGCAACTCTGGTCCTTTCTAGTCATGTACACGCAAGCTGTTTAATAAGTGCTGAGCAGTGATTTTGAAAAGTGCAATCATCAGCACATCAGCGATTGCTGCTGCATTTTTACTCTTAACGACAGGCACCTATTTTCTGCCTAACATGCAAAATGTTTTGAGCATTGATTGTGGGGAGGAAGGCTACCCGTGCTGCTAATTCCTGAGCAGCCCAAACGCCCTGACCAATTTCCCCCAGTGTAGAACTGGATTTAATTAGATGCTGAAATGCAGCATGGATGGAGAGATGGGAAAAGGAAATGGCAAATTCCTTCGTTTTGGCTCTTTTTCTTTCCTGGTGGAAAGAAAGCATTGCCCCGGAACAGCCACCCCATGCTGGTATGAAGGCTCCACTCCCTGTGCTTTTTAAAGGAGAGAGAGACCCTGGAATCCAAGGGATGGTTCAACATCTCTTCTTAGTTTTGATCCTCTCGTTGGCATTTTTGGTGGACTTGCCATTCTAAGATGGTAGCAAGGGGCAGGGAAGGTTAACATGGACCGTAGTCAGAACTCCTTGGAAGGACGGGAAGGGGCAAAACCATAATAAATAATTAGGCTGGGCCATTTCAAATTGCCAGAGGAGAATTGTATTTTTGAATAGGCAGCTGTGCTGCAACACCCCCCGGTGGTGGACAGGGAGTGGGGCAGGAGTCATTTGGCACTAAGCAGCAAGCTTGCATCTTCTAGCCTGCAAAAAGTTTGCTTTCCTTTATGCAATACAAGCTGCAGGAGAGTTGCACTACGGGATTTATAAGCCAACATTCAGCAGTGAGAATTACCCTTCTGTAGTTTAGCTTTTTCCTATGTGGAGGGAGTTTCTTAAGGCAATTAGGTCTCCAACCATGGTTTTCATTAATGGGCTCGCTGGGTAGTATTTATTTATTCATTCACCCTGGGGGGTGGATATTTATCATTTATTGATTAATTCACCCATCCAATTCAACCAACTATCCATCCTGTGACACTGTGGTCATCCTTACTGTTTTTAATTTGTTGTTATGTGGCAGATTGCTTAACTAGCTGGACTGGAGAGGCATAAAAATACTAATAATAAATGTAAGAAAAGTCAAATTTATTTGATTTATACCCTAGAGGGCACTCTCAACATAACACAAAGTAGCAGGATATTTTGAAAGCACCAGCTGGGGAAGCTTTCTGCTCATATTCAATAGTAAATAATAGACATTTCTGGTGTTTAGAGGCACTTCTTCACATATTCCAAGCCTTCTTCTTATTTTCTATGCAACAACAAGCCTCTGAGGTAGCCTCGTGTGCCTAAGGGAGGACTAGAACTCACAATCTCCTGGTTTCCAGTCCAGCACCTTCACCATTGCACCAAACTGGCCCTCCTGGTATCCTGAGATACCCCTGGCATGGGGTGATTACTACGATGGGGCGCGGGGCGGAGTTGGATTGAGGCTGGGAGTTGAAGTCCGCACAGCTTAGAGTTGCCAAGGTTGAGGAACCCCGGATTACAGAATTCCATACACACCTAGGGGAGGTGGTGGCAACTCTTATAAATGTCCTCTTGTCAAACCAAACTTGTGACTCTCCAGCCCTTAGCATTGCTCTATGGCTGGACCCATGGTTAGTTTGGAGGTCTAAACCAAATCAAGAGGACAGGCATTTTATTAGAGCAGCTAAAAGTCAAAACGCTGAGCACAAACTTCTGAATTCTCAAGGACCCTTCACTGTGGTGGCAGGTAACAAAAAGCAGATGTGCAGGAGGAAGAGTCTCAGATGTTGCAAACCATGAAGCCACCATTTAGTTATGGTCTATCTTGGTAGCTATCCAGGTAGCAATGACTTCAGGTTGAATTTCTTGTTTTCTACCAGCCAAGGAAGCTGTGGATTTCTATCTGAGCCAGCTTCCAGTTGAAACCTGGGTTTTATGATTTGTTTCTTCACAGAGGGCTTCCAGATTTGGGTGGCAAGCATTCAGACCACCACTAGATGGCAGCAAGGGATTAGATTTTTCTGTATCTCTTTGCTGACATCTACAGGTCATCTGGATTTTAGTAGCCCAGATTGGGTAGCCCTAAAACCTAACATCCCTTGTAGGGAGCCAAAACCTGGAAACTCAGTACTGTAGCTGATCATCCTAGAGTGAATCTTTCCGGCCTCCTCTTGCTTTCCATCAAAACACTTCCTGGCAAACTTTTCCAATCTCCTGACTAATTTGGTTTTTTAAAATGTGTGATTAAGAATTCTGGGCAATTTAAAAGCTTCCTGGTCAATTTTGAATCTTTTTATTATAGTCTAAGCTTTTTTATCTGCTTAGGAAACTGATATGTCACCTGATCCTAACTGCTCTGGAGGGTTTACCAAAGTATAATATAATGCACGGATTCTCAGCCTTGGCAACTTTAAGATGTGTGGACGCACGCTGGCTGGGGAATTCTGGGAACTGAAGTCCAGACATCTTAAAGTTGCCAGGGTTGAGAAACACTGATATAATGCAACCATGAACTCCAGCTGCAGGAAGAACTGAAAACATTAAAAGACCCAGGTCAAAACATTTTTTGGACTGCTCCAAAACTCCTGGGAAGGAAGCCTGGACAGAAGCAGCAGCATGTTGGTATCTCTAGTAAAGCCTGATGAGCCAATGGGTGGAAGTCACTCTATGATCCAAGTTCTCCAGGGCTTTGGGTCCCTAACATGAGCATGTTCATTGGGCTTCCAAAGAAACTAACCATTGGGGCAGTTGGTCAATACAATGTGACCTGGTGTTTCTTCCAACAAAACCACTCATCACCTCATGCAGCATTCTGGACTAGACGCAATGCCTGGGCTGTACAGCGCTACTCTGTGTTGGGTGGGCTGGGGTGGGGAATTACATCTCCTTACCAATTGCAGGCAGCTGCCCAGGAACAACTTCTACTCCAAATGTCATGCTCTCTCATTTATTTATTTTGCCTTTTAACTCCCGGCATGCTTTCCCAGTCTTATACAAAAGCCAAACACTTGATTCAGGAAGAAAACAAGATTTCCAAACCTGGGTAACCAGAGATGGTTCTGGCTTGGAAGGATAGACCCATCCATCTTGGCACTTCTCTGTTGAAGTCAATCTAGACTGCAGGATGGTCTCTAGGTTGCTGTCCACAGGGGTATACATGAGACATTGTTCTAAGGTCCCATCAGGTTTTCGGGGAATGGTCAAATTCAGACGCTCCTCTCCGGTCAAGTTCAAGCTGATGGTGTCCAACCAGCTCGTGTTGCAGTGATGAGACACCGGAATTACCATGAATAATTGGCTGAAGACATGAAAACCAGTAATGGGTGTGATCAGAGTGATCATCAGCACCAGCCAATGCTGGAACCGGCCAAAATCATTGAGAGCTTTGATGATTTCCCCAACGTCTGTCATAGCTGTTTTCTTTCTGTCTTTCTCGCTGCTTACTGTAATCTGTCTGTCCAAATAGCCCTCTTCAATAGCCTCTGGGATTAATGGTTAAACTCAGAATAAACTTTGACATGGCACTCGGTGAGGTGCAGGAACAGTATTCACTGATACATTTGTTAATAGTCTTAATACATGACATGTTACACTTTCTCAACTGCAAGGTGTGTAAAAGAGTAATTGCCATCTTTGCACCTTGGACAACCAGAGAAAGCAAAGCAAAATGGAAAGAGTGACAGCCTCAGAGGAAGAGGGGTGTCATTCTCACTTTCAGAGAGTTTAATTAGATATTTATTTGAAGAGAGGGGTCTATTTTTCATAGGTGTCATGTTCACCGTTTCAATGTGCTTGGTACATCGTAACGTTTCGCATGTCATTTGCCTGATACGTGTTTGATCTCGGGAGAGAGGAGGATTCCTCGTCAGGGAGTTGTTATCTGTTGGCCGCTGGGTTGGAATGTGTTTGGGTTATCTCATGTGTTCAAGGTTGCTTTCCCAGGATGTGTGGAAAACGGTTACCAGCACCTGGGAGGGGGGTGGTTGCTATGGCTGGTAGGGGGGAGGGATTACGTTTGGAGCCGAGGGTTTTTAGTTTGTATTTGGCGCGCTTTTAGTCATTCTCAGCTTTCTCTGTATCTGCCATAATTTCCCTAATAAATCAGATTTCATTTAGGTAACCTCTTGTGAGTCTGAGTGTTTGGGATAGGCAACCATTACATAAAGCTGAGAATCCAAAACTTCAAATCCCGCTGGCCCCTATCCAGGAAAAGACAGGTTCTTCCGATCCTGTGAGGGAGAGTGCTGGCGATGACCAATCCAAATGTGCTACTCGTGGAGAGTGATGGGTCGAGTGAGGGAGAGCCCGACTCTACCATGATGCGCCCCGACAGAGCCCACCTGGGAGAACTCTCAGCGATCTGGGAGGAGGCGAGTTCGGGGTCTGAAGGCGAAGCTACAGGCATGAAGACCGCGCCAGAGACCACGGTCACAACCCCGGGCGAACTGGTCACCTGGGACGACAGTTGTGGGGACTTCTTGGAGGCGAGGGGCTCGTCCTGGAGGCAGAGATACCCACTGTCCCCAACGGTGGTACAGGTGCTGCCGAGGGGGGACTCCCTCACTCCAGACCGAATTCGGGTGCTAGAGTCGAAGATGGACTCCCTGGAGCTCATTTTGCAGAAAATGAGGATGGACCTGAGTTCGCTGAAAGAGGTGCAGGAGGGGTCAAGCCAGCGGCATTCGACCCCTTCCTCCCAGGCACAGTCCCCGGAACGGAGAAGGGGAGCTCGCCCGAGAGAGGGGGAACGGGCTCCCAGGGTGGAACTAGCGTCGCCGCCCATCCCTGAGCGGAGGCAGCCGGGAGCTGTCAAAGCAGCTGAACCGTCAGTGGGGGGGCGCGGCCCGCCGGGCGGAGGACTGAGGGACTTCTCTGTCAAGTTCGACGGAGACCCGACAAAACTCTCGTTCTTCCTGACAAATGCCAAGGTGTACATGGAAGAGCGGGGGTCGCTTTTTCGCTCGGAAAAAGTGAAAATCATCACCATTGCCACCAAGCTTAAGGGGAGGGCAGCGGACTGGTATGTACAGATGTGCCAGTCGGAAGCCCCTGAACTGGAGAAATTTGACGAATTCCTCTGAGCCCTACAGCACCATTTCGAAGATCCACTAGTGAAGGAGCGGGCAAAGCGTGCCTTGAAAGAACTCAAGCAGGGATCGAGAACCGTGGCTGACTACGCACTGGAGTTTAAAGTGCTAGCGGGGAAGGTGGAAGATTGGTCGCAGGCAACTGTAATAGAGTTGTTCAAGGATGGTTTAAACACCGAAGTGCTGCGCTGGTCGCTGGGGCGAGATGACCCTGACAGCTTGTACGGGTGGATCCAACTCACTGGAAAGGCTGAGCATGCCCACGAGGTGTTTGCGCAGAGACGGGCGACGAAGTCGGGGCGAGATGGAAAACTCACCCGCCCTTCGGGCTCCTCTGGACGATCCGGACAACGTTCGTGGGAAGAGGAGAAGGAGCGCCATTACGCGAAGGGGCAGTGCCTGCGCTGTGGCAAGGAGGGGCACCGTACGGCAGCGTGCCCGAGGGCGAAGGGCGAGGACCGGCAGGGAAAGTTGACTGCAAAGTCCCCCTCTCTGCCGAGGAAAATGAAAGCAGCGGTGGCTGACAGCGAGCTGGAAAGCGTGCCGTTCTATGGGGACGAGGGTGACCCGGAATTGCTGCAGCCGGTGGGAAACGCCAGCCACCTGCTCTAAAGGGCGCCGCAGGGCAGGTGGTAGAGGAGGGGCGCGAGCCTGTGTCAGTGAGTGGCAACTATCACATTCTCACCGTGAAAGTAAAGTTGGGATCCCACTCGAAGACGATAGAAGTGTGGGCGATGATCGATTCTGGGTGCTCACGGTGCTTAATGCATCCCGACGTGGTAGCTGCCTTGGAGTTGCCCACCTTTCCGTTGCAACGACCCATAACTTTCACTCAATTGGACAGATCCATGGCAGGGGGCAAACCGGTCACGCATTTCACCGGTTTGGTAGCCTTGCAAATGGGTAGCCACCGGGAAGGGTTGTCATTTGTAGTGGCTCTGGTGGGGGGTCCTTTGGTGGTTTTGGGTGTCCCATGGTTGGTCCAACAAAATCCTCAGATAAATTGGGTCTATCGAACTGTAACCTTTAGGGACGGATTTTATCAAGCACCAGAGGGAAATGAAGCCCCAGAGGAGGTGGGGGGGGTAGCGGCAGCTGCAACTCTGCAGTACCCAACCCCTCCTCTTGAGGGTCTACTGGAGGAATACCAGGCATTTGCTGATGTGTTTGGGGAGAAAGAAGCGGATCAACTTCCCCCCCATCGGAAAACTGACTGCCATTGAGCTGGTGCCTAACACCCAATTGCCTAAGCCAAAGATTTACTCAATGACTCAGAAGGAGCTAACTTTGTTACGGGAGTTTGTGGACAAAAACTTGGCAAGAGGGTTCATTGAACCAGCTAGCTCGCCAGTGGGGGCACCGGTTCTCTTCCGCCCGAAGAAAGATGGGACATTAAGACTCTGTACCGATTTCCGTGGGCTCAATGCAGTCTCAATATCAAATAAATATCCCTTGCCTTTGATAAAAGATATGTTATCACATCTGGCTAAGGGGAAAATCTTCTCAAAACTGGATTTAAGGGAAGCCTATTACCGTGTGAGGATCCGGGAGGGGGATGAATGGAAAACGGCATTCAATTGCCCGTTGGGAGCTTTTCAATATAAGGTTTTACCGTTTGGTTTGGCTGGGGCTCCTGGGGTGTTTATGCAATTGATCAATGAAGTATTACATGAACATCTGTTTAAAGGGGTATTGGTCTACTTGGATGATGTATTGATTTATACTGAAACTCTGGAAGAACATGTACAGTTGGTTAAGCAGGTGCTTCGCAAGCTAAGGAAAGCTGAGTTGTATGCCAAACTGTCCAAATGTGCATTCCATCAAACACAAATTGATTATCTGGGGTACAGGATCTCAGATAAAGGCATAGAGATGGATCCTGCTAAAATCCAGGCCATCTTAGAATGGGAGAGACCCCGCACCCGCAGGCAACTTCAAAGTTTCCTGGGGTTCAGCAATTACTACAGGTTGTTCATAAAGGGGTTCGCAGAAATAACTTTGCCCCTGACAGATTTGCTTCGGACGAAGGGGGTGGGAGAAACCCGCCGGGTAAAAAACCCAGGCGCACTGCTTAGATGGACTCCGGCTTGTCAGGCGGCGTTCGATAAGCTGAAGGAGTCTTTTACACAGGAGCCTATTTTACAACATCCTGACCCCTCCAAGCCTTTTGTTGTTCAGGTGGATGCCTCGGATTATTCTATTGGAGCCCTGTTGTTGCAAGCAGATGGGGCGGGTTGTTTAAAGCCATGTGCCTACCTGTCCCGCAAATTCTCTGAGACGGAGAGACGTTGGCATGTGTGGGAAAAGGAGGCTTTTGCAGTCAAAGCGGCTTTGGACTCTTGGCGCCACTTGCTGTAGGGGCTAACCATCCATTTGAGGTGTGGACTGACCATAAGAACTTGGAAGCCCTTAGTACCCCTCGCAAGCTGAGCCCTAAACAAGTCTGCTGGGCTCAGTTCTTTAACCGGTTCAACTTCAAACTGAAGTTTATCCCACGGAAAAAGAACTTTTTAGCAGACGCACTGTCCAGGCAACCCCAGGACTCCAGCTCAGTGCCAGAGGTGGTCAGCACGCTGTGGACACAGCCACAACTGGGAATGCCGGCTGTGACCCGCAGCCAAGCCCGTGCGCAGCAGCCTGCCGGCAGTGATTCCGCTCCGCAAGGCACCTTGTCCATTTCATCTCAATTGCAACAAAAGTTTCTAAAGGAGCACACTTGGTTGCTAGCCAATAGAGACAATGTTACTTTTGACCGGGGATTCGCTTGGAAATCCAACCGTCTCTATGTCCCTGACAGCTTGCGAAAGGAGGTTTTACTCCGTTCGCACGATGATAAGGTTGCTGGGCATTTTGGCTTTGTAAAAACTTTGCACCTGGTTCGCAGACAGTTTTGGTGGCCCACATTGCGCAAAGATGTGAAGGATTATGTGGCGTCTTGTTCTGTTTGTGCTATGTCTAAACGTAAGGTGGGAAAGCCTCAAGGTTTGTTACAACCAGTGGCCAGTCCTGCTTGCCCCTGGGAGGAGGTTTCCATGGATTTCATAGTGGAGTTGCCTCCCAGCCAATGAAAAACTGTTATTTGGGTAGTAAAAGACTATTTCTCCAAGTAAGCTCATTTTATCCCATGCGTCTCCATTCCTTCAGCACGACAATTGGCCCGCCTATTCCTTGTACACATGTACAGGTTACACAGATGTCCCTCCCGCTTAATTTCTGACAGGGGCACACAATTCACCTCTCAATTCTGGCGGGCATTTTTAAAACTTTTGGGCACTAAACAGGATTGTCCACGGCATGGCATCCTGAGACTGACGGGGCCACAGAGACGCTAAATTCAACACTGGAACAATATTTGTGTGCTTTCATGAATTATCAACAAGACAACTGGGTTGACCTTCCCTTTGCTGAGGTTGCCTACAACAACGCTGTTCATCAAAGCACCAGTCAAACCCCTTTTCGCACCGTTCACGGCAGGGATTTTGTCCCAATCCCTGACTTGCCGCAGCCATCTATCCCGCCTGCTTCACCGTCCGAATGGGCAACACAGCTGGCGGACTCTTGGCCGGTCATCCAGCAGGCACTAGCGGACGCACAGTCTGCTTACAAACAGCACGCTGATAAAAAGCGTGCTCCTCACCCTTCGTTTAAAGTGGGTGACATGGTGTACCTGTCTACCAAATTCATCAAGTCCTCTCAACCATCGAAAAAATTGGCTCCTAAATTTGTGGGTCCATTTCCTATTGTGGCACAAATTAACCCAGTGACTTTTAAACTTGATTTGCTGCATAATTTGAAACGCTTACACCCTGTCTTTCATTGCAGTTTGCTCAAACCCCTTACTCGCTCTGACCGCTGGCATGATCAACCTCCGCCGCCTCCTCCCATCATGATTGACAGGCAACAACACTTTGAAGTAAAAGAAATTCTTGACTCTCGCCGGCTTCGCACCACCCTGCAGTACCTAGTTCGCTGGAAACATTTCCCTCACCCGGAATGGGTGGCCGCTCACGATGTGGCTTCCCCTATTCTTATTCATCGTTTCCATAATGCTTACCCCTCCAAACCGGGTCCGTAAATTGATTTTTTTTGGGGGGGGGCAGTATGTCATGTTCACCGTTTCAATGTGCTTGGTACATCGTAATGTTTCGCATGTCATTTGCCTGATACGTGTTTGATCTCGGGAGAGAGGAGGATTCCTCATCAGGGAGTTGTTATCTGTTGGCCGCTGGGTTGGAATGTGTTTGGGTTATCTCATGTGTTCAAGGTTGCTTTCCCAGGATGTGTGGAAAACGGTTACCAGCACCTGGGAGGGGGGTGGTTGCTATGGCTGGTAGGGGGGAGGGATTACGTTTGGAGCCGAGGGTTTTTAGTTTGTATTTGGCGCTCTTTTAGTCATTCTCAGCTTTCTCTGTATCTGCCATAATTTCCCTAATAAATCAGATTTCATTTAGGTAACCTCTTGTGAGTCTGAGTGTTTGGGATAGGCAACCATTACAATAGGGATGAAAGATTGAAGAATTCAATCCATGAAATCAGAAGGGTGTCTTTCTTTCTTTGCAGTAATAATACAATTGATGAACTAATACAATTGATGGAGTCCTAACCAGGGACAATTTACATAATCGCAGGCTTCACCTATCAATTATAAACCATGTTGTAGATATCCTAAAGGCTATGTTCAAAACCATGCTAATATGGATTTGCATATTGTCTGATTTGGACACATTATGCAAAGACCTAGCTCTCTGCAGAAGTCTATAATGGGAAGTAGGAGAAGAGGACAACTAGCATCAATGGGGATGACTCAATTACAGCAACAACTGGGGACAGATCATAGTGGAGAAGGTATATCTATGTGGTGATCAATCAATCAATCGATGTGAAGACCCAGCTTTCTGGAGAGGTGTATAATGCCGGAAAAGGTGGAAGAGGACAACCAGCAGGAAGGTGGATGGACTCAATTACAGTGTCAATGGTGCACCATTGGAAGACCTGAAGGACCAGGTTGGGGACACATCATCCTGGAGAAGGTCTATCTATGTGATCCTTAAGAGTTAACACCAACTTGATGGTACATAATCAATCAATCAACCAACCAACCAACCAATCAGTGCAAACACCCAGCTCCCTGGAGAAATCCATAACCCTGGGAAAGGTGGAAGGAAAGAGGAGGGCCAACAGCAGCAAGGTAGATGGACTCGAATACAGCAAAGATAAGTACACCCTTCAAAGATCTGAAGGACCAGGCTGGGAATAGATCACCAGGAAGAAAATCTATCAATGTGATTGCTGAGAGTCAACACTGATTTGATGACACATCTATCAATCCACCCATCAATCTTGTCTGAACTATGATTTACTTTCTGCAAGATCAAAGAGCAAATTTTCATGCCATGTTCTGGCCCTTGCTTGATTGCAACTTCCAGCTCATTTAGCCTGGACAAGGAAAACTCAGGTGAAGGGACAAACCAAGCTGAGATTGATGGGCTTGGAAGTCCTCTAGTAAGACTTGCAAAGTGGTCCCTCTCCAGTCTTCATACAGATCCTAGATGTTGTGAGCATCCACCCTGCTTCCATGTATGCCATCTACTGCAGTGTTTCTCAACCTTGGCAGCTTGAAGAAGTGTGGACTTCAACTCCCAGAATTCCCTAGCCAGCCTTGCTGGCTGGGGAATTCTGGGAATTGAAGTCCACACCTCTTCAAGCTGCCAAGGTTGAGAAACACTGGTCTATTGAATTGGGAAATCTTGGAAATGATACTATGATTGGTGCAATTCCTCCAGAACAAATGTCTATGTTCCTAGTAGGTCAGTCTCTGGCTGTAAGGATGATACCATGTCAGCTAATTCTTCCGAATCAATGAAACTGAGTTACTGAAGTCACATGGAGCAGCTGGCCCTTTAACTCAAAAGCCTGCCTTCCCTGCCCAGTGGGAGTCACCTGACCCCTGAGGGCCAATAGAAGAAAAGAAGGTGGCTCTGTCAAGTGTTGGCGGGAAACATTTGTGTGAGGGAGTTGGATGGAGTCTTGGAAGAGGCAGTTACCTCAGGCAAGGTTGAAAATTATTTCGTTAGAACTGCATTAGGTTTCCCCCCCCCCCCGCGTTTTATCTCCTTTTAACAGCGTGTGGTGTGTGTGGAAACTTCTTTGGGCACCTTTCATTAAGTTGATTTTTTCTTTCAATCCTGACTGGTGGCCTTTTAGCACCCGCCTCAGTTTGGCTGAGCTACTGACTCCCCAACATTTTGCTTTGGTTTCCCTTTTTTGTATTTAGCCAGACCCAATGTGGGGGAGGACTTCCCCTTCCATCCTCTCCTGGTGGGGAAGGGAGGAACCGGTTTACAGCTGGGTCTCCAGCCGTGTGGATAATGGACCCCACAAAATGGTCGCCTTTTTCGAATGTGCACTATTCAAAGTGATGTTTCTGTGGAAAAGAGGCTAACTGGATCCAGCTTGACAGAAATAGGCAACGATAATTTTTAAATTTTTCCATGTATATTAATATTGAGTGCAAATGCATTATTACATTTGAAAGGTGCTCTGTTTCTATCATTGTAAGGGAATGTCTCGATTAGTGCGGTAACGAATCTCACAAAATGGTTGCGTTATTCAAATGTGCGCTATTCAAAGTGATGTTTCTGTGGAAAAGAGGGTAACTGGTTCCAGCTTGACAGAAATAGGCAATGATAATTTTTTACGTATCTAAATTAATGAAATATTACCGTAAAGGATAAAAATGTACTTTGAATTTATGGTGAACGAAGTCAGAGAGTAGTTATAGAAAGCAAGATAAAAGAAAAAAGAATTCTACCGTAGATTCAGGCATTCCAACGTCTCGTCCTATTTTAGCCCCATGACCGCTTTCATATAGCTCAATTACAGCAAATGTTTGCTCTAAGGCAGCCTTTCTCAAGCTTTTGATCCTGGAGGGACGCTTGAAATATTTCTCAGTCCTCGGGGAACCCCTGCACATTCAGGCTCAGATATAGGCCGGAAGTTGCAAAATTATTCTATTCATTTCATGGGTAGACCTGTCTAGATGCAGGAACAGAGTCCTTAAACTAAAAATAAAGAATGAAACTTGCCTCTTTAATGTGAAGTTGCCCAAATAATTTTTTAAATAAATCGTGATCTCCCAGGGAACCTCTGGTGGCCTCTCGTGGAACCCAACGGTGCCACGGAACCCTGGTCGAGAAACCCTGGTCTAATGAAGTAACTTCTTTTTCCAGCTTACACTGCTTCCCTTTCTTCATTCTGCACACACGAAGATGAGCAGTGCCTAAAACCCCAGCTGCGCATGCGCTAGCTTCGCATTAACTGAATTTTGGGTCACATTAATTGCACAAATCCGAGTATCCCACTATTCAAACTCGCATGAATAGTGACCAAGCTGTACAGTGTAAGGGTGGTGGCAGCAAGGAGACCTCACTGGCTAGTCACTGTTCACCCACAGGCAGGGGTTACCTCGAACTGAAGGACCTCTGAGGAGGGGCTGGTTCAACCCTGAGGGCGCCTTTCTCCCTTTTTACAAAAGGTAGAGGCTGCCAACAAGAGAGTATCACCCACCAACCCAGATAAATCTCTGCGGCCCACCCAAACACTAGCAGGGCGCCATCAGAGAAGAAGAAAGGGGACACCAGCTACAGTGGCTAAGAGAACCTGACTTGTAAGACTCACCCCCTTCACTCCATAAGAGAGAGTTCAAAGATTTGAATCTTTCCTTTTAAAAAAAAAATGCACTGCATACCAATAAATAACCCCTCAAGATCTAATTCTGTCCCTGATGTTGTCATTTTCGGCTAGTAATGGCATTTTGAGCATTTGTTTACTGGAACATTATTTACTTCGTAGCATGTGCCTTACCAGTTTGTTAGGGAAAGCATGCAGGTTCTGTTCTGTCTAACTTGCGCAATAAGGTGGACACCTCTGTACATTTTTATTAATTTTGTCCTATTGTTTTTAACTGTAAACATAATTTTTAATTGTAAATCACTCTGAGATGTCTTTGAATGGGAAATCATATAGAATTGCGTTTTAAAGAAATAAATACATAAAGCTTTCCCCCATTTTTCACATCTGCCAACAAGAGGGCCCTCAGAGGAAGGCCTGGTTCGACTCCGAGGGGCCTTTTTCCCTCATGTACAATTTGTAACTCCAATATCCAGATTTTTAACTGATGCAACATTCACCAGAACTAACAGCATTCTTTTAACCACTGAATTACATTTTAACTATTTATAACAGAATACCATTTGCCTATTTCCCATGTGTGGTTATGCCATGTGGTAAACTGCTTGAGAAATCTGCAAAAAAAGGAATAGAGAACTTTAACATAAGCCACTCCAAAAAGTAATGGACATTTTTTTTATTGATTAAAAATTAGAGAAATGACATGCAGTAAAATACAAAGTCAAAGGGAAAAAAGGCTGAATATTTTACATCTTTCATTAAAATCTACAGTACACCAAATTGTGTAGAGGTTCCTTTTATATTAATACACCACCCTCCTCAAGGCTATTAACTAAGTTTAAAAAAATACAAACCGATTTCTAGGTTCAAGTTCAGAATTTACCCAAAATAAAAACCCTCTGATCCGTAAGGGTAAAAAGGTTAGAAATAATTTCTAAACTATCAAACAACAACAACAAAAAATCATTGGCACTTTTGAACCTCAAGAATAAAATAGTTGTCTAGCATTTCTAGTATCCAAAGGGGGGAAAAAAGAAAAAAGAAAATACTATTATCAAGAGACAAGTGCCTAGAAACCTAGTAGCAAAGGTAGTTCAGGAACATTAAAATAATCCTTATTGTAATAATACATGGGAACAGCCATTATGGACACTCTCGTCTGCTAGACCTGGATTAGACAGAGACAGGAATGAATGAATGAATAAATAGATAGATAGATAGGTAGATAGATAGATAGATACTGCATCAATTCACTGGCTTAGTCAGGAGTCCTAGTCCAGCGAGTACAAAGGTATGTGCAGCATGCAGGCAAAATGACTTAATACTGTACCAGAATTATTTGGTCTCTGCAGCTGAAGATGGGATGAAATGAAATGGGTAAGGATGGCTGCTCTTTCTCATGCTGCCCATGTGCCGTTTTGGTGTAACCCAGCAATTCAATCCAGGGCTACAGACCATTCCAGCAAAGAGTTCCATCCCTCTTTCCACATCATTGCACATGGGGGTGGACACTGGGACAAGGGCTGTTCACGTTAGTAACAATAACATCGCTGGCTCCAAAGGACTTCTTGCCAACCAGAAACAGAAGTTGGGGAAACCATGACTTCCACGGAGCCTCCGGGAGCCGCTTCCCTCATCCAGGTGAGGATCCAACACCCCAGTCAGAGGTCTGTCAAAAACAGTTAACCAAGAATTGTTGGCTTTTGCCCCTCCCTAAAGGGTCTTGAAAAAAGAAAATGACCTCCAGTGTTCATTAAGGAATATACTGCAGCTTGGTTGCTCATGATCCATCAAGTGCAAGTATGGAGAGATTTGGAATTTTTGGAGAGGTCACACACAGACACAGCCCAAACAGCTTTTTCAGCCTCTGCCCCCTCCCACCCCATTACTGCTGTCCAAATGCTCCTCCTTTTCAAGCTCTTTCTTCAATAGATCTCCACACCTGGAGCAGCTTTGCTAATGACCTCTGAGCAGATCTAGCCAATACTAAAACTACAGGCAAACAACAAATAAATTAAACAACAAACAAATCAAGCTTCCATAACTGCTTGGAGAGGAGAATTTATTGCGTCAGAAGATTTGAGAATCCCGATTTCTACATTTTCCACTTACTCAAAAAGAGCTGGTGTGGGGATCTAACCCCATCCATCTTAGGAGATCCAGTGTAGGACACAGATTTGTATAACTGCTCCCCTCCCAATCTTTGACAACGTGGCATTGTGAGGATATTTATTACTGTCCTTAATCTGAGCTTACAAACCAGCTTTGGAAGCTTAAAAGCCATGGTGGTTCAACCATGGTAATTAAAACAAAGGAAGGAAGAGGAACGCTATACAATAGTTCATAATGTCCCCACTGGGCCTATACCCTACCTACTGAAACCAGAAATGAGATCCTAATTCCATTTGTTTGCTATACAAATTAATTTTAAGGCAAAAACAATGTCAGTTTATAAAATACTTCAAAGCTAAGCAGTGATACATGAAAGCCGGGGGGGAGGGGTGGCTGCTGTAGGATGGGAAGAATCAACCCCATTTTATTATTCACATAGTGCATTATAAGTGTTTGTTTTTTTCAAACTAAATGTATAATTTATAGGCAAAAATCCAAAACAATGGAAAGAAAAAAAACCACACCAGATACTAATTTCTTTAAAAAAAACCCACTAAATATGAGCTATATTGGCTTCAGTTATACCATGTTGACCAAACTCTTGATATGTGAGCAGGGTATAAAAAACTATTGTTGGCAAATTCCAAGCAGTGCAGCAAAGAGACAAAAGTGCTCTGAGCATCAATTTGCCATGTACGTATCTATTGGCAATTTCATTTATTGCTGTAAAAATTGAACGGGGGCAGTTTCATATGTACCGGTCTATGAAGGAAGAAGGACGTAAGAAAGGCAAATGGATTTTTAATGAAATGTTTTTTCAGAGAATGAAATGGGAGTCAGGAAATCATTTGCAGTAGCAGAAAGACACACAGCTTCCAACTGCCAGACCACATGATCAACTTTCGTTCATAACAGCCACATGCGAAGGACATCTGGTTTTATGAATGGTCACACATCAAACCACACAGCTGCCTGATGGACTTCAACCACTTCTAGCAAACTTGCAAGACAATCCCCATCTCAATAGCTTACTTACACAGGAATCCCTTCACCAAAAACCAATTGCAAAGACAACCCTGGGGTGAAAAAAACATGTAGACTGACAAAGATCTGGCATTTTTAGGATACTTCTGCAAACGGTCAGCACAAGAAAGGCTGCATAATCCTAGATCCTCTGCAGAACTACAATTCCCAGGATTTCATCATCAGAATGTAACAATTTTAAGGAAACTGGAAATGACTTCAGGGTTATGGGCAGACACCAGAATTTTCTCTCATGGTTTTCCATCAAGGGATTTTTAAGTGAGGGACGTTCGTGGAAGAGTAGAAGCCCAGTAACCAAATGATAAAACTGAAGTCCGAAATTTTGTTTTTTGAGAACTGTTCCATATTCAGGAATATTCATGTGGCCATGTCACTCTTCTTTTTGTCAAGACAAGTAACTGAGCATAAGCAACTTCCAAAATGAAACTGTGATTATGAAAATTACACAAAATGGATTTTTGGAACAGGGCATCCTCTGGTGTATATGCTGCGCAAAACCCATCATTCTCCCTTTGGCCTGATGGAATCCCCATCTTCAATACCTGGTCCCTGCATCCTGCACCAGAAGAGCTCCTACCTATCCATCCTGCAGTTGTCAAAGCTGCTCAGACTATGATGTACAAAATAGATTTGGCACCGGATGTTTCAGCAAATGTATCTATCTTGGAAATCTACAAACACAGGGGCAAGTGGGGAGAAGGCCCAGTGAGATAGCAAATTGGGGATGGAGGAGACATGGCTACACAGAAACACTTCCTGATGTTTCTCCACCTGTAACGTGTTTGCATTCAAAAGGAAGGGGAAAAATTTAAGGCTAGTCTTACCTCAGGCCAAGCAATCCCTTTTGTGCCCTGAATATAGTAAAGGTTGCTTAAACCAAGGGCTTTCACTCACTTAAGACTTCACTAAGTTTTCCATAGAAAATTCAGCCTGTACTCTGATACTCTACAACAGCTCCAAGTTTTTTGTTTTTTCTTAAGATACCTGCCCTGTTAGATGGACCACAAATCAAAATATCTTTCCTGTTTAGTAGTAACCACGCGGTCACGCAAAAACTATTCAGCACAAACCAACCCATTGCATCATGGCAACTATTAAGAGCAGTGAAATCCCTCTTTCATACTCAGCAGTAATATTTCTACTTCTGTTTTGTTTTTAAATAATTAAGGCAGACATTCCCAACCAGATGCCCTCTGGCTATAAGACAACCCCTGGAATTCCCAGCCCTCCTGGCTATAAATGCCAGGGGTTGTAGGTACAGCCTAGTTGTTGGGCACTCAGTTGGGGAAAGCTGAGTTAAGGCAATAATAACTACAAGCATGCAGGGAGGGAGGGAGGAAGGAGTACAATTGAGAGGCAGGAAATGCAAAAACAGTGGGTGGGTGGAAGAGAAGCCAAATGCCTCCAAGGCAGTAGTATTGTAGAGCTCCTTGATGCTACTTGGGAACAAATGAGGTTAAAGCTTCTAAGAAAGAGGGCCTGTAGTTTTGGTTCTTTGGCAGGAGTGATTTTGCTTTTTGGCCAATGGAAGTGTTTATACGTTGCACCCACGGATGACCATAAGCTGGGAGTGTTGTTTTAGTTGATGCTGAGCTGAGCAAATCCAATAAGTTTGCCGTCATCAGGGATTTCGGAACCTTCAACGCCTGATGCCTGAAAGGCAAGGAGAAGGAAACCACTATTTTATCAGGACATGTAGAAGGCAGAGGCAATGGCCTTGAGGGACAGGAGGAAAAGCTGCTACCAAGACAACAGTCAGCTAAGAGAGAGAAACCTGAGTCCAGAGCAGGAATGTAACCTGAGAAAAAGTCTCAGACAAGATCCTCCACAGGTCTCACAAAGATAAAGGTAGGGAGAGATGAAGCGCATTCGGACCTGCAAGATTCTGTTACTATAGCTTTACAATAAAAGTAGTACAGACCTACTTGACATTGAATTCCTAGTCTGATCTATCCTGAAGAGCTGATATGGTGGGAGGAGGAAACTACAGATAAAGAATTCCCAGGTTAGCAAGTACAAAATTACACCAGGCAGGGATGTTTGTGTCCAATAGAGTAGATTCTCTGGGTAGCCTTCAAAAGGATGCACTGACTTTGTGAGTTGTAGAACCAGAACAAGCTACTCTTCCTTTATGAGTCTTTCCTTCAAAGGTTCTGGTGAAGCTCTGATTTTAGATGGAGGTGTGTTTGCACTCCCTTAACACTCAGCCTTACTGCTAGCATCGTCCAGTGCTCAGAACTAGCCTTCCTAAACAGCTCAAACAGAACTCTTTTGTCTTTCACCACAAACAAATGGATGATTTAAAACAAAAATCTTTGTTGATCATTAAGATCTTAAGATGAGATAACATTATCCTTAATGGTGATGTTGATTTCCACTTGCTGTGGATTTCACACAGTTGCTCCTGTGCTAATCTGTTAAGTCTGTTTCTCAATTAAACCTAGATCAAATGCTTTTGAATAATACTCATTTCTTTTTCATTTCCCACCCACCCATGTCATTATCGTTTCAGAACGTCTCTTTGCCAGGGTGGGCTAAAGCACTGTAAAGATGTACTCCAGTTTTTGTTCCCCTTGTTATTACTTTTGAAACTGCAGATTCCCAAGAACAGCATTGCTGAGTCATCCATGTGAGCTGTTCTGATTATTTTGTGGTCTATTGCTAGGCTGTCTCTGCTCTCCAGCTACTCTCTACCCTGGTCTAAGAGTGACATTTTTTGGAAACTTCTCTTCTGTTCTGGAGGATTTCTGTTCCCAAACTGGAGCATCAACTCAATCCCCTTATCTTTCTGACTTTTTAGCCTTTGTTTTATGAACTGCAGGCAAGCACACTGGAATTCGAAAGTTGTCAAATTGTACCTTTTAGCCATGGCCACTAAGCACACGTCATGCTCACAGAATGAGTTTGGCTGTTCTGTAGAGCAGATTGTTTTTTAACTTGACACTTGCCGTATTAGATGGCAGGGCCTGTTTTTATTCAAGGTTCTACACAACTGTCATGCTTTTTTCCAGGATGCAATACTCCATTCCCTATCTCCCTTGCAAAAGGGTCAGAGTTCTAGAATACATCATTGTGACTTTTTATATTCTTGCTAACAATACAGGTTGTCCTATGTTAACAATGACTCGTTCAGGGACCATTCAAAATTACAACAGTGCTGAACGAGTGGCACTTACAACCAATCCTTGTAGTTGTGGCCATCACGTCCCCATGGTCACACGATCACAGTGTGGGTATTCAGCAACTGGCCCACAATTACAACATTGCAGCATCCCACAGTTATGTGATCATAATTTGCAACCTTCCCTGCCAGCTTCTGACAAGCAAAGTTAATGGGGAAGCTGGCAGGAAGTAGCAAGTCGCAGTCACGTGAGGTCCTCGCTTAATGACCACAACCAGAATTGCGGAACGGTTGTTGCTAGGCGGTGTGGTCACATGACATTGCACTTAATGACCATGCCACTTAGTGATGGGGTTTCCAATCCTAATTGTGGATGTTAAGTGAGGACTACCTGTAGCACACTTTCCTTTGGTGCATCAATGGTGGTTAGCTAGAAAAGGATTGGCACTTACCGCCACACATCTCTATTAGAGGGGCTAATATTTATTAACTCTGTTTTTCGAAAGGTCTTCCCCAACTTGGGCACCTGCCAGATCGGTGGACTTCAGCAACCAGAATCTCCAGCAGTGACCATGGTGGCTGAAATATCCTGGGGCATGAAGTCCACAGTTCTGAAAGGCAGCCAGTAAAGAAAAGCTGATCTACATTTAGAAAGCTAAAAACAATAACCACTTCAACAAAAAGATATAAAAACATGTCTGGCATTCAACTAAATCCAAGCTCATTTGATCTTTGGAAATAAAACAGCTTTAATCCAGTGCTTAATGTTTGCAGTGCTATATTTTTGCTGAGAGACCATGTGCTGAATAAATACAGCATCTGCCTGAAAGAAGCTGAAAGCAGAAGCTTTGTAGAAAGATTTGAATAATAAGAGAAAAAAACAATAAATACCAGCTTGAAAGTGACAGATCGATTTGTCTGAGGCTCTTCCACAATTTTTTGCAAGTTGGCAGCAACTGAAACAACAGAGAAGACACACACAATAATGTATCATAAGGTATCTAAGCCTTATGATCAAGTTTCCCTCCAGCATTAGCCAAGAATATATAGGCAAAAAGGAAGGTCAACTTGTCCTGCTGTGTCTGGTAGCAAAATAAAGTGACACACACTTGCAAGGCCAGCACAAGGCTAAAAGTGTAAGTGAAATTTTGCAGTACGCCTTGAATTACCTATTACTAAATCTCTGCCATCCACAAGTCCAGCCGAGATGAGTTCTTGTGATACCCCATCTGCAGTGTCTGGAAAGAACACAATTAAGAAACAGTCAGGTTTGTTTTATAGGTGAATAAATCAATACTACATACTATCTAGATGCTATCTTTGATTTCATCATTTATAACTTTATAAATCTGATTCCATCTGGTCCTACAGGTAGTCCTCACTTAATGATGGTAATTGGGACCAGCAACCCCATTGCTAAGTGATGCAGTCGTAAAGTGGAAAATCACGTGACTACACTGACTTACGACAGCAGTTCTGGTTGCCATCATTAAATGAATCCCATGTGGTCATTGAAATGTCACGTGACTACTACTTGCAACCTCCTCCTGGCTTCCCCATTGACTTTGCTGGCCATAAGGTGGCAGTGAAGGTAGCAAATGGCGATCACATGACTGTGGGGCACTGTGACCAATTGTGTGACAATTGCCAAGTGCCAAAATCACAATCATGTAACCACAGGGACCCTGCAATGGCTGCAACAATGAGGACTGGTTGTAAAATTCATTCAGCACCATCGTAACTTTGAACAGTTGCTGAATGAGTGGTCATTAAATAGGACTACCTGTATATTGTACATTATCTTGCCTTTATTTTATTATAATCTGCCTGGAACAGCTTGTGTGCAGGAAGGGAGAATGTATTCCTTTCTTTAACAAATAGAGTTGCTGCAATATTTGTGGTATTTTATGGCAGATCCCCAGCCAAGATGGGAAATGGTTGTGCAGGTAAGGAATTTATGATAGCTGGCTTCCAGGCATCTGGAAGGCACGAGGCCTTCTATGATGCTCTGAGGAGTTACATGAGTTCAAATTAAATCCCAGATCAAAGGCTGCCATGTTTCTGAGAATATGACCCACAGAAAAGTCCTTAGAGCTGTCTTTCTTGTGAAGTGAGTGTACAAGCTGATTTAGTCTTTCTATCAAGCCAAACAGTCCATCTTTCAAACAACATTTCGAGAGCTTGTATCCAGAAAAGATCCATCAAGTCTAAGGGATCATCTACAGGAAGTTGGAGATTTCCTTGACTGTTCTGTTCGTTAACGTGAGACACAATCTTTGCTTCATGCACTTCCCCCCTGCCCCACCAGCATAGAACCACCAGACAAAAAACTGTCAGCAACAAGCTGCAGAAGACAGGTTTTCTCAACCCCCTCACCTCTTCCAGGTGTGAATTCAAATCGGATGTCATTCAGCTCCTTTTTTGAATTCCTATCAGGGTGGAGAAGTTGCAGTTAGATTTTATCGAAATCTGTGTTACAGATGAAAACGAAATCAAATTCTGCATGAAACATGAATCCATGTTTATTCCTGAGGCAGGCCTGTTGGACCAGCAGGTTAGAAACAGCCTACAACTAATTTCACCCAGCCCAACTCTCCTACACTAGAGTCAAGCCTGAAAAGATTTTCCCATTGCCTGGTTTGAAAAGGAAGAGGGGAAAAATCATTTAAATTACACAGAGGCAGAATTTAAGCTTCCATTCTGCACCCATGTAGTGTTTATAGGCAGATGCAAGACCTGAATAAACATATTTAATTAATGTTATTAATGTTCGAATGTATGAAATAAACTATTTGATCTACTGGGATGTGTAAAAAACAAAAGAAAGCAAAATCTTTATTCAAGCTTGGAAGAGAACAAGCTTACAAAACATGCTCCATCGAAGAGTTTTGCAGACCGTGGTCTACCAGAATAAAACTTAAAACAGCAAAATAGCCCCCCCCCAAAAAAAAAGCTGTGGGAACTATCCAGCCTACAGAAAAATGATTAAAGATGCTTTTAAACTTTGGGCAGGCAGCCTACAAAAGCTCTGCTGATTTCAGCTTAACTGTTGCTTCTATTATTTACTATAAGATTTTCTTTAAGGTTTAAACACTTAAAAAAAACTCTGAACCCTTTGGGCATTTCACATAGGGCTTTCTTATGTGAGGCTGGTGTTGTGTTGTGCTGTGTACTGATGTTGACAGACAGATATAGATATTAATTTTATGCATATTATTTGTACACTGCTCAAGTCTTCAGAAATGAAGTCACTCTTAAGTCAAATTAATAAATAAATCAATACGTTCTTCCAGAGGTTATAGGATGATTAACACTCGGCATGGGCCACTTTACTTACTTTGCGACCCAGGATGAATGACAACAGAGGAAGGGCTTGTTCAAGTACCAATTGTTCCCTCTAGCAAGGCATCCAAACAACATCGAATAAAACACTTCGTTTTATCCCAAGCTTGTAACAAAACCACATAATGCAAAGAATCTTGTTTTGAGTTCAGAATTCA
Source organism: Candoia aspera (assembly GCF_035149785.1). Taxonomy (NCBI): domain Eukaryota; kingdom Metazoa; phylum Chordata; class Lepidosauria; order Squamata; family Candoiidae; genus Candoia; species Candoia aspera. The sequence continues at coordinate 5,332,169 of NC_086156.1, read as the reverse complement.
CAGAGCAAACATCCTGAGTGCTAGATGTTTTGCCCAGAATCAGAGTGCTATAAATCTATAGCAGAGATATAAAATAACAACACTACAACACAACATGACGTCATCAGCCTAAATCATCTGACTGCAGAATGAAGGCCTCTTCACTGGTCCAGCCCAGGTTGGTAGACAGATGGTTTTTTCACTTCCCAGTCTAGCGAGAGAGAGGGACTGGCCCTGAGCCGCCCAGTGAGCCTGTGTGGTTGAGGGTGCATCAGAACCTGGGTCTTCCCACTCCTAGTCCAGCACCTTCCCCACTGGACCCCTCTTGCTTTCTCTCATACCTACACGTGGATCCAGCCCGCTTACCTTAACCTTAGAACGAGACTTATTGGAATTTTGGGTTCTTCTTGTGCTGTAGGGACAGGAGGTGCCTTATCAAAAGAGAAAAAAGAGGTGGGATATTTTTTAATCGGTGAAAGCAAAGGGCTATAATGGTATTCCTTCTCAAAGAAGGACTACAGAGACCAAGCCGACAATTTCAAAGAGCAGGCTAAGAAAGAAACCAGGTGGCCCTCAATTGGACCCAAATGAAGACTTCCTGGGGAAGAGCCACTGAATGGGGTTTGCCCAGCATCTGATCAAGCAGAAATACTTGAAAGAATATTCAGGAAAGGATTCTTTCCTGAGCCACTGTCAACCTGCCTGGATTTTGACCCTAATGCCATATCAGCACACAGGATTTATTTATTTTGTCCTTTGGCTGCAGTGTGTGAGTTGACACATTCTAGCCTTTTGCACAGAAAAAACACTGGTATATTCTTTTTATTAAAAGGTTTTTCACTATTTTTAACAGATCCTTCAGAAGGCCCACTCGAGGTGAACAGAAAGTAGCACAGCTGCATGGAGCCCACTAATTCAGAGCAAAACGATCTTCAAACTATGCCAGAAAGCACTGTGTGGGCTGGGAATGCTGGGAATTAGAGTCCCAATGCCAATGGAACCTGCCAGATGAGAGGATGCTAAACGATGTGATGCTAAAAAGCAGGTGAGGAGGGGAGGGGAAAAATAGCAAATTTATATCATGTAATCAGAACGTTTTAGAGATAAGCACTTCTTGGTGGCAGATTCTAATATGGATGAAGGAACTTCACCCTTGAATCTTTAGACTAGTCAGTGTTGAAGATCCCTTCCAACTCCGCACTGGTACCATGGTAGCTTCAGGTCCACCTACACCGTCCTCCATCAGCCCGTCCAAGGATAAACTACTAGTGCATCCTCAGTCTTTGAGACACAGAAGGCTGAGTTCAGAAAGCACTGCTTTTCATCATGCTACAAGCCCTCTGGAATAGCCTTCTGAGGACCCCTGTTGATGATTCCTATAAGCCGGTGAAAGCCCAACTCTTCTAGAGAGCATTTGGGCAATGACTCTTTGCCATTCGTTGACTGTTCTCTTTCTTTATTGTTCTACTACTCTGTTCTTTATTGTAACTGCCATTGACATTTTGATGGCTGCTATTTTTATATGCTGTGAATTCTGTACCACGGACATTTTATTGATTGTATAGCATGCTGTGCTATTAGGCCCTATGAACCCTGTAGGAGTAGGGAGCATACATTTAATAAATAATAATTTTTATATAATTTTTATTAACAGAAGATTTTACGTAAGATTAAAAAACTATGGAAACATAAAAAGAAAAGTAGAAAAAAGGAGGTATAAAAGAATAAAAGAAAAAGTGAAAGATAGCCAATGAGAAAGAGAAAAAGAAAGATATCAAAGGAAGCGACTTGCAATCTTCTTTGCAGCAGTTACATAGTAATTACCATCTCCATCCTCTCAAATTATATATCATGGTTCTCTTCTTCCCAAAAACAAACCTTTTTAATCAATAAATCCTGAAATCACCAATTCATTTTTATCCATTTTCAGCAAAAAGTCCATAAAGGACTTTTCAGTCTTTTATAAAAGATAAATAATTATTTTTGTTATTGATATTGGTATTTGAAAGGTTAGTTTTATATACTATAAGTTTTGTACTGAGGATGTGTAATTTATTACATTCCATTGTGAACCACTCTGAATCGGGCAGGAGCCTGGAGTAGACAAATTTATTTATTATACTACTACAGATAGTTCTCGCTTAACGACCATTCGTTTAGCAACTGTTCAAAGTTACGAGGGCACTGAAAAAGTGACTTGCAACCAGTCCTCGCACTTACAACCTGTACAGCGTCCCCTTGGTCATGTGATCACAATTCAGGTGTTTGGCAACTGTCGCACATTTATGACCACTGCAGCATCCCACAGTCACATGATTGCAATTTGCAACCTTCCCAGCTGGATTCTGTCAAGCAAAGTCACTGGGAAGCCAGCAGGAGGTTGCAAGTCAAGGTCACGTGATGTCTTGCTTAACATCCACACGTGATTCACTGAACAACTGCAACCGGGACTGCTGTTGCTAAGCAGGGCAGTCATGTGGTGTTTCGCTTAATGACTGCTTTGGTTAGCGATGGAGTTGCCAGTCCCAGTTAGGGTTGTTAAGCGAGGACTACCTGTACTACTCCTACTATTACTAACTTCAAACAAAATCTGCAGGAGCAACCATCTTAGTTCAGCTGTTCAGGGTGACAGAAAAGTATCTCATCTTTGGCCTCTCGGCAAAAGAAAGCCTGGCCCATCTTTGCATAAACTTTGCATAATCTTCTTTATGAGCCAAGACAAATGAACACAGCACACCACCATAGCAGGGAAAACTGTAACCAGGGTCTTGCATTTGTGCTCCTCAGCATCCTGTCCAGGATGTTAAATGTTGATCAGGAACTCTAAAGGCCTCCTGCTTCTTCCCTTATTTTATTATTTTTATGCAAGACTTGTGACAAGGTAACCCACAAGAGAAATGCCCTCTGTAGGGAAGAGATACATGGCAATCCTCTCTCTTGGCTTTGAAGATGATGGGACTGCAGTTCTGCAAGAAAACACATGCTTTTGACGCAAAGGTCCTGGATTCAACCCCCAGCTTCTCCAGTGAAAGGGATCAGACAACAATTGAGAAGAAACACATCTGGCCAGATTCATGAAGAGCCACTGCCCGTCACAGAAAACAATAAATGATTTGATCTGGCACAGAGAGAACCCAGTGAGCGATTCTTCCAAAACAGCTCTGGATTGACCTATTTCTCAGTAAGAGAATACCTGCTTGGTTAGAACTAATATTTTGCAATACAAGGGCAGAGAAAGGGTAGGGTGATGATGAGAAAAGATGGGAAAGCCATGTCTGAGATAAACCATCTCCTAGACCTTTATGATCCCTTGACATCAATAAGCTTTCTTACAGCTGCTGAGGAGCGGCTCCAATACAATGCTAGATGTTCAGAAACAGTTTCTAAATGGAGGCTTGGACCCTGCGCATGTGAAACATCTGCAGACCCAAAGCCAAGGAAGACTGATTGAATTTCAACCAACTGGAATCCAGAAACAGCATCGGTCAAAGTTTGCTTTTTAAGATTAATGCCCTGTCAGGAAAGGAACAGAAGTGCTTCTGAGCAGAATGGTTTATATGTAGCTAAGCTCCAGAAAGCAAGAAAAAGTTTCTAGGAAAAAAACTGAAGCCCTTAAGGATAGCTTGAACTACAAGAGCAGCCAAACAATTCCCAGAGGGATTATTAAAGGCATGGGAGTCTGTCTCCTCCTATTATAGGATGCAATCTGGCTAAAGAACAACCATTCATACATATAGGTGTACACACACACACACACACACACACACAACCATAATTTGGTAGACTTCAGGGTGCCCACAGTAGGATATTCTCCAAGTTGTCTTAAGGACAGATTGACTTTGGCAGGGATTTGCTCTGCATATAAAACCTATGTTTACTTAGCTTTCCTCTCCCACTTACACATTCCCTAAAAAAAGTGGGCCTTGCATTTAACCTTGGAAGCCACGTAAGCAGAGGACATGAAGGCCAGAAGAAGACCAGAAGAGAGATCACCACAGAAAGTTCACAAAGAAGAATTGCAAGTAGAGTGGATCAAGGATCATCCCACCTTTGCAGATGGGGAGACAGATGAGAGATGTTAGGGCTGCCCATCTGTTAAAAGCCAAAACCACGAACAGGTCAACTGCAGTCACAGCCCACTTTCTTAAACTCAAGGGGAGGGTGAGTGAAAGAGCACATGGAGATCTCTTATTCACAAATAATACAGATCTGCAAAAGGGCTGGAGCCTGAACCATTCTGAATCTCAAACACCTGTTTTGAATTTGAATTGCTTCCATTTGGGTTTGCAGGAGTAATTTTCAGTGCCAACACAGGGTTATTTTCAACACTGTGGAAGTGTTTCGAGTTCAACAGTGTTCTGTGTTTAGAACAGAGTTGTTTGCAACCTTGAAATACTACCAAAAGTAGTAGTATCTGAAGCCACCTGCACGTTGCGGAGAAAAGTCATTCTGAACTTCAGACAGGGTATTGCAAGGTTGCAACAGAGCATTTTGAGGAGGAAGCAACAAGCCCTCCCTCACCCACCAAACATTCTTGAGAAGAATTCAGCCCAGCAGACTGGAAACCAGTTTTCCCTCTACTTCAGGAAGCCACTGGGCCTCCCCACAGGACCTCTGGGCCTTACCTGTGCTGCCAAAAGAGCTGCTGCAGGGGCTTGAGTAGTTGGACCGGGGGCAGCAACAGGAGGTTGTGCAGGAGCTTGTCCTGCAGGCTGAGGTAGTTGAGCAGCAGTCTGGTCTTGGAGGCTGAACAAAGGGCCGGTTGGCTCAGCGGATGGAAACAGCTGCGATAAACAAACAAACAAATAAATAAAAATACTAGAGTATAATACAGTATGGGATACAAATGGAGGCTCTTCACCAACTACCTCAAAAATATCAGCAAATCTGAAGCCTAAATAAAATTTGTATGACCAGCAAAAATTTGGACATTATCACAGAACCATAGAATTGCAGAGTTCAAAGAGGCCACGTGGATCATCAACACCCCTCTGTAATGTGCAAGAAAACCAATTAAGCCATTCTTAAGAGGTGGCTGTCCAGCGAAGACCCAGCTCCTTTGAAAAATCCATCATACTGGGGGAAGAGGGTAGGAAAGAGAAAACAAGGATGACCAACAGAAAGGTAGACAGACTCAGTTATAGCAGCAATCATGCACCACTGCAAGATCTGAAGGATCAGGTTGGGAACAGATCATCTTGGAAAAGGTCCATCTATGTGGTCACTAAGAGTCAACTGACTTGATGGCACATAATCTATCAACCAATGCAAAGATCCATCTCTCTGGAGATGTCTATAACACTGGGAAAGATGGAAGGAAAGAGAGGAAGATGATGATCAGCAGCAAGATGGATGGACTCAGTTACAGCAGCGATGGGGGCACCCTTGGAAGATCTAAAGGAGAGATAAAGTTAGGGACATACCATCCTGAAGAAGTTCTCCTTATGTGGTTGCTAAGACTTGACACCAACTTAATGGTACATAATGAATTAATCAATTTTGAAAACAATTCAGCCAGGCTATTCTGTTAGGCAAACAGATGCATAATACTTTAGTGGAGATTTCTAGTATAATGTACATGATTCACAACTTACCTCAGAATTCTGTACGGATTCTTTCACTCTGGGAGACTAAAAGAGAGAGAGGTCTGTGATTAGCATACAATGTCAAAACAGTTTGGGGTAGAATATTATGGTCCAGTTTGGATGACAAGCTTAATTCATTTGGGGGAGTCAGAAGCAGGAACACCCTAAGCTATTCACCTGCCCTGGAAATTATCTCAAAGTGCTTCTGAGCTGTATGGGGGCTAAAATAACTTCAACTGCCTAATCTGAATACAGGCAAGGTTGCTAATAATTCTGATATGTGGAGAAGAATTATTTTTTACTGAAAAATTGAAAAGGCACAGGCAATAAATTACATGCAACTGCAGGGTGCTTTTTGCTTCTATTTTTTTAGATCTATCACCTGAAAAGCAAACATTGGAGAATTTTGCAATGGCCACAGTGGAATGAAGTAGAATATTTTGACCGTGGAACATTTTCTATTTTGGACATTTTTCAAAAGGGGGCTTGTAACTGTTCTTTGGGAAGGGGAAGTTTATCTCCAGGCCACAGACCCTCAATAATATCCATCATCTAAATGATTCTTACAAAACTTTACAGCTCTGAACAAAAGTAACTTCCTTGCCATCCTTTCAAAATGTCTTTTAATATTATAGGCGAGTATTATCATCTCTTAATGTAGAAGCAGCAAGGTTTGAGACATGTGCCTAAAGCCCCCAATCAAGTTCACAAGAGAAGCAAGATGTCAAGTGGAGTCAGGGCTATAGGCATTTTTTTTAATCTGTTCAATCATGTCCGATTCTTGGAGACTGCCTGGACAAATCCCTGCGGTTTTCTTGGCAAGGTTTTTCAGAAGTGGTTTGCCACTGCCTCCTTCCCAGGGCTGAGAGGGAGTGACTGGCCCAGGGTCACCCAGCTGGCTTCGTGCCTAAGGCAGACTAGAACTCACGGTCTCCCGGTTTCTAGCCTGATGCTTTAGCCACCACACCAAACTGGCTGGTCAAAAAAGTCAAGATGGAGGTCACAATAGTGCCATCAAAGCTCTGCTAAATTTTTATGTTCAATGCACATAAACAATGGGCAGAACTTCCATGGCACTGATATGATCAGCATCTTGACTTTTTTTGACCACATCCTATAGACACCCTGCATGGAGTCCAGCCAGGGTTGACTCAATCACCCTTTTTTTTAATCCCACCTTTATTTTTTTTTTTATAAATAACTCAAGGCGGCGAACATACTTTTGCTACAATCTTCATTTCATGTGATGAAGTCCTGAGCATACCATACAAAGTCACCAGACACCCCCAGAGGGGAATATCCCCTTGTGAGCAAAACCATTTAAAATCCATTATTGCTTCTTGAGGCAAGATGATTAAAGTGCTGAGTTCCGATAGCTATATATCCGAAAAAAACAGACATAGGAAATCAAGGGGGAGGTGGGCAGAAAGAGATAAACTGGCTTACAAGTTGCTCTTAATAATTAATAATTTTAATAATTAATTTTGAGAGTTTGCAGGATAAGCAGCATACCAGCCATGTCTATGAATATTAAATAGAAGTCAATTTCCTTTTTTAAAAAAAAAATAGTCAGCTGCCTTTAGAAGCTTTCAGGATTTTTTTAACAGGTTAGAGAATTATATTTTGGTTAGAAGCACCTCTGCTGAGAAGGAAAATCCTGAAGTGTAACACTTGGGGAAAAGTTTGTGTGTGTGATAGGCACGGCACCCTGATTAACTAAGCCACATCAGAGATTGGACATGGCAACTCTCTGCAACCCCAGAATTCTCTGCAAAGTAACTCACTAGAAATTTGGTTCCAGACTGTATCAACTGGGGAAGGTTGGCACGGTGGGTTCACAAAGGACCTTACAGCCCTAGAAAACTGTTTTCCACGTATCTCTATAAAAAACGGAGAATAGCCAGTACTTTGTACTGGCCAAAGTATTCGACCCAACGGTTGAAAAGAGCAGACTAACACTGAAAATGAGTCACAAAACATGTAACTGACCTAGTTCCTACCTATAGTTTCCAACAGTAAGTGCCTTTTATCAGAAAGATATGCATTAGAGAAGCGCCTGGGAAAAGAGTAACACAAGGCATCAGTTCACTGGGGAGCTGCACTTTGAATATTTTAAGAAGCGAAATTGATTCCCACCCTGAGCTGTGAAATCGCAGCTTTGCCCTCCTCGCTTTCTTCATCTAGTTCATCATCGCTCCATTCCCAGCCCCCGTCTTCTGTCTTATGAAGTCGTCCACTGGAACCAGGGACCCTCCTGACCTGCATTTCAAGAAGAGCAACATTGGATGTGTAACGGTGCAGCTCTGATCAGGGTTATACCATCTCACTGCATTTCCTATAGGGCTCTGATAAGCCTAAAAACAAGGCGCTCTTGCTAACCTCCTAAAAATTATGCTATCTGTATGCAAAAACAGAAATAAAAAGCACCCCCGTCTTATTTTTTTATGCGTTTCACCCAACCAAGTACACAATGTAAGGAACGCAGGGAGAGGGGGAAACAGAATGACATCGAAAAAGTCATCAACACAGCCACAGCCGAAGCGTAAAATTAAGAACACAAATTGAGGACTGTGTGTGCGTGTGTGTGTTTGTACACACACACACAAACACCAAAAACTAGCATATTTTAGCACAGGGTTCTCTTCTGCAATAAAAGATGTAGTTATATATCCATGGAGAGAAAGATTTACATGCGATTTGGCAGCAAATTAAGCAACACAACAAATCAGCGAAGGAACGCTGATTTATTTATGAAACTGTTTTACTATTGTTCCCACGCAGTAAATATGGAAAAAAATATTTATGGTGACATTTCTTCCAGGGACATGACAGCTTTTGTGCATCACAGTGAACAAATAATTTCAAGGCAGTCACTGTTTGAAACTGCAACCAATTCTTTCAAATCTTGCTGTGGGGCTGTAGTCTTAAGGGGTGCTAGAGCAAACAAAAAGATGGAAAGAAGAGGCCAACTCCAAGCTCTGTAGGGAAGTGGGTTTGGAACATCAAATCTGCAAGATCTCCCTGCTAATTTCTGGACACAGTTGAAAACCTAAGGGTGACTATCTATACACCCTAAGCACCTTGGCTCATTACCAACTTCAGTCACAGTCTTTACAACGCATCAGCAACACTGTCCTTTCTGGTTTATGTCCTTGTGCCAAGTCAGAATCTCAAGGGCACAGAGACTCTACTCTGGCTAGATTTGAGCAGATTCCATGAAGTGGCGAAAATACCAGGGCTTTAAACATATTGGCCAAGTCCACATGCATGTATAAGCCCAATGTTGCAATAAATCAAGAATACCAGTTGCTTGCAATACACCCAACAAGTCAGCAACAGAAGCCATGATTTGTTTGTTAGCTCAAGTGTCTGACCTGTTAGGAGAGAAACAATCCAGGGATGTCAGCTTGGATATAGCCCTATACCTACCAAGGTGTTGGCCAGCTATTTTTGAAGCAGGAGGAACTAGGTTTATCTAAAATGTGTGAACTCAGCCAACATTATCTTCCCTATTTCTCAGGCTGCAGACAAGCTATAAACCACGTAACAGGAACCAAAAAAGCCAAGAAATTTTACAAAACCATTTTCTGCAGATTCCCACTTGAACAGCTGCCCTGGTACCTTCTTGGCTCTTTCAGTGATGGTTGGGGCTCTCTGCAACATTTTTTCTTGTAAAAATTCTTTATTCTGCAAAAGAAAAAAGAATGAAACTGTCAGCTCCTGCAACATGCTCTTCAAAAGCTACAGTTTGTTATTATTTATTTGAATTTATTAGCCACCCAACTCCAATGGACTTAAGCTGCATTTTCCCCCAAGAGTTTTTTGCGGAGGAGGGAAAGAAGAAAAAAACAGGGGGTTAGTTATATGACACTGAATCAAAAATGCCTTTGACACAAGAGTTGAGAAAGCAACTTGTTAAAGAGTAACATAACCTCCATGTGGGTAATGGCATGATCTGTGCATTGGTAACACCCAGCTTTATTTTCTTTTTTCCACCCAATCCAGGAACCATAGTAAAACAAATTTGGACAAAACTGAACCACAAAGCAGCTGTATTTGGAGTGACTAAACAAATTGCCAATCTGGCTCAAGAGAAGCCAGTGTAAACCCAAGGGAATCTAGCCAAATGAGCAGTTTCACATTTAAAGGATTACCATTTATGCAGATGGCAAAAGCAGAATAGATCTTAAATGAGAGGCAAACGTGTCACTGGGTGAATGCAAGTTGGGGAGAACCTCTGATAATGCAGATTATTCCTTGACTATGAATAAAATTCTCCTACATCCAAGTAGGTAGATGGCTGCATCAATCAAGGATCCTACCTTTGCTTTCTGGAAAAACTTGTGTCTTAGGAGTTCAGCTGCTGTAGGTCTATGAGAATAAAAAAAAATGAGTTTCTTAAACCTATACTATATTGCAGAATTCTTAAAGCCCTTAGGCTATTTCACATAGGAAAGCCACCCACAATAAGAACTTGGATCAGGACAGATGTCGCTTTTCAGAGTTTATACATCTCAATTCATGCAGTAGAGAAAAAGAAACAAGCAAGATGCTACTTCTGGATGAAAATGGTGGATTTTTGCAAAGCAGGGTCATAACTAAGCCTGTGTGGTTACTGGCTTCACTGACTACAATAGTAAGATAAGCATTTCCTGCATAATCTTCATATTCTTATTTTATGTATCTGCATACAATTCAACACATCTACCTGGAGCAGGTAGAAATACGTAAGAGCATTAATGATACAACTATGGGCTTTGCTGTCAGAACAATGATTCAGCTTGTTTTATCCTGGATGATCACATGGCTCAGACTGATTTCACAAGGGCATCTTACTCCACCCCTCAACACCAGTCCTCAGAAAATCTGAACCAGAAACAAACAGATATTGAAAACTAACATTTGCTAAAACACCAGGAATGCAGTTATCAGTGGACATGATGCAATGTCCTGTGGCAAGAAGTTCCAAAGGCCAAACATACTCTCCTTGTTTGTCTTAAACTCAGTGCTTTTCCCTCTCAACAATCCTCTGGACTTCTTTGCATGTGGCATCCACTCTCCCTTCTTGAACTTCTGTATCTAGGCGATTGTGTTTAAAATGGGCTATGTGTAGTGGAGATGACATGGAGAAGGTATGTGTTAGCAAAACATGAATTTACCCCAGAAAAACAGGAAGGAGTGAGAAAGAAACCCAAGACTGCCCCGTCTTGAATCTCTTTGGTATAAGAGGGAGGGAAGGGGAAATGCTATCAAGCTTTCAATATTTATATCAATATCTTATAGCCTAAGTCAGTGTTTCCCAATCTTGGCAACTTCAAGCTCTGTGGACTTCAAGTCCCCAGATTCATGCTGGCGGGGGAATTCTGGGAGTTGAAGTCCATACAGCTTGAAGTTGCCAAGTCTGAGAAACCCGAACCTAGATCAATAGAGTTCCAGTATTTCTTGTGGCATCTGCTTCCTGACCTAGCCTACCTTGAAGGGCTAATACTATACCACATTTATCTGAAGAGGAAGTCTCCCTGAACCTCTTACCCATGGTCCCTGAACCAGGGAACTGCATGCAACAAGCAGGTGTTGAACTGGGGGTATCCAGCCATGGCTGGTCCTTAGCTGTACAAGAGATGCCTGGGACCCAGAAGGCCCTATCCCCAGAAGCCACAGGGAGACTCTGCAATAGCTTCTGAATGCTGTGTGCTTTATCAAATGCAATCACCCTTTCAACCACACACAGCACAGCCTAATAGAAGCTATGAAACATCCAGCTATACTTAATTTTAGTTAATTTTAACAGCACTTGTTAACTGTACTTATCAGATTTTAACTGTGTGTGTGTTTGTGTGTGCCAACTTGTATGCGCTTTTATGTGTCTATGAGCAGAAAAGGGAGGTGTAAGTCATATAAATAAAACAAATCTAAAACAGAGAGGGAGAGAGAAGGATGAAGTTAAGATGGTCTGCCTTATACCTTTTCTCTGGGTCTTTCTGCAGGCACAATGAAATCATTTTCCTGAATGATTTTCCGTACTTTTTAAGCATCTCTTTATCTTGCACTCCTGTCTCCAGGGAGGGGGGATCATTCTGTAGCGTCAACATTAAGACCTGAAAAAATGGCATCCATTGGAAACATCAAGGAACGTTTTGAATTGGTTAACAAATGATCACAGTGAAAACGCCTGCTTCTGAGATCCAGCTGCTCTTTGGCCTAACGTCCTACAGCATCTCATGGACAACCACAAGTCCTCTAGAGGCATCAAGTGTTGTTTGGGAGAAGGGAGCACATCTCACTTGCCCGCTTTCCACCATCACTGGGGAAGGGCATATAAGGGCTCTAAGAGGCAAAGGAGCTTCCCTGCATTCCAAGGACTGCTGTTCCCATGTTAGAAAGTGCACAGTGGAGGACAAAATACCGTATTCTCCCAAGGGTTTAGTTCTGCATTTATGTTCAGCAGTGCTATGATTGTTGCTCTGGAATCTGAGTCAATGAGAAGTTGGATGAAAGAGATCTTACTTTCACTCTGATCCTCAGTTCTGAGACACTAAAGAACTGACTCAGGAGAACCGGGAGATCATGAGTTCTAGTCCTGCCTTAAACATGAAACCAGCTGGTGACTTTGGGCCAGTGCCTCTCTCTCAGTCACAGGAAGAAGGAGGCAAGGGCAAACCTCTTCAAAAAACGTTGCCAAGGAAACATTTTGTCCATGTAGTTTCCAGGAGTCAAGAGTGAGTACAAGGCACAAAAAAAGAGTGGGGGGGCAGTAGATATTTTCCACTTTTTTATGTTCCCATCATGCAAACCCTCATGTATGCCTTATACCAGCGGCAACTGACATAATTCTGAGTACAGTACAGCAAGTGGAAGACTTCAAGAACATGTTATTTAATTTTTGAACTGAGTGGTATCAGAGTTATTCTATGCTGAATGATGTGTATGTCATAATGCACAGTCTATATTGAAGTATGAAACTGAATATTAATGAACATCATTGTAATATAGTAGAGGGTTCCAGATACATGTGAAAGAGGCTTTTGGGAGGTCTCTGAGAAGAGGTTTCAGGAGAAAGACAGAGGCTGATTATTAAACACTTTAAAACTAAAAAATCAAGAAGCAAAGATGGGGAAGGTCAACTTTAGCCAGTGTATCAATAGGCAAAGCACTACAAAATGCTCAGCAGAAGATAGGCACTTTTTTTTTTTTTTAGGAAAAACTTAACCAACATAACATTTTATTGAGGACCTCTTAGCTAATTTCTCAGAAACATTTGGAATACAAATTGAGTGTTAATGTTTTATTATACAGTATGCTAGTTCTACATCCTAACACCATGGTTTTGTCTTCTGTTAATGTTTCTTTCTTAAACGTCCAAATCCAGACTCCCTTGTACATTTTTGGAGGGAGGACGTGTTTATCTCCAGTCACAACTTTTCACTTACATCAGAGACAACGCTTTCTACAAGAGGTCAATCCAAGTTTTCAGATTGTATGCACACTCTTCATGTCAAATTGATTATCTGAACTGGTAAATCTGTAACTGACCTTCATGGGTGGGTATTTGTGATAAGGAGCAGCTCCCGTAGCCAGCTCAATTGCTGTAATTCCAAAACTCCAAATATCTGCTTTGAAATCATACCCCCGAACCTGCACAGTAATAGAAGTTCATTTCAAAACTTATTGGCTTTTCTATCACAGTAACTGCTCCAATTCCATGCACATCTCGCCTGAATCATATTTGGAAGCTAACCTTCCTCCATCAATTCCTTTGTGGCATTCACTTATGATCTGGCACCTGAAACAGAACTTCTAATTTCTCGCCCAACTCTTGAAAAAAGCACAATTTGTATTCTCCTTCACAAGAGTGAAAATATTCCAAATGTTTTACCCAAATGAGAGGAATAAACTAACCCCTGGATGTGTTGGAAAATTATGTTCTTTGCAAATATCACAGGATTCTGCTATCTTGTTAACTCAGCATCGCTGCTGGAGTTGAAACAATTCTCTCAAGGCCAAAGAGATTTTGGCTTCCTAGAATAATGCAGCTGGATTAAAGTTCTCTGAAATGTAGGAAAACTGTCCTGATCCCTCCTAAAGAAATATTACGATGTTGTCATTGTTTTGTATATTCACTGTTTATTCATTATTTACTTTATTCTTCCAACAGTCATACAGGTCAATATTATTTCCATTTTGGAAAGAGAGGAACTAAGAACCAAAGAGTTATCTTTATAATAAAGTTAGACCACCATACTTCCTGAACAAATCTCTGGACTGATTCACACACAAATGGTTAAGGTACAGAATGAATGAATGAATGAATGAAACAAGTATTTAAGTTCATGAGGACAGGTGGAAAATTCACACAGCTATCTAGGCCCTTGTCTAGTGCATGCATTCTGTTCTAAATCCACGTTTGCTGCAAGGTATCATGAATAGAGGGCTGAAATATGCCTCTCTTGGTCTGGGCCAATTCATTACAGCCCATGACTGGTTCTGTGAAGTCATCTAGCCTCATGGAAGTTGGAAGACTGCGACTTCCAGCACCTGCACTCAGCATGGCCACGATGAGAACTGTGGTCCAATACATACAGAAAGCATCTAGTCGGGAAAGCTGGACTACGGACCTTCTACTAACATCAGTTCTAGGTTCCAATCTCCTCTTGGAGGCATGAATGATCATTTTTGAACTGAGTATCACTTCAAGGTTCCTTTGTTTTCTACAGTTTGGTGTTTTGCAAGGGTTCGCTCTTCTTCCTGAATCCAAAGAAGTCTGCAAAAAAGCTGCTTCATTCAGCTTAAGCAGTGTTCTTCTCAGTTAGAGATCCTTTCTTATCTAGGACTACAGCATTCTGATCTCTTTCCCCAACCTTCTCACTTGGTTGGTTGCGTTTATGCCGGCATTTTAAGCTTGTCTCTGTCTCTTTTCATCCCAGCTGCCCCCCTTATGTCCACAGACACTTGCATTAATTGGAGCAGTACAGCTGCCAACAGGTTATGATGCGATATGCACTCAGGTCACCAAGTTAACGGCTAAACAATGGCCCTCTCCTTCTCGGGAGGTTTCACAACTGACATCCCACCCCTGCCCGTGCCTTTCACAATGGTCAAAAGATTATTGCTTCAGCCATCCCTCGAAGACTGGGAAGAAATATACCTGGCGCAATGTAAACTAATGCTTTTAAACTAAACACTTTCTCAATAAAATAAGAGTTCTTTCCCAGACAGATCAACCTTCTGGAGAGCTTTATATAAACAACCAGATGCAAGCTTCCCTCTTATCAGTGAAGGGACCTGCTTCTTTGCAGGATCACAAGAAAGCTGTTGCAAAGAAAGAGCAAAGAATATATATTGGCTCTAAGTGGGGAACAGTTCATTCCTGAAACTCATGTAACACTGCTGCTTTCATCTCAGTAAATCTTGCTAAAGAGAACTCTGAGAAGTGGGCTTAGGAAAAAAGAATAACTTTTGATTTGAGGCAGCTGCTAAAGAATCTGACATGTGCACAGTGAAACTGTAGAGGGCATAGAGAACGGCCCTGAAGGACAGGAGGAAGAGCCGTTACCGAGGCAGTGGTCCGATAAGAGGGGCCTGAGCCCGGGCCAAGAAAGTAACTTGAGAAAATGTCTCAGACAAGCCCCTCCCTACTTCACACAAAGATGAAGTGAGGAAGTGGGGCGCACATTCAGACTTGCAAGATTCTGTTGCTATGGCTGTTAACAATGAAAGTAGTCCTAACCTATATGGCACTGGTTTCCTGGTCTGGTCTACCTTGTAGGACTCACATCAATCCTAAAGCTGCTGAGGTTGAGAAACATTGGGTAAGAGTTACAGACTTGGCCATAATTGAAGTTTCAATGCACAGTGAAAGCCTGTTCCATTTCTTCTTACCTGCTCCATCACTTCAGGAGCCATCCAGCAAGGGGTGCCCACAAAGGTTTTTCTCACTTTGTTTCGTGTAATGTCCCCACCGGTGGCTAAAAAAGCACTTACACCGAAATCTGAGCACCAAAACAAAAAAGGAAAAAGAGAGGCTTAAAAAAATACTCTGCCCTGTCCACAGACTTCAATCTTCCATTGTTTTTTTTTAAAGCACAAGTTATGACTTATATTATAATCACTCACTTGCAAAAAATTAAGTAAATAAACAATGAACAGTACAAGTCATTAAGGCCATGGGCTGATATTATATACCACATGTAGAAATTAAGATGCTAGTCCTTATGACTGCGAAAATTGAAATGCTTGCTGGAAGGCGTCCAGCGGTCAAACGTAAGACCTAAGGCAAAGGTACTTAAGTACTCCAAAACTCCTGGAAGCTTGCGTAACGTTTGCAGAAGTGAGGCACTCTACCTTTCTACAAGTTCTTCTTTTCCACCTGACTGAAAGAGAAATTAGTTCAGAATCACACACATCCTCCGAGCATCCAGTCACAAGGTTTCTATACTGTCGAAAAATTATGAAGACACTCTTGTTCTAACGAGGACAAAAACAGAGTCAGCCCTCTTATCTGCCACGCGTGCAAGGCATACATTTTAAGTAACCACGTATCATCACTGCAGCACAGTAATTACACGGAAATTGTTTTCCTTTATGGGTTTTTAGAGGATAAAGGAACACGCTCGCCAAGATAAATGGCACAAGAGTTTTCAGAGAGGCGGTTTCAGAAAAATTAAGCTTAAGTTTAGAGAAATCTCCGAGAATTGTTTCAGCCAAGAAAGATGGCCTAAACTGAAAACTCCCCCTCCAGATCGGCTCTGCTGCCTTCCAGATTTATTCAGCTATAATTCCCACCATTTCCCGACGTCTTCCAGCACAACTATCACTTTCAGGCCACCGTGTGCAAAGATTAGGATAAGTTCTCTGCCTTAGTTCAGGTTTATTCCTATTTTTTACCTATTTATCGGCTAAGTTTATAACGCTCCCTTCTGCCCCTTTTTTCCCCACAAAAACCCTGCGAGGTAGGTTGGGCTGAAGGGAAAGTCCCCACAGGGAGCCTCCGTGGCTGAGGGGGACATGGACACGGATCTCCCCACTCCTAATCCAGCATTTTCCCCACTAGGCCATGGCAGCTCCTTTAATGGAACCAGATGCATTTTCAGTTGTAAAAATCTCACAATTGCATAATCATCAGCGCACAGCAGACTGGTAATCTAGAGATCATGCAAAGGAGCCAAAGGAGATGAAAATAGCTTTCTCTACGACGTCAAAAACAGTCACTAAGAATGCAGACTGTTGCAGACTCTGCAGGAGGAGAGCTGTGCAAGTGTACGGGGGCAAAAAAATCAGGAGGAATCTGGGAGCCCCTTTTCTGACTCATGCGTTTTGTTAGAAGGCAGAAGTTTTCCTGAACTGCAGTTCCCTTCATCGGATGCACATAGTGGCTCACTTTAATTTTTGCATAATCTGCCTCTGACAAAGGGAGCTGCAGATCACGAAAGCTTCTACCTTTTAATTAAATGTTTTGAGTCAGAAAAGGAGCTCCCAGACTCCTTCTGAGAATCTTGCAGGACCCTGATCAGGGGTTCATCTGCTCCCCATTTTGGAGCAACCAAGGGGCATGGCGTGCCCATCTGGAGTTGGAAGGAAGGCACAGTTGTTTGGACTCTGTGTTGAGAAATCCACCTGGACAAGCCATCATTTGCTCCCCCCTCCGGGCTCCTCTGCAGCCAGCTGCATTACGCAGCAGATGGCTTGGGCAACCAAGCAGTGAAAGACAACCCACATGTTCTTCCTCACCCAGCTCAGGGTTCACACGAGGAAAGGGACCTAAGGACTGACTCAGAATAGGAAGGCTGCAGGCCAGGCTCTTGGCTCCGCTACAAAGGCCAGGCAAAAGTTAGAGGCCTCTGTTTAATGAAAAGGTTTTACTGCCCTGTGAATTGTTGGCTATTACAAGATACTAGAGTGGCCTATGCTTTAGTTAAATAAATAAGAGGTCCTTAACCTCCGAGAACTCTTGCAAGAATCTCTGACTGTACAGATACACCAAGGTTTCAAACTCTCAGGGGACTGTTTGGTGTATGGTTGCGGGAAGGCAAGCACACCATTTATTTATGCTTCCCCCTCCCCCCCAAATCCCATCCTTGCTCCTAGAGAAGCAGGTGGGTGCTTCCATTTTCCTTTCACAATGAAGTGGCAAGGTGATTTTGATGGAAAATCTGGCAGGGATTCAAGCGTTGTGCTAAGCTACATTGTGCCACGGGGGTGGACCACTTAGCACAGCCCTCCCCAACCTGGGGAGATGTCATCTAGCTTGGGGATTTCAGCTTCTTGAATTCTCAGCAACGACAACCCTGGAATCAGAGGAGTTGGGTTTCGCAGCTTGAAAACTGATAAATACATGCCAGGATTTGCGACTTTAGAATTTCAACAAGTAAGCCTCTGGGGTTTTCTTTTTTTACCTTAAGCAAGGAAATACCACCAAACTGATAAATGTTTCCCCTTCAACTTTTGCCCATTCTCTACAGCCCAAAGAGAGTTTCTTGTTGCAAAGGACAGTAAACCCTTTTAGAAGAGAGCCTTCAGGTATTTTGAGGGCTGGAACATAGCTAAATCACATTTTTTAATAAAACCATGGATCTCTAACAAGTTTACTGACCAATAGATGCATTATACCCCTTGTGCAATTCAATCTATAAAGGTCACAAACCACAACCAATCTTTGCAGTTAATACTGGCACTTCCTTTGGCCGAAGGTCAGCCAACGATGCAGCCATTCATTTGCCCAATCCTTTGGCAGCCTGTTTACTGTTTAATCTGTTTACTCAGAGGCACACAGGCCTTTTTAGGACAAGGACCATGTTTGACTTTTCCATGGGTTGAGCTGCAGGAAGCAGGCAGGGCTAGGACAAAGATGTAAAAAAGGATATTATTTAATGAAAATGGCACTGAATTAAATGCAGCTGATACAGTTACCTTCCACTAATGGTCTCAACCATCCTAGCAAACATTACAATCGGTTGCCAATGTTTGGTGATGCTCCGGGAGTCACACCCAAAACATCAGGAGCCCCTCCAGGATCCAGGAATCTGGCTAACGCTACTCCCACTTAGCAAAGAACCGAGATGCAAACCGCTAGGATCCAACTTCCTCCTCTCCTCTGCCAAATATACCACCACCTTCAATCTTCCAAGCTGCCATGGTCAGAAAGGATCTATTAATTACAATGCTTTAATTGCAATTACAAATGGCGTTTCTTCTATGGCTTTTTGTCCACTGCTTAGAGTTGCCTTTGACGAAGCAGTGTTATAAATTCATAGACAATGTAAATAAATTTGATCTGCAAGCTGTAACACAAAGGTAGGCCACTAGTCAGGATGGAAGCTGGCTTGTCCACCCTAGTGTTAAAAACTTGGTCGCATTAGCCATGACTGGAATTGATTCTCGTATAAAATCAGACTGGAGCTTCACTGGCAGCATCCTTTTGTTGTTTATTTGTTCAGTCGCTTCCGACTCTTCGTGACTTCATGGGCCAGCCCACGCCAGAGCTTCCTGTCGGTCGCCAACACCCCCAGCTCCCCCAGGGACGAGTCCGTCACCTCTAGAATATCATCCATCCACCTTGCCCTTGGTCGGCCCCTCTTCCTTTTGCCCTCCACTCTCCCCAGCATCAGCATCTTCTCCAGGCTGTCCTGTCTTCTCATTATGTGGCCAAAGTATTTCAGTTTTGCCTTGAATATCATTCCCTCAAGTGAGCAGTCTGGCTTTATTTCCTGGAGGATGGACTGGTTTGATCTTCTTGCAGTCCAAGGCACTCTCAGAATTTTCCTCCAACACCACAGTTCAAAAGCATCGATCTTCCTTCGCTCAGCCTTCCTTATGGTCCAGGGCAGCATCCTTAGGGCAGCAATTTCCATCAGTTAACTGAGCTACAGGAAGTAACATTCTTGCTGCCCTGGAGCCATGGTTCCCTCACTTTTGCTGATGGGAAGAGTGGCATCTAAGCCACAAGATATGAAGGGAATGCTACCTCTGGATTTCTCTTTCTGAGCCTGTTTTTACATCTGCCCATATGCGGCCCTGGATGGATTTATTTATTTGTTTGTTTGTTTGTTTTTATCCCTTTATTATTTTTATAAATAACTCAAGGCAGCGAACATACCTAATACTCCTTCCTCCTCCTAGTTTCCCCACAACATCTGAAATACAAGCCAGCAAGTAGTTACAAGCAAACAGAAAAATAATAGCGAAATACAGATCAGAGTAAGAAGAAGAGTTAAAAAGGACAATGGGACACTGCCTTTACCTTCAATCCTTCTGGGAAGGTTCACGCTTCTGTTTCAAGGACAAAAATCTGGACCCTTTCTGTATCACGCAAGTCAGGCAGAGGTAACCGAGCCATCCTTGCAAAAGGCATCAAATAATAACAGATTCTTCCTTAACAAAGGAACAGGCATAGCAACATTTGCAGTTAACAAGGATAGATCTCAGGCTGAACTTCTGAAGTGCAAATTACAACCAAAGTTCCATAGATATGAAGCCAAAGTTGTCTCCATCAGATACATTTAGCAGGGCCATTTTGATATTCCAGCTATTAACTCATAAAAAGATGAGGCTCAGCAAACAGGACAAGTTAGCACCACCCCTGCCCTTATGCTAGCATGCACCTAGTACACCACCTAACGATTTGCAGGAAGCATCAATAAAATGCTCAGCTTTTGCAACTTCTCACCTCTGGCTTCTTTTTGGAGCAAGTCAGTATTTCAGCCAAAGGTGCACCGGAGATTTATTTGAAGGCAACTGCTTCCTACTAATTTCTAGCCTTTTTCACCATCCCTGCAAACTGAGGTGATGTTTTTAGTGGAACAGTAGGTAAAGCTTGTTTCTCAGCTACAGCACAATATTGGGGAAAATCCCAAAGTGACAAAATGGACAGAACTGTATCAGTTTATCAGTGATGAATGTTACTGTTTTATGTTCCACATATAATAAACTTGTTGCAAACGGGGGGGGGGGGGAAGCATGCAAAAGAAAAATTTGATCTGGAATCTGAGCTTGCTATGCTTTTTTTCCATTTTTCAAGCAAGACTGGCGTTCAGAAATGTGCATATAACTGAATCTTATGCTGTGTGTGCAAATCAGGTTGGTCATAACAAAAATGAAAAACCATTGGTTGACTCAGAAAATGCTAGGAGGGAAACAGCTTGCATTTGTTTGAATGTTGGCTGTTCAACAGCTGAAGTTGGATTACCCTTAAGATCTACCAAACTATCTATGTATATTGCAGGAAAACCCATAAGGACTAGAAGCATGTTTTTGTAATTTAAAATCCATGATCTGAAGGTTCTCAAAGAGCAACATTAGATTCTATAAGTCAAAGTCCCACATGCAGCTACTAAACTTTACAGTTTTATCCCCAAATCTATTTTACAAGGTTCTTACAATTCAGCGGGTGGATCATCGTAAGAACAAGACAGTTGTCAAGGATTGTGACAATTTCATGTGTAAGGAATCCAAAGTATGCTATAGTATAAGCTCTGAAACACACACACACACACACACACAGGTTGGAAACCACAAACTGCTTCATTGCTTTTGCTAACTACATCATATGAATCCAGACGTTGTGGTTTGTTCAATAAGCCATTAAACAACCACGACTTACTGCAATGTATGAACTCAGTTACTCATACTGTCATGCACAAACAGAGTTATCTCTTCCACAAAGAGACTAACATGGATAGAAATCTTTAGCACAGCTTCCTTATATTTAAAATTTAACAAGCAAAATTTAAGATCACAATGATAGGTGTAGTACTCCCTATATTTTTCGAATCTTTCCAAAGGTTTATTTCAGGAGCATAAAAATGCTTTATCAGTCCAACATCTCTGCTTCTACAGGAATAGCTGCTGATAATTGTTCTGAGGGAGACCAAGATCCCACCCTGCCTTCTCTTAATTTCTATGGGCTTAATTTCATTGGAATATTCAGACATTCCAGAGCAACTGGCCTGTTCTAACCATGGTCTGTTGAGCAAGCCACAGTGATCCAAGTCAGTGTTTCTCAACCTCAGCAACTTTAAGATGTGTGCACCAACTCCCAGAATTCCCCAGAGAGAATGTAGGCTGGGGGATTCTGGGAGTTGAAGTCCAGACATCTTAACATTGCTGAGGATGAGAAACACTGATCTAGGTCACACGTAATAGCACACTGCAAATGATGGTCTGCAAATCACGCATGAATGGTCTGCTGGGTTCACAGATGACTCTCAGGCAGTATGTGATTTGTGTGCTTCTGCCTGAGCACGAAATACGATCGCAGCCCAATTGTTCAGAGAAGAGGAAGAAGTCCAATGTGCAATCACGTTTTCATTACGGCTGGTCGCTGGAGGCACTTTCCCCCATCCTTCCCCCCTCCAGGTGCAGTGAAATAGGAGTCATGCACAGGTGCATTATACCAGCAGAATCTCTATTTCATATGAAAATAAATACAACTCCCCAAGTCTTCATATGGGCATTCTGCCATACTCCATGAGCCTAACATATGGTCAAACTAGCATTCCATTGATCGGCCAAACAGAAAGCAAAATCTGAATTTCTGATGGAAGTTAAAACACGTTTGCAAGGCCTTTTTGATTTGGCACAGAGGGCTTTTCTCTTTTTTTGCCACTGTCAAAGGGAAAGAACACTGCAGGAGATGTTCCAACCTCACGGGGCCAACCAACTTCCACATCTATCTTTACCATCGTGGACCAAAAACGTTTTCAAATCTCGCAAGGTGAGCTGAAGACCCCATCTGCTATTCCTCATAAATGAGCTTTGATGGCTTCTCTATTGTAGCTTTAATGCAGCTGATTAATCCGTGGTGAGCAGGTCCCTGCTATATCTGAATACAGCATGCAGAGGATGCCCGACTGTTTTGGAAACGATATCAAAGCACAGGAGGAAAGACGCAGACAGAGCTACTAATTTCGGACACAACGGCTCCCTCCAGGCTAGTGACAATGAATTTCCAGCAAAGGCATCATTAAGCATTCAGGAGTCAGCTTAACAAGGCAGACCGGAAGGCTTTGGATGCCTATTTAGATGATCTCACACAGTTAAGTGAGTTTGGAACTGGATGAAACAGAAGGGACAAGCTGTCCCAATTTATACTGCAGCCAAGGCTCTAAGTTGATAAACTGTGGTAGATAAAAATGAAAGAAAGGCAAAAAAACCCACCCTTGATTCAGAAGAATCCCTGAAAGAGCTCCATTATAAACCTGAAATGCACATAGCTGGTTTTGCTAGCTGGGAGAGGAAGGAATGGTGGCCCCACTCAACGGGAAACCTCCTGCTGGGGAACGCTGGTCCTCCGCCGGAAGCACTAAAGACATACAAGGCCATTGCTGGATTCACACATGCAGTGAAGTCCCCGGATACTTGATGGTGGTTTGCTGAAGAAGCCACAATGGATGTGTGCCAACATTGAAGTAAACCCTAAATCATGGTTTACAAATCACAGTGGCCTCAGGTTCACCCAACCTGCTCAACCTGAACCAAACCAACCAGTTTAGGTCTGAGCAAGAAGTGGGGATGTCCCCATTCATTGGTGAGAATCGTCTCCTCTTTGCTAGAGTCTTGAGGACCGCAGGAGCCCCAATCCACCGGCTCCCGGAGCCATTAGCAAAGGCAAGATATGCATCCAGAATTCCAACAGCCACCCCATCCTTTCCTCCCCCCCCTCTCACTGCCTTCCCCTCTCTTCCAGAGAGGAGATAAGCAAAGTCTCAACTTCTGTTGCCCCGCAGAAGACTGTCCTCCATCATAGCCATTTTCCACCT
Source organism: Candoia aspera (assembly GCF_035149785.1). Lineage (NCBI taxonomy): Eukaryota > Metazoa > Chordata > Lepidosauria > Squamata > Candoiidae > Candoia > Candoia aspera. The sequence goes on along the minus strand of NC_086156.1, from coordinate 5,308,852 downwards.
GAGTTGTGGGTTTGCTCAAGCATCCCCCTTCTGCCCAGCTCCACGCAGAGAAACGTCAGCAGGGCTCCCCCCGGCTAACAAACATTGTTTAAATGGAAGAGAGTGGGAGAGGAAGGCCTAGAAACCATGGGACTCCATTAGAAAAACAAAATGTTGCAGGAGCTAAGGAGGCCAGCCAAAGAAAACACACGCCCACAAAATCCCACTGCCTGTTCAAAATCCACCAAAGGGAAACTGGGGCAGAAACGGGCTGCAGAAAAAGGGGAAAGGGGAAAAGCCAGAAGGGGTGAGGCAACCATGTGTCTCTTGGTGAGGCTCTGATAACAGGGCACAGCCTCAAAGCCACTGTTCGCCATTGCTGAATCCAGACTGAGCAGTTAGGGATGCTCACACGGAGAATCCCTGCGCGCTGCCCAACTCGGCCAACGCTCAGCTCACGTACTTCCCTCCCGGAGTTGGGAAAGGAGGCCACGTGCCAAGCTGCATCCACGTGGCCAGACGAGGCAGAGCTCCGTGTTTGTTTGGACCCTTTCCAAAAGCATCGCCACTTGGTAAATACCCACCGGCAATCTGGACTGACCCATCTTCTCCCAGAAGAATATTGCCAGCTTTCACATCCCTAGGAGGAAGGAAAAAGAGAAAGACAAAAATACACAGCCGTGAGTATGAGGTGCAGATTCTGTGTTTCCTTCCCATTGTGCCAATCAAAAACACTGCCTCCTTAAAGCCAAGTCTACTGCGGATTTTGGGCCCACAAATGCACACTGTACGTTGGAAGCCTGCCAGCGTGGAAAATTTGGCTGAGTTTAGCAGCAGTATAAATTACTTATTTTTTAATCAAATTTATTTATTAACCAAATTTGTAAGGCTGCCTATCAATAGGATAAAACTTTTCTTAGAAAAAAGGGGGGAGAATATTCTTCTAGGTCTCCAACCCTCCCTTATCATTTCTGTTATCCTGACAGCTTTTTTTTTTCTTCTGTTTTCTACCCGGCTTTCCCCTGCTTGATGCCCTCTAGGCATTCCTGACTTCAATTCCTACAATCTCTTGTTTTTTCCATCTACTCCCCCTTCCATCAATGGGCACCAGGGTCACTTCGGAACAGGGCAGTCACTAAATTCATGCAAGGAAATCCACCGTACATTCTTTCTTGGTTAATTCTGGCCTCTCTTAGTCCAGCATTCTCTCATTTCCGCTCTGCCAGATTTTAGACAGTACAATCTGCGAGGAAGATGCCTGTCCTTTTCTTTTTAAAATAAACAAGTTTTAACTTGTAAGCTGGTCAGTCGCTTGTAAAAGTGAGATGGGTGGCTATATAAATGAGAGAGAGAGAGAGCGCGCAAAATTATAAAGGAGCCAGGAACTAAGGCAAGACTGTGTTTGCTATCCTTGATCTAGGATACTGGTGCAGGACAACGTGACTGGGAAGTCCAAAGACATATTGGCAGAAAGCAAACCACCTATTTCTTGCTGTCAAGAGAACTGCTATGAATGTCTCCATGAAATCACCAGGAGTTAAGCTTCACTCAAGGGAGATTTTATATTTTATACTTGTCAAATGCAATTCTGTTAATGAAACCTCTGAGGTATTGTCATGAAAGAGCAGAGAAAATTAACACAATGAATCCCACTGGGTTTAATACCTGCTTCAGACAGGTGTGCAGCCTGTTTGCCTCCAATTTTCATAAAGTTTTATTTTTTTTAATGGGCCGATCTTGATGTAGCTGAGCAAGGTTGCACCTGATCAGTCTTTGGATAGGAGAGTAACAAGAAATCTTAGGACTGCAGAATAAACTGGGAAGTGGGAAAAAAGTCCAAAGAGGCTGCTTTCATACTGGTGTCCAAAAAAACAGCAAAACATGGACTTATCCATGCAGCTATCAGCATTTGAGGGTGATGTCAGCAATCCTTTACTTTTACATGTCCAAAATAGGCATAACGACATTTTAAAAATCTCCTGAATTTAGAAAGAGAATAAAACTTGCTCTACCCACATGACACAGCCCTAACCAATTCGCTTAACTTTATATACCCTCAGAAAAAGTGAGTGCCCCTCATCTCCCTGCCTCGCCACTAAGATGTTGCCTCTGCTGTTTTAAAGATCCTCCTGGCAGAAACTGCCTGCTTTTTTCATGCAATAAGATGACACCCAGGTTATTCTGAACAGATGCCCACGGGCCAGCAAAATGGAACTGAATTCAGGGAAATCGGTTGCGACATCGACACTGGAGATGGCTCTTGACCCAGGCCTGCCGCCGAATGCAATGTTTCTACACCTTGGAAAAACTCCAGGAGTTCTCCAGCTGTTGCCAGAACAATGATCTCAGCATAATGTTACCCAGGCGTTAAGTAACATCCCCAGCTTTCTACTGAAAGCTGCTTTTGGAAAGGTTTTGCTTGAAAACTCAAGAGTTGGGCTAAGGTCCAGAGTTCGATGTATGTCAGTCCCCTTAAGAAATGGAGCAGCTGCTAATTTACTTGCAAATGTGAACCAGAGGGGTCAATCTTTAGAATGAGCTTCAGCAAAGGGCTGTTAAGAGACCCCCACCCCCCTCAACTACTGAGTCATGGAAAGCCTTTCCTCCAAGCGCCTCTCCTCTTCTGGTAAAGGCTAGAGGACTTCTGGAAGGAGAGATCTTTTCCATTTTTGTAGCTGAATTGAGGGATCTCCCCTCCTGTTTTCCTGACATTCTTGCAGACCCCTGGCACAGTCCTCCCCTTCGCTAGGGCTTTGGCGTGGGGCTCCATTTTATCATGACGCCTAGTTTCCTTTGGGCTTGACATACTGGAAACAGGAAGTGTTTTGAACTTAAAAAAAGAAAAATCTAGATTTTTATCTGTGGATTTAATGATGCCCCTGCCGTTTTCCAATGTTACTCCAACAGAGATTTTAAAAAAGGTTGCTAACTGCAGCACCCAACTTCCTTGGACCTCAACAAGTGGCAGGACTTAGCTGACCTTGGCCAATTTTTAATAATGCAGGGTTGGACCTGGATGGAAGACCATCAGGAAATCCCAGGACTGGATTAAACTAGAATGTCAAATGCACACCCTGGAAGAAGAGAATGGCCATTTTTATACTATTGCCAAGGAAATTACATTAAGTTGGCAGCAATTCAATTCAGAAACGTTAAGCAGGTTCAGGTTACTACTGGGATGGGAGACCACTGGGAAATCCAAGGGTTGTAGTCTAGACTGGGAAGCAGGCAGTTGCAAACCAGTTTCTTGGCATCTCACTTCCAAGAAAACTACAAGGGTGTGTCAATGAAGTTAGCAGGAATTGAGCTTCCCCCAAAGGAAGTTTGACATTAGCTTCTCTGAAGATCACTTATGGCAGCCAATGCTGACCAGTCTCAGTATTGCTCACCTGCGCTTAGTCACTTGTGTTCTCTGCCTGAACTTTACCCCGCAGGAGAAGGAATTACCCAGGCCCACCTTTTCCCCAGCACCACTGCTCTGCGTATTCATATCTGTAGCATTTGCCTGTTTTCTTAGCGTTATTGTTGGGAATGACCACTGGTTGCTATTCAGCACCAAACACAGATACCAGCTCCCCAACAGTTTCCTCCCCTGGCATGCTGTCACCCATTGTCCAAGTGTGCAAGAATTCAGTGCCATGCTAGCATTGGCAGGGCAAGGCAAGCTTTACGAGAGAAACTTCAACAGGACTGCAACCAAATGACGAACCCCCAAATCCCATTTACTGACTCGCTTTCCAGAATTAGCAGAGCAAATCTCTAAATCTCTAGTTCGGTGTTTCTGAACCGTGGCAGCTTTCAGATGTGTGGGCTCCAACTCCCAGAATTCCCCAGCCAGCAAAGCTGAAAGCTGCCAAAGTTCAGAAACACTGCTCTAGATCACAAAAGCGTAAGGCAAGTATAGAACATCCTTTTTTTCAAAATGCTATTTATAGCCAGAACATATTATTTGCATTCTCAACACTTGAAGAACTGGTACCCTGGGACCCCTGAATATTTACTGCTAAAGTATCAAAAGCTTGTGTTCTCCCAATTATGGTAAATTTGGGCTCCTACTATCTATCTTCCAGCGTATTGTCTAAGCCCTTAGCGCATGCACATAGCTGTCACTGCAGACTGGAGCCATCTGCACATCGAAGGTAATTTATATAGACTGTAAAAAACAAATTTCCAATCACGTAGCTCTTACTTTGGGCAGGGGAAACCAGGCCAAGTATCCTTCCACTCAATATACAAACACACATCAAGTGCCAACTATTTATTAATTTACTATGCATTCAAGCTAGGTCCTAAGATTCCCTTGTAGATCAATGAGAGGAGGAAACAGATTTGGGAAGCGGTGAAGCACAGTGCTTTAGGACTGATTTTTCTGGGACCCCCCTCCAAGGGCAGAGAGCACTTTACTTCCTTCCCCTCCCACCCGCTGTGGTCCTTGGCGTTTCCCCAAAGGAAAGTCAAGCCTCCGCTATGATCTTGACGGTCGTCCTCTGCAACAGAGCAGCTTTACTTGCATCCAGCTGAACAGTTCCTCATACACTGGAGTAACCACACGTACATCCCTCTCACACAGATAGCAAAATTAGGTGAGTGCCCTCCGGGGCAACACCAGGGCTGCCTCCAAATGCACCATCTGACTTCTAAGTAAGCATCAGCCATTATAATAAGGGCTTCGCTTCCTGTTATCACTGGGAAAACTAGAGATGTAAGAACTCTCTCCCCAAACAAGCAAGCAACAGGGCTGCCTTTGGGGAGCAGCCTAGCAAAGCCTTTATCCAACACATACTGCTCAAGAAGATGTTTGACAAGGACAAAGAAGCAGAAGGCACCCACTCATGGTCTTGTTCTGCACCACCGTCTCAGGTTGCAAACGGCCAAGGGTGGTGCTGACGGATTGAGGACAAGCGGCTTCGGGGCATGGAGAGATTCCACTCCTGGAGGTGAGGCCTTTCTCCTCCAATGCCTCAAGGGCAAGACAGTGTCAATTAACAGGGCAAGATTCCCGTTATCTGAAAGGGAACCAAAGCTGCTTAGAAAACTCCCAAGGGCCATAAAACGGGGCACTACGTGTGGCGCAGAGTGGCTTTTAAGTTTTTAAAGCCTCTTCCTTCCTTGGGTTTTAAAAGTTCACAGCATGTTAGAAGTATCTCTTCTCTTTGATACCAGCGTTCCTTTTGATCTAGCAGTACTTCATCCAGCCATAAAGTTGCTAAGGTATAAGAAATCTCACTGACAAAGAAGGTACCAGCGGTTTCCAGGCTAGAGGGAAACATTATAGCAGCATAGATAAAGTGCATCCTAAGGCCATTGAGAGAGCCTCGTGTGGTGCAGAGTGGTAGGTGGCAGCGTTGCACCTGAAACCCCACGACCCGGGTTCGATTCCAGTGGAAGCCGGATTCTCTCTCGGGTAGCCGGCTCAGGTCGACTCAGCCTTCCATCCTCCCGAGGTCGGTCAAAGGAGCACCCAGCTTGCTGGGGAAGGAGACGACTGGGGAAGGCAATGGCAAACCACCCCACTGCCAAGAAAACGTCACAAAAGCGGCGTCCCCCCAGAGGGTCAGACACGACTCGTTGTTTGCACAGGGGACCTTTCCCCTTTCACATACCAGCTCAAACTATGTTTTCTCTGCAGTTCCAACTCAAGATGTGGTTTCTTTTGAGCTTCGTGCAATGTGCAGATCAAGGCATTATGGCTTGTTCAACAAAGTGGGGTTAGAATCCAGCTGGACTTGGCACTGCCGATGAAGACTGTCTCTTTGCTCATTTGACACCATTCTCATTCAACTCCCAAGGAAGACTTTTCTCATCTCCTGCCGCCCTGTGATTTTTCGAGAGACAACGCTTGGGATGTATCTGTGAAGTTTTCCTAGGGAACGCAGGGGCTCTATTTCTGGGATACGTTCAGCCCCAAAGAAGGAAAGAGGGAATCGGTAGCTGAGATGAGCAAGACCTTATAGGACCAAGGGCTAGGAACAAGCGATCCCTTGTTCCGCTAACCCTCATAATCACAGTTAAGTGGTTAACTGCGCCAACTTAGACTTCATATATTGGCAGCAGCAGGGCTGTCAATCAACACCAGGTTTCGTTCACTTCCAGCACGTTGTGGTCTTGAATCGACACCAAGAGAGGAGGGCAGAGGAGAAGTCAGCCTCTGTCTCCTGGTATCTTAATCTTCTCCTGGCTCACTTCATTCATCCTGGATTTCTCATTTTATGATCCCAAGAGGAAAAAAAATAATCTATTGCTGGAAGAAGGGTAGGAAAAAAGAAATATCACACAGCAGGTAGTGAGTAATACACAACAGTTAACAACAATGGCTATCTCCATAACTATCCTGTATGGAATAGATCTTTCTTTGCGCTTTTTTTCCAATGAAAAGGCGACAAACCACACCTGCGATGCATCTTGTCAATGCCTAACTCCAGGTGCAAGAGATACTAGCCACAATCTTACAGAGGAGGCAGACTCTATTCCTGGACTCAGAGAAGCCTAGAAAAAAAATCTGCCAGGGATAAAAATCACGGCACCCTGGTGGGTGCTTCTCCCACCGAGCAGCAGTTTCTGCCAAGCAACAAGAGCATTTTTTAAAACGAAAAAGGGGAATGCATTTAAACACAGGTAAACGAATATTCTTTACAAACTCTAACAGATAATTCTCTAGAAGAAAGGCAAGGCGCATCTCAGGAGGATTTTCCCAGAAATGGGGGGAAAAAAATACACAAAGCATCCACAGTGGAAAACCTTACATCTTTTGTCACACATATAGGGACGCGGTGGCGCTGCGGGTTAAACCGCTGAGCTGCCGATCGGAAGGTCGGCGGTTCGAAACCGCGCGGCGGGGTGAGCTCCCGTTGCTAGTCCCAGCTCCTGCCCACCTAGCAGTTCGAAAACATGCAAATGTGAGTAGATCAATAGGTACCGCTTCGGCGGGCAGGTAACGGTGTTCCATTTAGTCATGCCGGCCACATGACCACAGAGGAAGTGTCTTCGGACAAACGCCGGCTCTTCGGCTTCGAAACGGAGATGAGCACCGCCCCCTAGAGTCGGACACGACTGGACTTTACGTCGAGGGAAACCTTTACCTTTGTCACACAGACACTACGCTTATCCTTAATGTGGCTTCATTCTGGGTTTAGTGTGCTGTGGAAACGTAACCACGGGGGGCTCATATCTTAGGGTTAGGTGTGAACCAGGGCATGGTGGCTTTGTTCAACCAACTATGGTTGAACTTAGCCATGGAAGAAGAGACCTAGGAAGCTGGGGGAAATTGGCCCTTTAAGTAGTTCACAGCAGGCATGCCACAATGGACTGAGTAAAGCACAGTCAAGGACACGGTATTTCTCAACCTCAGCAACGTTAAGATGTGTGGACTTCAACTACCAGAATTCCCCAGCCAGGGAATTCTGGGAGTTGAAGTCCACACATCTTAACGTTGCCAAGGTTGAGGAACACTGTCCTAGGGTTTTCCCCTGGCTTTCAAGGACGAGTTTTGGAATGTTCCGTTGCTTTTAACACCACATTTTAAGACTTACCCTACCATTTTTTGTATACATGCTGCCCCAGGATGGGCAAAAATTAGGGTCTGGTTGGAGATGATTCTGGGAACCCCTAAAAAGGATCCTTAATTTGCCTTCCTCCACCTAGATGTTGCCAAAGCTATGAAAAAACCATCACACATGCCCCTGGGAGATTCCAAAGCATCTTCCTTGGTTCTTTCGCAATACACTTGGGCGCGGCAAAATGTTGCCTCTGTCCAGCTCAAGTACAAAAGAACCGTATTTCTAACATGCCTGACACACCAGAGCTGATCTCATAAAAACTAAGCAGAGTCAGACCTTTGGGCTACCCTGAGAAGTCAGAAAGACACCCCAGAAGAAAGGAAACAAATGCAAATTATGTATAGTGACAAGAAAAGCACATGAGAAGTGTCCGGATAGGCAACAGGAGTCATGCTTGACTCAAGGGCAGCATTATTTTTTTAAGGAGCAGCCCCTCACTGCCCACGGTAGAACATAATACAAGAAATCTGAAGCCCATACAGGAGTCAGTCTTCTCCTGCTAGGAACCGCTGATGAGGCAGCCTTGGTATAGAAAAGCTAAGAAGCCACCATGCAGTCAAATGCTCTTTCTGTGGCCTGGTCAAATAGCAATATAGCCAAGCATGCAAGGAAGGTGAAGACTGTGGATAACTACGGTACTTGACGTGAGGCTTCCCTCAGGAAGATGCTGAAGAAGTCTGAAATCAGCCAGCGGGCTAAGCATATCTGCTCCTTCTGTGGAAAGACCAATATGAAGAGGAAAACACTGAGTGTCTGGCATTGTGGATCGTATATAAAAGCAGAGGCTGGTGGTGCCTGGATGTACAATACCACTTCAGCAGTTGCAGGGAAATTGGCCACTGAAAGACTGAAGGAGTTAAAAGACCAGCAGAAATATATTTTTGTCTGAACGCTGTTGTCTCAGGCCTATCTTTCAACTAAAGGTGAGTCTGAAAATGTAAAAAGAAAAAATCATTATGAAAGAATTCCAGAGACTGCAGTGTATGAAATGTGTGTCTAATTGATAGTGAAATCCATGTTCAAATTCTTGTTCCGAGCGTTGCTATATTCCAGGCGGCCCTCTCATTTGGGCAGGAGGCCCAGTGTCCATCTCCCCCTAGCTTTAATAACAGACGGATCTGGTATCAAGTGGTTTTCCTCGGTGTAAGAACTCCTGCTCTAGCAACAGACAGATTTGTTACCAGGTCGTTTTCCTCTGACTGTGTAAGAACCCACTCTCTCCATTGGATAGGTGGGGGTGGCTGTATGCGCCTGCCTGTGCCTGTTCTGCTGGCAAATCTGGGTTTGCAGTTTGGGAATGAGCAGAACTGTTCCACGAGAGGGACCATTTCTGGAGAAGGTGCTCTGACGCCTAGGTGTGATGGGCTTTAACCCTCCCAGGGAGAACTGGAATAGTCACAACCACACAAAGGATTTATCCTGGGAGCCACGGTCAGCCAATTTCAATGCAACTACCTCAGGCCACAGAATATTTAAAGAAAACGTAAGTAAGCGATAGTGAAAGTGTAGAAGGCCTTCCGACATGGAGAAGAAAGGCACCAATGTTCCTCCAATGCTTCCCTTGGGGGAGGCATTCACCAGGCTCTGCCCCATCTGATTTTTCAAAAGATTGTTTAATAAACCAAATTAAATAGGAAGCTGGCATGCTTGCAAAGCAAATCACAAACCTCCAGCTTTATATTTATTTGCATGAATGCTTCTGGACTCTGCAAAAGTCCCTTTGGGATGTATAGAGGGCTTCTGGGAAGCCAGTCTGCTGCCTTCTCATAAATGGATGCTTTGTGACTAGCCATGCTCACCAGGCAGCTCTTTTGTGGCTAACCAAGTCTCCGTGGAAGCCATTTTGTGAATGTGCCCAACAGAAGCCCTCATCCAAAGGCAACTTCAGCCTTTGGGAAAGTCATTTTCCCTTGGTCCTTCCAAGCGAATGAGGTCAACAACTCCAAGAATTTCCAGCTTCCGTGGCAATCCAAAGCATGAGGAGTTTTCAGACTGGGAGAGGCTGCTGCAAGGCAAGGCTTTAAACGTCATTCTTTCTTCTTTAAGTTGGTCAAAATGTTCAGCCATGCATGACCTAATCATAAAGAGACTGGCATCTGGTGAAGAGGGACCGCTTGTATCCTGTCAAGTCAACTATGCCTGACTTGTTGAAAAGTTCTTTGAAAAGAAAAAAGCACCCCACCTGAATGGCTTACATCAGTGTTTCTCCCAGGAAGTTGAAGTCCACACATCTTAAAGCTGTCAAGGTTGAGAAACACTGGCTTGCATCCTGCACCACTGCTGGCCATTCCTAACTGTGTTTCCCTTTCCTTTGGGCACAGATTACACACAATCATCCCTCAGAGAAATGGACTCTCCAATGTGCCAGGGCACAAAGCTCAGGTGATGCGGGTGAGCTGTGAGGGATGCCAAGAGCTTTGGCCCCTCGATGGGCAGATAATCAGAAGGCAACGCATGTGATGAAGGGAGCTGCAACCTCAGGAAAGCTCCTGCCTTTTCATACAGCGTGTTAGTCAGAAAAGATTGCTACCAGACCCCTCCTGATTTTTTGCCACCAGAGACTAACACAGCTCCTCTCCTACAATGTAAACTGGCAGCTCTCGTTCACGCCCGAGCTCCAGTTTCCTTAATCGCAGAACTCATTCAATGTCTTCAGCCATCGATAAACACACAGAGATAAGCCACATTTGCACACCGTTCAAAAGAGACAATAAAAAAGCTAGGAAGGAAACAAAAAGGCCAGAACGCATCCTCTCCGGCAGCCGACACCCAGGTAAGCAGGGATTGACGCCAGACAAACAATCAAGCAGAAAGCAAGACCCCAATCAAGGAACCACCAAGGAGGAAACTGCACACCCCCCCAAATGGGCAGGGCAAGCTGCTGTATATTTGCAGAGACAAAACCCCACCCTCCCTGGCACTGATGATGTCACCTGGTTGGGCAATGAAACGTCTGCAACAAACAACCAAGCTCAGAGAGCGCCAAGGACTCCACGGTTCAACCCTGATCTACAGAGATCCACTTCTGTTGGAATGTCTTCTTAACCATGGGTTTGACTTACAGCTCTTTCTTCCTCAACGCAATATAACAAAACAAGCAAAAAAAAGAACTCAGCTCCTCTTTGATAAACAGCACCAAATGTGGACAGTACCAAATTGCATTTATTGTGTCCACCCTCAAGATTGTAAGTATCCTGGTCTGCTTTTCTGCTTGAGTTGAGAGCTATAGTTTAAATCTTCCCTTGTATTCCAGGTAAACAATCACCATATTGTACCAACTCAGATAATCTTCTTGGAGACGATTTCTTCTTCCGAACCACCAATTTTTCAGTCGCATCCTAAATCTTCTTCCTAAATTGCTCCATTTTTTAAGCTGACAGCAGATGCACCAAGAAGCTAACACTTTCGCCAGCCCCGTTCATGCAAAGCTTTTGCCCATCTACAGCAAGTTAATCCAGATGTATGTAACGGAGGACCCAGCAGGAATCTAACTAGCAGGCCGTAATTCCAGCCATGGAAAGGCCAGATGAAAATTGAACAGCAATGGCAAAATTTACTGTACAAGTACAAGGAGAGGGGAAAACATTCTAGCTTAGGAAACGCAGCCTTCTAAACAATTAATTAGTAATATAAGGAGTGACATCCAAATATGAAATCAGCTCTTTCCTGATGACTGAAAAGATGCTGAGTTCTCCAGGCAAATCAATATATTTTGGATCCTCGATACCGTATTCACATGAGCATGGACCAGACCCTGCTCACATCAAATGCCTTCATTCTCTCCCCGCTTTATTTTTGGGTGGAACCTGTGAACCGCATCAGAGAAGTGAAACATTTTATGCGTTTGAATTGATGGTTAGTTTCTTCTTCTGGCCACCCCCCACCAACTTTCCTTTTTTTTTTTCTTTAAACCATATTTCATGTTCCACTTAAGAACACAGGACAATATGTAAAACACTTCATACCTTTTTTTAAAGACATGCTTCCTTGTTCCTGCAACATCAGGCATTCGGGGATACAGTGCTTCTGAATATGGAAGCTCCATCAAACACATTTACCATAAGTGGCTCTCAGCCAACTTTGGCTGATCACAGAAAGACTAATGGGAGGAGGACTAGGTAGGGCTAGGATGGGAGCCCACCAGGAAATCAAAACAACATCCCCGAAGAAGGCAAGAGGAAACCTCTTCCATATCGTTAGCAAGAGAACTGCATAGCCAGTTTGGTGTGGTGGTGAAGCGGCTGGCCTAGAAACCAGGAGGCTGTGAGTTCCAGGCCTCCCTTTGGCACGAAAGCCGGCTGGGTGACCCTGGGCCAGTCCCTCCCTCCCAGCCCAAGAGCCAATCAGCCGTGGTAGGAGAGTTCTAGTCCCGCCTTAGGCATGAAAGCCGGCTGGGTGACTTGGGCCAGTCCCTCCCTCTCAGCCCAAGAGCCAATCAGGCGTGGTAGGAGAGTTCGAGTCCTGCCTTAAGCATGAAAGCCGGCTGGGTGACTTTGGGCCAGTCCCTCCCTCCCAGCCCAAGAGCCAATCAGGCGTGGTATGAGAGTTCTAGCCCCGCCTTAGGCCTGAAATCCAGCTGGGTGACCCTGGGCCAGTCCCTCCCTCCCAGCCCAGCCCACCTCACAGGGTTGTTGTGGTGGGGAAAATAGGAGGAGGAGGGAGTATTCGGTATGTTCACCGCCTTGAGTTGACCAAATATTAAAACAAAAAGGTGGGATAGATAATAATAATATAGATAATAGATAATATAGATGATGATGATGGTGATGATAATAATTGTGGAATTACCTGTCTTGAAGCCCAGCTCAAGGGAGCTGTCTCCTTTTTATAAATTCAACTCAGACTGCGTCCTTTCTAAATGCAGTAGAGTGGAAGGAATTAAGATAGGTTGAATTTTGGGGGGGGGATTGTAGCTGGGAATTCAGATTCAGCTCCCCAAAACTTCTGGACAGGAAGAACGGGGGAGTGCTGCCCGCCTTTGGAGCAGTGCATGAGAGACCCACCTGTGAATTTGCCCGTTTTTGTGCAGGTACTCCAATCCTTCCAACACCTCCTTGAGGATTGTGGCTATTACAGGCTCATCCAGGACTCCGTTCCTATGTTCTCCTTTGGCTACAATGTGCTTGATCACGTCCAGAACAGAACCTGTATTGATGTGGGGGAAAAGCTTTATTAAGCGAAAGAAAGGGCGTCATTTACACAGAAGATTCCCCTGGTCATTTTTCTCCCACTGACACCAAACTTGCTGCTGCTGGGTAGACCGGTTTGTGCATCATCCCAAACCCTGTTTTATTTAACCGTGTTTCTTGAAGCAGGTACAGTAGCTTGGCTTGCACACAACCCTAAGAATCGTAAACTGTGGTTTATAAACGACAACAGCTGGGTTCATGCTTCTCCCTAAGTCAGAATCAAACAAGCCACATCATAACTTAGTAAAAGGCATAAGTAATATCTATCTCAGTTTGCAAGCATCCTTGGTTTGCTCCTCATAAAGGAAGTCAGATGCATGTGAAAACTGCAGTGTAAGGCTTCACACAGCATTTACTGTCAAACAGCTGGACAGCGCAGAATGGAGAGAATAGTTGGAACAATGCCAAAAATATCCTTCTCAATTCACTTTTGTATGAAGTTTAAATAGTTTCTTGTCCATCAAGATTAGGCAACATCCACTAAGTTACTAAATCTTTCCCCTTTTCCCAACATTTAAGTTAACACAGCTTGTACTGTTTAGACATCCTATTGCCGCATTCGGAGTATTTTGAACGTAATAAATCTACTCTTACTATTCCTAAATCAAATGGTGGTAACAGTAATTGCTGAAAAGATTTTGGAAGTTGAATCACCATCCCCAAAATGTTCCAAGAGTTGGCCCTGACTGAGTTTTTAATATTAAAGTCCTAAACTCAAGACCAGAAAGCTTGCAACCACGGCTGAATTCAGAAGAAAAGGTACAGATTTCATTTTGTTGAGCTGGAAGATTAAAGTCGCAGGGTACAGGAAAAGGCACGTTCAGGCTTGTTGTAGGCAACCTGACAGGATAAGGTCCCTTCAACTGCGCCTTACTGAAAATTAAGACTTAAAAGTATTTACCCGGATGGCTGGTTAAGCCCAAGTGACAGCCTAAGAACAGCCAACTTAAGATAGATCTCTTACCAGGATATTTTGCACAGCTTAAAATTGTTTTCTCCCTTACCTTCCAAAACATCTACTTTCAAGACCTTGCCTGCTGCCCATTGATGCACCTTTGTAGAGACACATGATAGCGTTCACTTCCTACAGACACTGACCAAGTTAACTAACCTCCTTCTCCCTCTACACAAACTGAGGTAATTAGTCTAAAAATCGCACATACATTAATGCAGTGCTTCCCAAACCTGGGTAAATTACCCCCAAATTGGGTAAAAGTGTTTTTTCTTTGGGTAATGACACATGAACCGCTCAGAGTCCCTCTTTTGGGGGAGATAGGCAGTAGTATAAATTTGAGAAATAAATAGACAGACAGACAGACCTGTTTTAACTACATTGGGCAAAAAGGACTTTCTGATAAGCGGTTTTGGGTAATGAAGGAAAAAGTTTGGGAAGTACTGCATTAATGGAACAAAAGCAAGTGCGAAAGGGATCTTCTAAACATAGACTACTGTGCAGCTGTTATAAAAAGAAGGTGATTTCCTCCTAGAGATATCTGGGAGCTGAAGATAAAAGTGCCAGCAAAGTCGTGCCCTTATATAAATCTATGGTTAGACCAAACTTGGAATCCGATGCACGCTTCTAGTTATTACACTTCAGAAAGGATATTGTGGAGCTAGAAAAATTGCTGGACAGGGTAATTAAAATTATCAAGAAATGAGAGCAGCTCTCTACAGAGCTTAGAACAAATGGATCCAGAGTTCTCACTCGAGGCCAAAATGATCAGGGGAAGACCCAGCGAACTTGAGAAGTCCATGAAGCTGGACAAAGTGGGAGGAAAGAGAAGAGGAAGACCAGCAGCAGGGTGGGTGGACTCAGCTACAGTGGTGATGGGTCAGCCGTTGGAAGACCTGAAGACCAGGTGGGGACAGATCCTCCTGGAGGAGATCTACGTGGCTGCTAAGAGTCAACACCAACTTGACAACACAATCAATCAATCAATGCAAAAGCAAGGTCTTCGCATAACGTGTCCATAATAGGATACTTTGAGTCTGGTCATTTGCTCCTTGAATGAAAACTCTGGATTGATTTGTTCTGTGATCCATTTGTGTTTTCTTGGTGATCCATGGTATTCTCAGGAGTCTGCACCGACACCAACATTCAGAAGTGTCAATACTCTTCCTATCCTGCTCCTTCAAAGTCCACTGCCTCTTATTACTACTCTTCTATCTAAGTAGCCCCTGTTCCAACACCACTTAGCTCACTGCTTTTCTTAATCTGTTTGCTGTTATATTATGTGCAATGTTTTAAAACACAAGCTGCCTTATGGGTCTGCTTGGGGTAAAAAGGAACTCCATGTTGTACATCGATGTACAGAACAGACAGAGACAGCTAAAGTGATGTTTCCTTTACTGAGAGCATGGAGAGTTCAAAAGAGATGTTTTTAATGGCTGGCCTAAAAGACAAAGATCATGAGCCTCTAGCTCATGCGGAGCCTTTGCACTGTGTCCCACAACAGCAGTGTCTAGAACTAAAGAAGTCACCCAGATGTTCATAACGGGATTTAATGCCGGAAAAAAAGGGAGGGTAGGATACAGAATCTTGGAAACTGACGAAGCCAAACTCCAGCCTTCATTTACGAGTAAATTCATTACAGCAAAGTCTCAGGAAATCGCCTGAACCTTTTCCCCCCTAATTGCTTAACCGAAGGGCTAACGGCTCTTTTACCAGGCTTTTAGCAAGCTGACTGAGGAATTCTGGGAGCTGAAGTCCACACATCTTAAAGTTGCCACAGCTGAGACACTGGTTTACATTACCATTAAAAGAGAGTCACATTACTTCCTTTGTCTAAGGAGGTCATCATCCATCCAGTGTTTCTCAAACCTGGCAACCTCCAGGTGCGTAGACTTCAACTCCCAGAATTCCCTTGCCAGAGCATTTACTGCTGAGAATTCTGGGGGTTGAAGTTGCTGAATGAAGACATCCTTTAGCCCAGCCATTCTCTCTGTGTCTCTCTGGATAGGTATTGTTCCTCAGTGGCTATAGCATTCTTTATAACTTTCTTTATTACTGATGGATGTTCTTTTGTGATGTTGTTTTGCTATTTTAAGCTTCTTAAGGAAAGGAGGAAATGTGAGCTGATCTGAGTCTCTCTGGACCAGAGTGGCATATAAACCCTAGCAAAGAAACAGTTTCTGAAGGAGGAAAGGTTTTAACCCTGCAAGCTACAGTAACACAAGAACTATTTAGAGTGGTTATCTATATCTATATTGAAAAAAGGATAAATAGAGAGTCTTCAGAAATTGCACCAAATCTAGATTCTTTCAGGTATTTTCAAGCATCCAGTTTAAGATGCTGAAAAAGTAACAGAAGCTGTGGCAAATGTGCTCTTTAGAAGACAGGTTTTTAATATACACAGAAACACCCGCACGCATATATATGAAAGGCATTACTGGCACAAAGCATCAAAAACATTCTCCCTATTCTGAAGCTGCCCCAGAGAGGACAGTTAAAATCCTTCCTACCTACCTACCAGCACACGCCACGTGAACCACCAGCATTGACAAAGAAATAAATGTTTACGCCTCTGGCTCCCATAAGAATCGCTTAAAAGGCCCATTCACTCAGCCTTATGCATTAATAAAATTGCTTCATTTCTGAAAGGGAGGGAGGGAGGGAGGGACGAAAAGCTAAGCATGCAACAGTTCAGCAAGAAAGTGAAGCAGGGGCAGAGTTTACAACAAGAAGCTTCGGGTCAGAAGGTGAAAATGCCACACACACAATTACACACACACCACACACCACACACACACAAAGCTAATTGTCAGGTGCAAGAGATAGCCCTGCAGGACTGCTTCTACCTCCCCTCCTGACCAGCCTTTCAAACTTGGGGTCCTCCAGATGGGATGGACTTCACGAGCCAGAGTCCCATTGCAACCCAACCCTAGGCTTCTTGAAGTGGGAATTCAACACCGCTGGAGCACACCAAGTTAGAAAAAGGGGGCCAAGATAACATATGTGTTGAGCTACAAAGCACATTTTGCAAGTCTGAGCCACAATTTTACTTTACCTTTCGTTAACCAAGGTTATTAGCTTAGCGTGCTGTGAGAATAAATTCTATAGCTGTTTGGGAGATGCAACAGGGAATACACTGCTTGACTTCCTCTTGTCTTCCATCAGCCTTTTCTCTCCAAAAACCCCTGATCTAACTTCATCAAGCCCATTATCCACAGTGCTTCGGCACAACTGTTCGTTTTTAACTGGCTTTGGCCAGTGAAATTATAATCATAATTCTAATAATTCATAATTCTAATGAATAAATTATTATTATTCATTAAACTTCCATGCAGAACTGGTCTCAAACTGGACTCAGGACTTTAAGAACTACATAATCCCTGATCCGTGCTGATAGTAGCCTTGTGTTTTGTTTGAGACATTGATATTGTCAAAACAAAGAACCAAAGCACTATTTTTAACATGGGAAATTGTGCAGTACAAAATCCCTGCATTGTTAAAAAAACACCACACAAATAACCATATAATCTCAAAGTTAAAGACAAGCTCTACAAGCTTTGTAGAAACTGGTTCTGGATCCACTCATATCTAGTTAGGCAGGAAACATTTGACGTATATGGATTGTCATGTGGACTAGTAACATGAGGACTTTAGGTTAAATGACTATTTTTTTGTGCAAAGTAAGCGCAAGGGAAGAGAACTTGGGACAAGACAGGTTTGTGCAAACATCTATATTAGACCCAAGGAAAACCAATTGCGGCTGGGCTATATTTACTCATTGCTCTAGGCCAGTGTTTCTCAAACCTGGCAACTTTTAAGATATGTGGACTTCAACTCCCACAATTCCCCAGCCAGTATGGCTGGCTGGGGAATCCTGGAAGTCCACACATCTTAAAGTTGCCAAGTTTGAGAAACACTGCCCTAGGTCATAAAATGCTTTCTTTGATTTTGGGGTTAAGAGTGCTGCAGGAATCCAGCCACTGTGAATTGTAATCCAGCATTTGGGGCTTCACTGATTTGGTAAATTATGGTATAAGCCACAGTTAACTCGGTGGCAAGGTATGAGCGAAGCCTAAATCAGATTTACAGTTGTGGAGAACAGGCAGAAGGAAGAATATACATAAAAACCTAAGCTGTTTGAGACACTGTCTTTATGAAGCCAACTCAAGGGTGCCAAACAGTATGATAGCTTTCATGTTTCAAGAATCATTCCTCCATCCAAATGGTTTTTAAAAAGGGAAAGAAATGTCTACTGTCAAGAAGAATGTGCTGTGCAAAAATTGGCCGCTGGTATATAAACCAGCTCCATTAGAAACAAGGCTGATATTTGCTGCAGGACCCTCCCTAAATTCCTAAAATGAAAAAATCCGCAAACATTTACTGTTCCCCCATTTCTGAGTCTCAAAAATCCAGCTCTTACGTCACTCCCCACCCCAAACTGGCCTTGGCTTCCTAAAAACTCTACCTCCAAGCTTCCCCGTCCATAGAAGCAACCTGGCTGATGCTGCTTTGTGCCTTTCCAAAAACAGATATTCAACTTTAATTTTGTTTGCAGCATGTTTTCCTTCCTTGAGCCAAGAAATTTCACCTCTCCCAGTTGAGCGAAAGACGGTTTGAAAGGAGCAGTTAACATTCTTGGCTGAGCAAATGAAAGGACACACCTAGAACACCCTGTGGGAAAGAGCTAATCGGAGTTAGCAAGATAAGAAGAAATGCAATTCGGAGAAAGTTATGAGCGAGACCGCAGGACTGAGGGCGTGGCTTGCTTTGGACTTCCAGCAACTTCCACCTTAGTTACAAACTCATTCACTGACCTGCAATCTCGGTGTTTCTACTTTTAAAACATGCTACAGTGGCATTTGCCATTGTGGCTTGAAGATGCTCAGCTGCAGAGAAGGTGTTTGAAAGGGCTTGGGAGACCACAGAAATAATTTTCTTCCAGATAAATAAGTGCCTGGAGAGTGTGCTTTAATACGTTTGCTTTCAAAAACAACCGTTCTCTTATGCCATTTCTTTGTTTACCCTCTTAATGTTTTTACAGTACTTCTTAAATCTTAAACTTAGTTCCATTAAGAGAATGCCTGAGTAATTTGCATCAGAGTTGCTCAACCGGGGTTCTGTGGCATCCTCGGGTTCCGCAAGAGATCACGATTTATTTAAAAAATTATTTCAAATTCAGGCAACTTCACGTTAAAGAGGTAAGTTTCATCCTTTATTTTTAGTTTAAGGACACTGTTAGTGCATATAGACAGGCCTACCCATGAAATGAATATAATAATTTTGTAACTTCTGGCCTCTATTGGAGCCTGACTGTGCAGGGGTTCCTCAAGGCCTGAAAAATATTTCAAGGGTTCCTCCAGGGTCATAAGGTTGAGAAAGGTGGTCTACATAGATGGAAAAGTGACACCAGAATGGTTGCCACATGGAAATCCTCCCCCCCCCCGGTTTATTTATTCGATTTATATCCCAACTTTGTTTTTTTAAAACTCAAAGCAGCATACATAATACTCCCTTTCTCCTATTTTTCCCACAACAGCCCTGTGAGGTGGGTTGGGCTGAGAAGAGGGGACTGGTCCAAAGTCACCCAATTGATGACCATGCCCAAGGTTGAACTAGAACCCATGGACTTTTATATCTAATATGTCTTCATATTAGATATACTGTATATATATATACTGTAGATATATATGAATATATGAGTTTCCTACCCACCTACCCCCCCATTAAAACACTGCAAGACTCTGCTACTAAGATCTGAGACAAGTCCTAACTGCAAAACTACACATTACTCTTCCCCAAGCTAGTACCATTTGGATATGTTGGACTTCAACTCCCACAGTCCCTAGCAGCTGGTAAGGGATTATGGGAACTGAAATTTAACCCTTGCATAAACTGCTCCTCTGTAGCTAGCCTTACCACATACACCCTATGGATGAGAGAGCTTCTTCAGTTAGCAGCAGCGCTCCACTGAGTAAATCCAGAATGGGTAAGAATATTCCCTCTGTGATGAGGAGTCTCCATGGAGCATGCTGGAGAGTTGCTTAGTTCAAATGTGGAAGAGGTTTACTACAAAACTCTGTAGACCAGTGTTTTTCAACCTTGGCAACTTTAAAATGTGTGGACTTCAACTCTCAGAATTCCTCCACCACCTTCACCAGGTTTCATCAGAGAACCAGAAGCAACTGTTCTATCAACATCAGCCCCAAAACAGCTACCACCAAATAGCTCTATGAAAACACACTCTGGAAATGCCTGCAATAGGCAAGAATGGTGGAGCAGACAAATCATAGCCAGATATATGGGGCCACCACAGTCTGGAATGCAGAGAACTTGGAAAACAAGAAAAAAGGGAGAGATTCAGAGTGAAATATGCACCATTGCTGCCTCCTGCCTTCCCCTATTGACCACTCCTTTTTTAGTGCCAGGTGAAAAATAAAAAAGCTTAATGAGATAATTAAGGGAGGGGGAAAGGTCAATAAAAGTTGATTTATGGCACATGATGGAAAAGCTGCTTATGAAAGGGAAAAAGAGGCAATTATGCTATTCAAAAAGGAAGAATGGGCCAGGATTGGATGGTCAACAAATAAGAGCTACGGGGAGGATTCCAAGCAGTAGATTTGAACCCTGAGGGTATTCTTTGGGGTCACAGAAAAGGTAGAAAAACAGGATTACCAACAAAGGAAGGTGCTTTGGGCAATTAATTTTCTATCTTTAACCCAGTTCCAGATTAGCACTTGGTAAAGCAGCCATGAAGGCCTTGGAAAATGCCAGGATGTGTCTATACCTACAAAGTTCATAATTGTGCAAGCCATGGTCTTCCCTGTGACCCTCTATAGAAGCGAAAGTTGGACTTTGAAGAAGCAGGAGAGGAAGACTATGGACGCCTTTGAACTTGAGTGTTGGAGAAGACTCCTGAGAATACCGAGGACAGCCAAGAAAACAAACTGATGGATCATCAAACAAATCAACCCAGAGTTCTCACTCCAGGTGCAAAGGACCAGGCTCAAATTATCCTACTTCAGACACATTTTGTGAAGACCCAGCTCTCTGGAGACGGCTCCGATGCTGGGAAAGGTCGAAGGAAGGAGAAGAAGAGGACGACCAGCAGCAAGGGGGATGGACCCAGTTACAGTGGCGGTGGGGACATCACTGGGAGACCTGAAGGACCAAGTTGGGGACAGATCGTCATTGGAGAAAATCTATCTATGTGGTCGCTAAGAGCTGACACCAACTTGATGGCACACAACCAAAACAATTTACCCGTTCAAATGTCTCATATTTGTCACCTGCCCAAAATGGAATGCAAAATGCATTGGGAAATCTCCTTTCTGACTCTCCTAAAACCAAGAGAAGCAAATACGGCATCACACCTTTCTTAATCTGGGGAAGCGGAGCAGGGAAAGTTCTCCCTTCCTCTATCAGATTTCTTCATATTTTTCAGGGTCTCACACTTCCACTACGATTATACGATGCTTATGATGGAGAACACAGGTAGGCAGATGTTCCCCCCCATTTGGGATGACTTCCAGGTCGGAGGCTCAGACCTTGCTGAATTAAAATGCAGTTAGTGTGTGTCTGCCAAAATTTTAGAGAGCAATTAAACAAATACCCGGAGAATCAACACAGGAAGGGTTACAAGATGGAAAGGGGCTGCGGGGGCGGGCAGTAGCAGAGAGAGAGGGAAGAGACCAAAAGCTGCCGTTTCAGGATGTCTGCTAGATCAAAAAGCAAATATACCTCTGTCTAGGGAAAATAGTCTTATCTAAAGCCACAATCAGGACAAAATGAACTATCTTTTACCATTAAAGCTACTCAATTTGGTATATTAAACTGATCGGCCTAAAAAGTATGTTTCTAGCCTAATGGCCCCTCGCCCGAGGATGGTTTTAAGGCTGCCTGTTTCAAAACATTAATGTTTTCCCCTCTGTTCAGCTGTCAGGGAGAGATGTTCGCATCCCACTCTCAAAGCCCAACGCCCCATGCGGATTAGGAGAAGCCGAGACAACCACATGGATGCCCCACTATTTATCCATTTATTTGCTATATTTGTATACCGCCACGCTCCCAAAGGCCTTGTGGGGGCTTACACTTAAGAAGAACGGCAATTATCAAAGAACAGTGCCTAAACAGTGCATGAATAAATCATAATGTCGTTATTGGAAGTCTGCAACTCAGAATCGAGTGATCCTGAAAGACGGGATCTTAATCCTTAAAGGCTCTTCTGAACAGCTCCGTTTTCACAGCTTTTCTAAAAATCAGAAGTGAGGGTATTTTGCTAGTTCAAAGAGACTTCTGCAAATACAGGTTGTCCTTGCTTGACGACCACAACTAGACCAGAATTTTGGTTGCTAAGTGAAGCGACCATTAAGCAAATCCAATGGGATTATATGATCCTTTTTGTGGTGGTCATTAAGTGAATCACTGCAGTCATTAAGCGAACCACATGGTCGTTGAGTGATTCACACTGTTCCCCATTGATTGTGCTTGCCAGAAGCCAGCCAGGAAGATCAAAAATGGTGATCACGTGACCCCAGGATACTGTGACAGTCATAAATGCGACCCGGTTGCCAAGCACCCAAATTTGATCACGTGACCGCAGGGACACTGTGACAGTCCTAAGTGTGAGCACCAGTTGTAAGTTGGCTTTTTCAGCACTGTTGTAAGTCTGAACTGTCACTAAACAAATGGTCATTAAGTGAGGACTTCCTGTAAGTTATCACCTCCCCTAAGTTCAGTTAGGGGATTCCAGGCATTCAGATAAATTTTACCTACATTTTCGTTTACCCGATTAGCATCCTGCAAGGACAACTTACGTATCAAACACCAGGACGAGAGAAAGCTTTTTGTATTTGCCTGGACTGACTGCATGTTTATCTCGTCCACGGTTTGATCTATGATTGCAATTCATTAACATCTTTAAAATTAAACAGCCTGCAAAAATGTTCCACTTCAGTGTCTTTCTGAGAGGGTGGCATTGCTTTTGCTGATTTCAATGAAAAATGGAATTTTAAACCCTAAATTTTAAAATGCCTTTTTAGAGTGACAAATCAAACCTAAAAGAAGCTGAATCAACAGAAATCTTACCTCCACTTAGGAGCTTCATCACTAACCAAAGTTCATCTTTCACCACGAAAGAAGTATAGTAAGAGACGATATTTGGATGATGGCACTGACTCATTGCTTGGATTTCTTTCTAATAGGGAGGAGAAAAAGAGAGGAAAATCAATTTGCTGTTACTGTTCTCCTTGAACAACGTTAGCCATTATAAGCCGAGGAAACAGGACACCAACACAGAGAGCTTCATTTGCAGAGTCTCCAATGCGGGGACTTCAATTCCCAGAATCCCCCAGCCAGCATGGTCATTGCTGAGAATTCTGGGAGCTGAAACCCACCCATCTGGATTCAACCCAGGCTGGGAAATGCTAATATACAAGGAGCAAAAGTTGAACCAAATCCTGGCTAAAAGGTGAAATTCTGGGATGGATTCCACCTGGCCAAGCCCCAGCCTTTGCAAGGGTACTCCAGATGGATCCAGCTGCAACCCCATAAACACTAATGGCTGCAGCTGTTGGGGGGGACTGGAAAGCAGGGGTCTCTGTTCCAATCAATATAAACATTGCAGGGAGAGAGCATGCCAATTTCACTGTTTCAAGTTCTGTATGTGAATTATCCTCCCTGTTTGGTTCCCAGCCTGTTGCTTGGGGCCTTGCCAGTTTCCTCTCTCCTACTTTTATTACAATTTTCTGTTTTTTTTAAGAAAGTGGCTTGAGAAGGTGGGAGACATCCTTGGGGGAGAGCACCAATTGAACACTTGGCTGGTGTCAAGTCAACGGGGGTTTTTTTGTGGCGGCCACAAGTCTTGCAGCCGCTCAGTTGCAAAGCTGCCCACACCGTGCTCTCCAAATTTGCCTATAGCCCAAGGACGTTCAGGATGTCTGCTCCGTTGTGCAATGTGCAAAAAAGTCATCCACGTCCAGCATACCAAGGAGAAGGGAATTGGCTTTTTCACTAAACAATGCTATCTCGGCAGGTGCTAGCAAGGACTACCTGTAAAGGGTATAATTTTCAGGGGAAGGAGACAGGAGGAAAAAAGGCCCTGAAGACTGTGGAAGAAGCTATTCGATCACCTGAAACCAAACGGACACTTTTAATCTCTTAAGTTTTAAGAA
This sequence comes from Candoia aspera, assembly GCF_035149785.1. NCBI lineage: Eukaryota > Metazoa > Chordata > Lepidosauria > Squamata > Candoiidae > Candoia > Candoia aspera. The sequence goes on along the minus strand of NC_086156.1, from coordinate 5,285,007 downwards.
AATATACCAGGCCCACTTGCTCGAATGTCCTCCAAATCTTCTCTGGGTGGTTGCTGTAATTTTAATGACGCTTATGGTTTCTGGGCTGGGCTGGACGCATTTTCATTTTGACCCGTCCTGGCACTTCGCTTTTTAGAGTTTTAAGTGCCAGGATGCTAACCTGCTCTCTGCTTTCCTCAGAGAGGCCGAACGGATATAAATAAATGCCAGGGTGACTCGGCCAACTCTAGCACCAGAGACGCAGGAGCCAAAATCTCCTCTCAGACTGAGCTCAGAGCTGGGAGAAGGGGGGGAATATAGCCATCATGGTTTATTTAACCATGGTTGGCTAAATGAACCACATTGGACTGGATTCATGCAAGACGCCAAGCCAAAACCAAGCAAACCACAGATGTGTGATGGAAGAACCCAACCTCTTTTCTATTTATAAAAATATCAGCCAATCCTGGAAAGTAGACCGCGTGGCCAAACACGGGAACCTCAGGAGCGACCTCCAGCAAGGAAGCAAACAAATGAAAAGAGGGTTTCTAATACAGCCATCGTTAAAGAGGACACAAGTCCGTTAGGCTGAAAGATTACACAAGGAAAAGCAGAAATTAACAAGCTGCCAAATATTCTCTGCCCCGAGAACTGCTGGCTGAGGAACTGGCAAGTATCTCTGCACCAAAAAGAGTTTGCCAAGAAGGTAAAAAAGAAAAAATCAAATTAGGCACTATTTTTGGAACCTGAACTTAACCAGACTTCAACCCTATAAACTACCACAACTTCTAGGCAACAGAAAACTGATTTTATGTAGCCTAAAACTGGTTTGTGCTATCATCCAAAGCTGGATGTTTTTATTCAGAGCTGCAAACAAGCAGACTTGGGTGTTTGTGTGTGTGTGTGTGTATAAATAAATAAATGTTATTAAAGACATTTTTAAAAGAATAAAAACAATACAAATTTTAAGAGAGAAAAGGGAAAGGGAAAGGGAAAGGGAAAGGGAAAGGGAGGGAGGGAAAGAAAGAGAGAGAGAGAGAGAAGGAAACATTATGAAGAAGCGGCTTCCGGTCTTCTTAACAGCAGTTACAAGTACATTTATATTTTATCCTCTCTCTCTAAGACAGCCTTTCTCAACCTTTTGACCCTGGAGGAACCCTTAAAATATTTTTCAGGCCTGCGGAACCCCTGCACAGTCAGGCTCAAATATAGGCCAGAAGTTACAAAATGATTATATCCGTTTCATGGGTAGGCCTGTATCTATGCATCAACAGTGTTCTTAAACTGGAAATAAAGAACGAAACTTACCGCTTTAATGTGAAGTTGCCCAAATTTGAAATAATTGTTTAAATAAATCATGATCTCCCAGGGAACCCCGAGTGATCTCTCGTGGAACCCTGGTTGAGAAGCCCTGCTCTAAGGTGACAACATAATTTCCTCCTTTCCATAGCCTACCCTTTCTAATCATCAAACCCGTAAGTTGCCCGTTCATTTTTTTCTTGTGTCAGCAAAAAGCCCATAAGGGGTTTCCAGTCACCAAACAAGCAGACCGGTTGAAGCCCAAAGCAAATGTATTGAGTATTGAGAGGAAACACAGGGGTTGGCATACCCTGGTTGTCATGGGCTATCTTGACTGTAACATCAAGAGTATACATTAACATAAAAATGTCAATATTTTTGAAAAAGGCCTTTCAGATCAAAAGCAGCGCCGTGCAGAAAGCAGCACCCAAAATGAAATCCTTGCAGCCGGTTTTGCAGAAGCAGCCCTTTCAAGATTTTAAAAATACTCTTCTTAGAAGCAGGAATACCAGCCATGCAGCCTTTTACCCAGACTTTCTAGCTCTCTTCCCAACTATTACTTGATTTGACCCAGTGCCCAAATTTGGGGAGACGTGTCTGTAGGGATAACAGCCTTGGCTTAATTAACACGGAAAACATCCTCCGGTTAAGACATGCATGTTTCCACTCGCTCACCCCCAGCACAAACCCCAGCCTTCCAAATTTAAATTTAAAACACCGCCACTGTGTCTGAAGACGGCATTCATCTCGAGATGCCTGCTTGCTAATTATAAGCATGTCCCTGTGGCGAAGAATCACGGGGCAGCAAGGTGTAAGGGTCAGGGAAGGCCACACTGGTCCTTAAGAAAGTTCTGGGCCTTGCAAAGCATTAAGGTTTCAAGGATTTCCAGACACCTGAGAAATATTCCTTGAGGAACGATTCCTTCTAAGAGAAGAGAAAATTTCTTAATCAAGAACTCTGCTTCTCTCTAACCCTTTTCCCTGCAAAGACTGGTCATTCAGTCAAGGGCCAAGCAGGAGGAGGAAATCAAATGTCACGTATGACAAACCAGCCACAAGAATCCCCTGGAATTTTTGACACCAGACAGGGTAAAATTGAGGGATGTCTGCTTAGGTTGTGTTTGTCTATCCCCAACTTATTCTAGACCGGTGTTTCTCAACCTTGGCAACTTTAAGATGTGTGGACTTCATCTCCCAGAATTCCCCAGCCAGCTTGCTTGAAGGTGCATGGACTTTGCTGGTGGGGGAATTCTAAGAGTTGAAGTCCACACATCTCAAAGTTGCCAAGGTTGAGAAACACTGGTCTTGACCCTCTTCTTGTGCATCTCTCCCCCTCAGGTCCAAAGCTAAGAAAGCTGGGCCTCTGATGCTGCACAATGTGTATCTAAAAACAGAACTGAACACATTGCAAATGGCCAGCTGAGGTTGGACTGGCCCTGCCCAGATGAACAGCAGAGTGAAGCTGACCAAAGAACTACATGCACAGAACCAGAAAAAAGAAAATGTGCGATTCCCAGAAGCACAATTTGCAATAACCATCACCTTGGAGGATGTGTTCCTCTGCATGGATTTAAGCAGAAGACTGGCTCTAAGACCATCTCTATCAGCTTGGTTATTTATTTTTAAGGCAGGGATTTAGAACTGAAATTCAAAATCAGCTGGCATTAATAGTGAGATACCTTCAATTATCACCTTTTAAATCAACGTAACCAACTCTTATAGTCACACTGGTCAGAATACCATATTTGGAAAATAAATATATGGTCTCCTGTAAGCTGAACTCAAAACTCGTCTATACTGTTTACCTACAACACTGGTTCATCTTTGCCTTCCCCCAGAATGCTTTTCTCCTTCTTATAGCTCAGAGATTTCCTGGTGGTCTCTCATCCAAGTACTAAACAGACCCAACTTCTTTAGCTTCTTAACTCAGACCAGGTCAGCTGGGGTTGCCACCTCACTAATGTATTAAAAGCCCCTTTCATCCAACACTCAGAAAACAGAGATCGTGGGCAATGCGTAACAAGACATTTGTATTTTTAGGGTGTTTTAACTGTACACCACCTTGAGTCACTTGCTTGTAAACTGTTAAATTAATCCTATTCTTTTGCAATGAATAGAAGGGGATATTAGTGATGCACCATTCTTTGCTAAAAAAATTAAGGGAATAATAGGAAATACTTAAATTTCTTTTGAAGAGGCAAGAAGGTGAAATCTGCCTTGAACTCTGGAACATTGGATTTTTAGCCCCAGTTGGGTTACTCCGTCGTAACTTATCTCTAGCCCGCCTTTCAAAAAAGAACTTACACCTTTCACCGTCCTGTTTTTCACACAGGACAACAGAAGACTTTATTTTATGTATCTGAAACGTTCATTCCTTTGTTTAAAATATTTATATGGCCACCCAACTCAACCAAGTTAACTCTGGGCAGCTTACAACAAAAACATTCAAGGAAACCTAACAAAACAAATACAAAACCACAATGGTGAACCCACAAAGAATCACGAAACAATAAAGCAATAAAACAGCAATCCCACCATCATCCCACCCAACCTTTAAGGCAAAGACTCCAGGGAGCCCACTAAAACTCCAACCAATCCCTGCCTCAAGAAGGCTTATGACCACCAACCCCAAATCGTAGTGATTTACAGACCCTAAATTAACTGTGAAAGAACATGGGTGGAATTTTTGTACCAGGAGCTCATCCATGCTGGTCTGGCATTTCTCAAGGTTGATCCGTTTAATTGCCACTTTTTCCTTCTTTGGGGTACAGTAGGCCGCTTGGACCACCGCCGTTGCTCCGCTCCCTGAAAGAGACCCACAAATGCAAAATTAGGAAGGCAAACTGGCTCCAAAAAGAAGCGTTTGTGTCAGGCTTACTAGATAGACCAGACAGGAAGCATGCCCAGATGAGCTAATTCTACTTTATTGTAAAGCTACATTGACAGAATCTTGCAAGTCTAAAAGTGCAAATCTCCCTCTGTCTTCTCTACAGCCCGAGAAACTAGGGAGGGTCCCTTCTGAGCCTCTTGCCCTGCCCACTCTCCAGCTGTGGGCTGATTCTTATCTGACCATTCCCTTGGCAGCGTCTCTTCGCCCCATCTCCAAAGCTCTTTCCCATATACCATTACATCACCCTCCCCTTCAGACTCATCCCCCCTCTTCCTGCCATCTCCTTTACAACCCAAGAAACTAGGGAGGGTCCCTCCTGAGCCTCTTTCTCTGCCCATTATGCAGCTGTGGGCTACGTCCTCTCTTATCTGACCATTCGCTAGGCAGCATCTCTTCGCCCCGTCTCCCATGGTCTTTCCCACATACCATCAGTTTGACAATCCTGGCATCTACATTACCCATTTGTTTCTCAAACGCAGCCCCCAACCAAACTGCGCCAGCTTAATATCACCCACAAATGCCGCCCGCTCATGCAAATTTCAACTATTCCTTTACAAGCTAAAGATTCTTTTCCCAGGACACTTTTCAACCAAAACATCTAACGTATTTACACAAATGGACTCCATAAATGCCCCATCGGCCCTTTATCCTCAGAGGTAGGACCTTAAGCATGAATTGCTTTGTTATAGATTGCCTTTGGGACCGCTGACCAAATCAATGTAAGGCCAATAAATAAACAAACTAAAAAAAAAACAGGAAACAGCCAAAGGGGAAGCAGTGTCAGGAAAGGCAAAAACTTAGCTCAGAGAATACCCTTCACAAAACAGATCAGCCCAACGCAACAGATCAAAAGGAAATCCATTTCTTGCGTTGAGAAAACCTCACCAGGCTTAGCAGGAGGTTTTCCCAACCCGACAGTCAGACTGGCTGGCTCTGGGGTTGATTTGAAGGATGAGAAAGCAGGAGAAGCATTTCATAAGCAAATAACGCCCGGGGGATCCACCCTCCAAGGTATTTAGGACAAGCCAAGGTGGGAAAGAGAGTCAATGGGCAGTCAGTGGGCAGGAGTGGCTAAAGGGGCCAGGTTCAAAGCCAGGGACCCCCCGCCTGGTCCCGCCTCAGGCCCAAGGTCAGCCGGGGGACTCTGGGCCAGCCCCTCCCGCTCAGCCCTGGTAAGGAGGAGGTTGGGGAAAGCATTTCCAAAAACGTCACCAAGAAAACTACAGGGGTTTATCCAGGCAGACAGACAGACACACACACACACACAGTTGGGAAAGGCTGGTCAACAGAATAAAACTGGTTTCCAGGGATCTCTGTAAGCCAGGAAAAAGGTGGACTGCACTTTGGGAGAAGGTGAGTCACAGTCAAGGGGCCACTGCTGAGAAGGGGAACCAAGCAACCAGCCAACCTACCATCCCTTCTTCCTTCCTTCCTTCTTTCCTTCCATTACCCTTCCTCTCTTTCCCTTCTCTTCCTTCTTCCTTTCCTTCCTCCTCCCTCCTTCTCTTTCCTTCCTTCCTTCCCTTTTTCCTCCCTTCCCTTCCCTCTTCCTTCCTCCTTCCTTCTCCTTTTCCTTCCTCCCTCCCTTTTCTTCCTCTTTCCCTTCCCTTCTCCCTCTCCCCTCCTTCCCCTCTTTCTTGCCCTTCCTCCCTTCCCCTTTTCCTTCCTTCCTTCCTCCCCTCCCCTTTCTTCCTTTTTTCCTCCCTTCCCTTCCTCCCACTTTTATCCTTCCTTCCTCCCTCCCTCCCTCCCTCTTTCCCTTCCCTTCCCCTTTTTTTCCTCCCTCTCTTCCTCCTTCCTTTTCTTCCTCTCTTTCCCCTCCCTTCCTCTTTCCACTTATTTTTGCCCTGGCCAGCCCTTCAATTAAACTGCAAAGAAAGAGAATTTAAAAAGGGAGGCCTCTCTCATAAATGCTTTGCTAAAAATACTCCAGTGTCACAGACAAATGAACAGGCCCTTTGGCACTGCCCCCCCCCCCAATACACCATGTTTCTTCCAGGCCCAAGGAAGGCGGATTTCGAGGACCGAAGAAAAACATGTTAATGAAGACATAGCTGTAATTCCTGAAGTGGTTGTGCTGCTCCAGAATTACTCAGGAGGGAAAAGAACCAGTGGAACACAGGAGCAAACGAGGAGGGAAGGCGGTCTGGCAGCACATATTCAAAGGTTCTTGCAGAGATGGCAAACCAGCACTACAATAAACCACAGTTTAACCATAATTTACTGATCCAAACATAGTTGTGTGGGATTAATTAAGATGCTGATCTGCAAAAGCAAAAGTTTCTGTAGCTTACTGTAATATGGGAACCCAGCCATAGAAAAAAAGAGTGGTTTATGGCTTAGTATTGTGAGTTATTAGACAAACCAGCATTAAAACTTAGCATGTTGTGTGAACCTGTGTTCTTATCACCTGAAGCAGTCCTCAAAACCCTTTTTTCCCCTCTAGTTGTATTTTTAAACAACAAACGGGAGATTTTGGCACTTCGCTCAGAGATATAAATTCTTACTTACATTGTTAAAACAACGTAATGTATTTAAGTGTATTGTAATGTAATGTTTTCCATGGTTAATTTCCAGTCAAAGATACACTGAGCATTATCTGTACAATCTTGGTAATTTCTTTGTCTACTTATAAATATTATATTTCTGTATCAATTAAAGTTGGTTTTTTTGCTTGTTGCTTCGCTCATTTTTCTTTTAAAAGTGATTAATAAAAATATTTTTTTAAAAACTCTCCCATAGTGCTTTCTGTAGAGAAAACAGTGAATCCTCAAATGTTAAAGATTGAGTTCAAGAGATACGTTGCTTGTCTTTGCATTGTAGCTATAAGATGGAGTAGTATGTTTCTATAAGATCTAGATTTAATAACATGTTACAGGACTAAGCTAGTTGTATATTGATACAAGACAGATCTCTTCCTTTTTTCTCTAAATTTTAATTCATTTTTATCACACACCCACAGAGTTATCACTGTTTTATTATTATCTTTGTTAAATTTCACCAATACATTTTTTTTAAAAAACCACTTTTCTAACTTTCTAAGTACAGAGGACAAGCTTAGAAAATTAACTTTCTAAAAACTTCCAAAAGTATTGTCCTTGCTGTTTCTTGTCCAGCTTCTCCAACCAGTTGCTCTCCATTTCACATTCTGCAGTTCTGCCTCGGTTCCCAAAGTTCCAGATATCCTTTACGGAAACCTCAGTCTTGAAATAAGCTTAGTTTGCAACACTGATCTGGGAAAAAAGCAACTGCTTTAAATACAACTCACAGGCATTACTAAAGACAGGCTTCCAGGATGTGCAAGATAAGCTCCCCACGTCCTACCTGCTCCTAGACAAGAATCTCAGTCCAAATGCTATGGACCGCCCAAAAAGAAACTTGGGCATCTCGCCAAGGCACACCTTGGCTTGCAAGGCGATTGCCATGCTCAACTCAATTTTGCCATTGCAAAACCAGCAATTCTATTTCCCCACTTTGCTTTGACTCCTGGACCCATTTTAATGGGCACCCAAGATATTCACAGGACGGAGACACAAGCCAAACAGCACCCAGACAAGAAGGGTACCCCAACTCTCTTGACTCACCCACCGCTGCCTTTGTCGAAGAGGCTGTGACAAATGCCACCTCTGTAAGATTCACCACTCAAATTACCCTTATTACCTTTATTACCCTCGTTCAACATGTTCACGGAACAAATTGCTGGGTTGCAACCCTAACCCCAGCCAGCATGGGAAGTAACAGCCTACAACATCCTGCTTTAATGAGAGCCGAACTAAAACATGTTGGCATTCTTTCTTTTTTTTAATATACTTCTGCTAAACACATTAACAAAAGGAAAGTAGAAATGAATAGAATGTCCATGTAACCATTCGCTTCAAAATTAATCATCATCACAAAATACAGATAGTCCTCAATTGTATAAAATTCAGGTAGTACCACAATTGGGACCGGAATTTCAGTCACTATGAATGCGATGCAGTCATTAAGAAAATCCAACCCGATTTCACACCCTTTTTTGCAGCAGTCATTGAGCAAATCACCACAGTCGTTAAGCAAATCATGTGGTCGTTAAGTGAATCATGCAGCCCCCATTGACTTTGCTTGCCAGAAGCTGGCTGGGAAGGTCGAAAATGGTGGTCACGTGACCGCAGGATGCTGCTTTGGTCGTAGATGTGAACTGGTTGCCAAGTGCCTGAATTGCAATCACATGACCATGGGGACATTGCAATGGTCGCAAGTGCAAGGACCAGTCGCAAGTCAGTTTTTTCAGTGCCGTCATAAGTCCAAACCATCGCTAAACAAATGGTCATTAAGCAAGAACTACCTGGAGAACGAGGAGGGCTAGAAATGATTACATTGTAAACAGAACCACTTAAATTTTGACCACATTTGTGAATATTCCTTACTCTTTTACTGCCTTAAAAAAAAAAACTATATGCACTAATTCAAAGGTCGACAACTAACTTTTCAAGAATCCACCGCTGCAAATCAGATGTAGACTTCTCCTTCCAAACATGTGTTTGCGCGCTGGAGAAAGTCGATTAGCACAATCAGTGAATTGCTCCGTGCACCGAAGAGGCAGGTAGACAAATAGGTTTGATGGGATGAATTATCCATAATGTCCCACCCCAAGCCTCCTCCCAGGAAATTGAACAATATTTATTAGAAGACTGTTGACAGTTTTACAACTCCTGGTGTTAGTGGTTATTTGATCTACCTTTTATTGCCTAAACTGCTTTACTGATATTATTTTTATGGTTAGGGTGAGCTGGCCTGAAGGTGCTGAGATGTGATTCAAGCATGGGGAAGAACCACCAGTCACTGTAAATCTTGGCTGGCGTCCAATCTCGTTTTTATTGACACAAAAAACCTTGCAAATTTCAGGGCAAACATTCAATGCACAATCAAGGTGCATTCCAAACTACTTGGGAGGGTTCCTCAATGAAATATATATAGAGAGAGTTCCATTTATTAGCCTGCTGAGCCCAGAACACAGCCCTATTTATGATTCAGCTTTATACAGCGATGTGTCCTTTATGGGACTCGTCACAAGTGTGGTGACAATCTCAGGGGACGAAACACGCCCCACTACATCACCTCGATCAGAGCAGCTTCAGAAGTTCTTCCTACTCTGCTCCCACATTAATCTGCAATTTTTATTTTACAAAGGACACCCACGTGCAAAATCAGCATTTCGTTCCATTGTGAAATGCATGTTAACACATGCCACCTAGTCCAGAATTCTGGGAGTTGAAGTCCACACATCTTCAAACTGAGACTCGTTGTGTACGAGATGGGTGGCAGAGAAATTTGACAAATAAACAAATACATAAACAAACAAGCACTGGTCCAGAGTAGGACTACCACTAGTCAGGGAATGGGATTAACCAGAAACCCACAACTGGCATTCTCTCCAAGTCTCCAATCCAGACCATGGGAGCTGCATTGCAACCTACAGCCTACCCTGACAGCTTGACATGCACTTGAGAATGCTCAGGGCCTTTACTCACCTCCTCTGATGCTTTACGACTACGAAAGTCTAGCCAGCACAACAGCCCAAAGAGGAAATTAAGCCCAATTATAAGGCTGTGTTATGGGAAGACCTCACCAACTTAAAGGCAAAAGCTAAGCAAGACTCACTTCGGTTATTTTGTGGATAGGAGACCACTAAGAAATACCCAGCATGCAGACAAAACTGCATTTTTTAAAAAAAAAATACCCAAGGAAATGTCAAATAACTTCAGCATTATTGTCCAGAAAACCACAATGGGCCTACCTGTGGAGTCACCAGGAGCTGAATCAGGCTCAGAGAAGAGTCAACCTTTAACTCAACAGCGGAGCCCACCTGTTTCAAACACCAAGGCAGAATGCTGAATGGCAGGAAGAAACACTGAATCCGGTGGCCCGCAGTACAGGCTTAAATAAACTGAATGGGCCGTGCAAAATTTATTCTGCAAAGTTTGGTCTAGATAGTTATTTACTAAGGACCGATGGTTATAGAAAAAGGGAACAAGAAAAGAGGCTGGGAAATGTAAGTCCCAACTGTGAAAATCTTAATGCGGTCGCTGCATGCGTTTAACATTATAGCAAGGTATTTCCAACACATGTTCAATCCTTCTTTGGGACCCAGGGTTAGAAAACGTGCTTTGCTCTTTAATCAAGCTGCAGTGGAGAGCTCTGGATTTCAATAAAAGAGAGTATCTGTAGCTCAGGGTTGAAACTTGGTGCTTTCTGAGCTTGGTTGTTTGCTTGCAGACGTTTCATTACCTGACTAGGGAACATCATCAGTGCCAGGGAGGGTGGGCTTTGCTGCCTGTTTATATACAGTTGTTTGCCCTGCCCGTGTTGGTGGTGATGGTGGTTTTCTCTTTTGTAGTGCCTTGATTAGGATATTATTGTCTGCTTGATTGTTTGTCTGGTGTCGATCCCTGCTTATCTGGGTGTCAGCTGCCGGAGAGGATGCGTTCTGGTCTTTTTGTCTCCTTCTTAGCATTTTAATGTCTCTTTTGAATGGGGTGTAAATGTGGTTTATCTCACATCCCACAAATGTGGCTTATCTCTAAGTTTATCTCAATCAACCACATTTACACCCCATTCAGAAGAGAATGAAGTCTGCACAACTTCAAGTTGCTGAGGTTGAGGAACACCGCTCTACATTAAAGATGGAAGACTGTTGCCAGGAGCTACTGAAGTCCTTTCTCCTAATATTTTAAATTGCCCTCCTAACATCTTTCCTAGAAACCATAAATTCCACCGTTTGATTGGAGCCAGCCCAATACCACTTTTTCTATTAAACACAGTTATACCATATTTCTATCCTGACCTTGCCCTTTTTTAAAAAAAAAAAAAGCCTTTTCCTCCTCTTCTTCCTTTTTCCAGCCATGCACCTCTCCCTTTAGCACCATTTGCCAGCTCTGTGCCACTATTTCCACGGGACTGAAGGCCTGGAAGAAAATTAGGGGCGCAGGGAATCCACACCCCATTTCAACCAGCGGCTGCCTCTGGAGGTGAAGGGCCCTGCACATTTGAAGCCCACAGACCCGGTTGTCCCTCTGGGCTCATCCTAGCTCGTGACACGGACCTAACTGCCAACTTTGGAAACGGAATTAATCAGATACTGTACTGAGTAATAGATTTTTTTTTCCCCTTTTGTGCTCTAGATAAAACAAGGACATTTCGCAAGAGGATTTCCTTTCTTTTTTAAAAAAATGTTTAGCAACACCAAGTGCAACTCATTGGAGAAGCATTCGAGTCTTGAAAGTTCCCTGCCTGAAGACTCACGGAGCAGGAAGTTAGGGTTATTAAATATTCTCTCTATATAATATCTAATGTTCTCTAGAATCCTAGAGTTGGAAGGGACTTTTGAGGTCATCCAGCCCAACCTCCCGTCCCTGGAGGGCAGGAATCCAAATTCAGGCCTTGGCTTCTAAAGGAACACTCCAATGAAAGGGACCCGACCGTCTACCCAGGTCCCTTGATTCCACGGTTAAACTGCTCTTCCTCTTAGAATTATTTTTCTAAACATTCAGTTGGAATCTGGAACAAGAGAGAACAGGCCTTGGTATTCATCCTTGGTGACATCTGATTTGAAGAGTGCTATCCTGTTCCCTCTTCATCATCATCTTCTCAGGCTAGACTCACCCACCTCCTTCAATCGCTCTTCAGAGGACTGAGCTTGCAAATCCAACCGGATTTTACAAACTTTTTGTGTGGTGGTGGTGAAGTGAACCATGCAGTCATTAACCGAATCACGCGGCTCCCCATTGATTTTGCTTGCTGGAAGCCGGCTGGGAAGGTCGAAATTGGAGATCGCGTGATCACAGGAGTCTGCAACAGCCATAAATGCTAACTGGTTGCCAAGCGTCTAAATCCTGATCACGTGACTGCGGGGATGCTGCAATGGTCGTAAGCGTGAGGACCGGACACAAGTCAGTTTAGTGCTGTCGTAAGTCTGAACCATCGCTAAATGAATGGTTGTTAAACAAGGTCTACCTGTATTCTCCTTCTGCCCTTCTCTGAATCTGTTCCAATTTCTCTTAATCCTTTTCAAACTGGGGTATCCTGAAATAGATGGGAGCCCAGGCCGGTCAAAGCAGAATACGGCGGACCCTTTATTTTCTACAATTTGGACAATATACTGTACTTCTGTTGATGCCACCCTAATACTGCATTTGTTTTCTTTGTAGCTCCATCATCTGGCTGGGTCACTATTATGAAGCCAGATGCCCCCGTCCTATTTCTCTGCACCCGATTTTTGTTTCTAAGTGAAGAACTTTGCACCATTGCTGCTAAATTTCCTTCTGCTACTTTTAGTACATTTGTCCAAACCATCAAGATCACTTTGAATCTGCATTGTTTTCTCGGGTTTTAGCAAACACCTACTTTTGTTCGTCTACAAATGTGAAAAGCATTCCCTTCCCCTCTTCATCCCAATCATTAATGAAAACATTGAAGAGCAGAGGACTATGGACAAATCCTTGAGGCAACCCTATGTGATACCTTCCCACTCTGGTGAAGAATCATTATTTGAGTATGGTCTTTGAGCCAACTACGTATCCACTTCTGGCACGCCACCCATTCCACATTTAACTAGCCTGCGGATCTGTACGTCATGAGGTATGTTATCAAATGCTTTGCTGAAATCAAGATACTGTATGTTACGTCCCACAATCTATTAAGGAAGTTGCTCGGTCAAAAAAAGAGATGAAATTGCCAGCAAGATTCAGCTTTGACAAAGGTCAGATAATTACTGTACTGTGCGCAGAGTGCTTCCAGACTGAATTATCTGAGATCTTTTCTAAAACCTTCCCAGGCATCAAACTGACTGGTCTCTCATCCATTAGATCTTTCTTTTCCCCCTTCTGAAAGATGGGGACAACATTTGCCCCCTTCCAATCATTTTCCCTAATTTTCCAGGATGTCTCAAAGACATCACAGAAGGGTTCACCCAGACCTTCAGCTAGTTCTGGGATGTAATTCAGCCGACCTTGGAGGTTTAAGCTTATTCAAAGTAAGGACGTTTTCCTTAACTACGTTTTTACGGGTCCCCGTCCAATCTCACCTCTTCACTATGTTCTTCTCAATTTCCTGAGAGACAGAGAGGCCTTTTTTGTTGGAGAAGGCACCGACATAGAATATTAATACCATAACCTTCACTGCCTACCTCTATATCCAGCTGTAAGATGGGAAACGGAGTCAAAAGAAAAATAATGAATCAGTTTTCAATTGCACTTGTTTCTTGAAGGGATGGGGAAGAGATGGGATTGGAAGAACAGACAGAGGAGCCATGGTCTGCCAGAAGTATAGGGTGGAAGGAAGGAAGAAAATCTACAGGCAACGTTTTTGACCTTTAGCCTGTCTTCCTATGAATTGCATTTGCAATGATTCTGGCCACATCCTGGCTATTCAGAAGCATTTGCAAGGTGAGGGGGAAGGATTAAGAGGAAGAGAAGTCCACAGCTTCTCACCAAATTTCAACACGGAAACTGGAATCCTGATGCAACTGTCAAAACCAGCCGCTGAAGGGTGGGGGGGGGGCGTTCTACAGGAAAAGGCCAATCTTTCCATTTCATTCACCACCACTATTAAGAAAGAAGTATGAACATGAAGCATACGAAAACAAGGAACCACACTGAGATTTTTTTTTTTTCTCTGAGACTGCCAGCAGCAATCACCCCATTACCAGCTCTTGAAAGGAACATAAGATAGACTTCGGGGGAATGATGGGAGTGGCATTTCAAATCATCTGGTGATTGCCACGCTGGGGAAGTGTAAAATAGGTAGCATTCACACGTTCAGGTTATACACAATTTTCTTTCACACCAGCTCAGTGGCAACATTAGTTAAAATTTTAAAGAAACTGAAAGGAGAAAAATAGAAAAATTAGGACCAGCCCGTTCATACTGTGAGAACGCAGATTTGAGTTTTGATGTGGAACAGGAGGAAGGAGAAAGGGTAATTAAGATGCAAACAAATGCAACTTAGAGGGAATCTGTTTCCAAAAATCAAACTGGATACACTACAGGAGCAAAGAACTCATAATTACTTAAGAAGTGGGAGAACTTGATTAGACTCGGGTTGAGGCATTACAGAATTTTTCCTTTTCATCTCCCTCAAACTCGGTGCCCTCCAGGCGTATGGACTTGTATTCCCAGAATTCCCTAGCCAGAGTGGCTACTGCTGAGAATTCTGGGGAATGGTTAATACATCTGGAGAAACCCAAGACTGCAGATGCCTGAATTAAGTCGTTCCCTTTCCCCAACACTGTGGCCCTAATCCATCTCTCTTCCCCCAGGAGGGTCAAAAGCGGAAAAGGCAGGCCACGGGTGAAGCCAGGCGGTTCACCAACCGGGGGGCAGATGAGGCGACTTCTGAAAGGTTGCCTGGGTGTCTTCCTCAATCAAAGAGATGGGTGACATCACGCAGCACAGTTCAGTGGTGGGCAACCTGATTTCATTAGTGTAATTTCCTCTCCCCAATGCCACCCAGCTGGTTCCAGCTATTCCCTCCTGATATAGCCCAACCTTCAAATCCAGCGGAGGTTGCCGGGCAGTGCCAATGCTGCTGAAACACTCAAAAGTTCTGACGAAGCAGGAGGAGACTTTATAGATCCATTCCATGGTTTTTATTCCAGCCTAATCATACTTAAGAAGTTTATCCACAAAAAATGATGGGATCTTGTCAGTCCCACTAGTTCCAATGGATCTCGCTAAAGACAGACCCACCCAACCCCTGCTTATGGTACAGAGAAACACATGTGCTCACAAGTCGTGCTAACCCAAGGCTTGTTGAGTAAACCACCACGGTGGGTTCATACACATTAAACCAAAAGTTGTACCTGTGGGTTGCACAGCTAGATCAAGCACAGGGGCACAAGAATGAAAAGCTGATAAACAGAATTCAAATGCTGAATTTTTCTTATAGTTTTTTCCTCAGATCCCGCAAAAAGTCACTATGGTTGTGTTCTCTGAAGGTGGGGAATAAGGAACAGAGACTTTGTATTCACCCCAGACAAAATCCAACTCATCACTCGAGAAATGGACTAGATGCAGCACAGAAAAGGCGACGGACCTGTGGCTGAAAGGAACAGACTCTGACCCATAACTGATTCATTCACTTGGC
Source organism: Candoia aspera (assembly GCF_035149785.1). Taxonomy (NCBI): domain Eukaryota; kingdom Metazoa; phylum Chordata; class Lepidosauria; order Squamata; family Candoiidae; genus Candoia; species Candoia aspera. The sequence goes on along the minus strand of NC_086156.1, from coordinate 5,269,718 downwards.
GGGCAACACCAACTCTCAGCAGCAAAATGAATAAGAGATTTCACAAACAGTGAGGAAACTGGAATAATAACTTGGGGGCCTTACCCAGACATATGGCTTAATTCATATATGCTTTAAACCATGATCTGTAGAACAAGCCATAATGGCCTGATTCACACGTCACACTAAGCCACAATGGGCAAGTTCACATACCACACTAAACTAAGGGTACCAGGCCATGTAATGACTTAAGTATGAGGTGTGAAACTGGCAAATAAGAAGCTGGCAAATAAGATGCCATTTCTCAGATTTGATTGCACAAGTTCAGTATGATGTACAATCATGTCACCATGGATTATAAATTAGGGTTTACAACTAAGATGTGTTTCAATCTAGGGATATGTAAATTGGATCATAGCCTATTACAGGTAGTCCTTGCTTAATGACCACAATTGGGACCAGAATTTCAGTTGCTAAGCGAAGCGGCCATTAAGTGAATCTGACCCAATTTTACAACCTTTTTTGCAGCAGTCATTAAGCAAACCACCACAGGCATTAAGTGAACCCATCAATTTTGCTTGCCAGAAGCTGGCCAGGAAGGTCAAAAATGGTGATCATGTGACCATGAGATGCTGTGGCGGTCATAAATGCGAACCAGTTGCCAAGTTCCCAAATCGTGATCACATGACTGCAGGGATGCTCCGACGGTCATAAGTATGAGAACCAGCTGACTCTTTTTTTTTTAACACCGTAGTAAGTCTGAACCATCACTAAATGAACTGTTGTTAAGTGAGGACTGCCTGTAATACACTAACCTCCAAACTGCAGTATTCCCCACCATCAGTCGCAAAGAATTCCTCCTAACCCAGCTGGGTTCAGCCATGGTTTGTTCAACCATCCTTCTTGAATAAACCAGAAGGAGATGAGTTTGAACACATTAAGCCAGGACAAACGGGCTGCACAACGGGCCAGTGTGATGAGCAACCCGAATACCTGAAGTAATTCTAGCAGCATCTCTCCTCTTAGCAAGGATGAACAAGTACGAACCGTTTTCCTACAGTGCCTGAAGGGTTTGAAACGAAGGTCTCTGAGGCTGCCACGTCTTACCAGTCATAAATGTGGACTTCTCCTGGATCTTCCAGACATTCCTGAGAATCAGAATATACCCAGAACAAAAGTGCCCAGTGTCCATTCTAGCTCCCCCCCACAAAAAAAAATTAAAAATGTAAATTCTTTTCATTCCCAGTATTTCTAACACTGCAGCTGGAGAAAGTTGGAGGACAATGAATCTCAACTGCAAACAAAATTATAGCAGAGCCACACCCCCAGCCTCAAAGCCTTGAAACCACAAGTATTCAAACTTCTTCATCCCTCAAGCATTAATGGGGGGGGGGGGAGAGACTGACTTCAAGCTGAGTTACTCTAGAGAGGCAAGGCTCTTTGCTGCAATGAATCCTCAAGCTAACCTAGGTGGGCATGATTTTATAAGAACACCAGCACCCAGAAACATACATGCTCGTCACCACAACTATCAGTGCTTGCCCGGGGAATGCAATCCAGGTCTGGGTATGCATAAAAAAAAAACCCAACTGGGGTTGGCATGCTTTTAGGTTAAGACCAGACACACATGCATCAAAACACAGGCATACACCCTTCCCCAAACTTCTCAGAAGCAGACTTGTGATTCTCACACAGCAGACACACAGACAGACTTTCAAGGAAGAACAAGAAGCCTATTTAAAAGCAGCATTTCCAAAGGATAGATGACTACCCACTTGAGGGCCAAGACATCTCCTGCCCCCTCCAAAGTTTAGAGCAGAAACCATGCCCTGCTGGACGGGACCCCTGGCCCATCTGGTCCAGCTGTCTGTTCTCCCAGTAGCCAACCAACACCTATGGAAGCCCACCAGTCTCCCAACAGATGGCCTCTGGAGGAGGAGGGGGGGGAGGGGGAGGAGGTGATAGACAAAAAGGAGAACAGCAGCAGCAGCAACAGAACATAAGCAGCGCCCTGTTGGACGGGACCCCTGGCCCATTTAGTCCACCGGTGGCCAACCAACTGCCCAAGGGAGCCCAGGAGTCTCCCAGCAGATGGCCTTCAGAGGAAGAAGAGGAGGAGGAGGAGGAAGAAATAACAACATAAGCAGTGCTCTGCTGGATGGGACCCCTGGCCCACCTAGTCCAACCACCTCTTCTCCCAGGGGCCCATCAACTGCCCAAGGGAGCCCACCAGTCTCCCAGCAGATGGCCTTCAGCCCCCCTCCCATCCAGGCTCCCAGCCCCTGATCCCCAGGATTCCCACGACCCCCTCTCTGCCAGACCCAGTTGGCAGGTCATTTCGAAGAGCTGGGCTGCCCAGCGCGATACAGGCACCCTCCTCCCGCGCCCTCCAGTCCCGATCCGCACACCCTGCCCTCCGGGCGGATGCAAAAGGCGCCCTCCCAAGCCCAGGAGACAAGCGAGGTCACCTTGGCCCCACCGAGGGCCGGTGGGCACCCGCAGAGCCCCCTTCCGCGCCCCCAAGGCCGCCAGGAGCCGCAGCCCATCCCCGCCACGGGCATGCAACCTCTGGCTGGGGAGGATGGGAGGGCTCTTCCTCCTCCTCCTCCCCCCCCCAATTTGGAGGGCACCAGGCGCGGGGGCTGCCCTCTCTTGCACCCGGGCACGCTGCCTGCAGAGGGAAGGGGAGAGGGGCGCCCCCGCGGCCGCAGCCCGCCGCGCAGAGCCGCCCGCGCCGCTGCAGCAGGGGCGCCCCCCGGCACCCGCGGGCACGGGGCACGCGCCCGCCCGCCCGCCGGCCCCCGGGCCTAGCCCGACTCACCGATCACCTCCTCCAGCTCGTAGTCATCCTTGTCGATGGACCAGGGCAGCGAGCCGGAGTCCTCCGCAGCCATGGCAGCCCCGGCTTCGGCGCAGGGACAGCGAGGGAAGGAGCCGGGCCGGGCCGGGCCGGGCACCGCCGCGCCGCCACCGCCGCCGCCTCGCAGGGGCCAAACTTCGCCCGGTCTGGCTTCCCACCTGCCCTTGCCCAGGCACGCGGTGACGTCACGCGCACGGCGCGCCGCCCGGGGGAGGCGGGGCTCCGCGGGCGCCATCTTGAGCGTGTCCCCGGCTCCGGGCCGGCCCCGCGCCCCGAAGCTGAGCCGGCTCCGCGCCTCGTCCCTTCTCCGGTTGTCTTTGAGCGGGAGCCCCGTCCCTCCGTCCGGGGTTTCCCCGCGCGCGGTCGGGAGAGGAGCCCAAGCGATGCCACGCACAAGATGGCGCGCGGCGCCTCCGTCGACGTCTGCGCCGGCGGCCCGTGACTCCGCCCCCTGGGGCAGGGATGGTGGCCGGGGATTGGGGAAATGAAGGGGGCGGGAAAGGAGGAGACTGCCTCGGTCACTGGCTGGGGAGCTGTCAATAACGCTCTAACCCCGCCTTCGCTGCATTTCTCCTACCCTGGATAAAGTTGATTTAAAAAAAAAAAGAAAGGAAGAAAGCTGGGAGGAGAGATAGCTACTGATGCACGCTTCTGGCTGGGAATAAGCTTTTTCCCCTAGCTGTCTCTGGGCAATTGAAGAATAGCCTTCCTGTTCCGCAGGAATTGGATTTAGAAAAGTCAATATAGGCTTAATGTCTTTCTGGATGTGAGGAATGACCCTCCAGGGAAATGCTGTTGTCAATGTTTGGAAAGCACATCTTGCAGAAAGCAAGGAAAGAACAAAAACACCACGATGTACGTTTTAAACGTGAGTTTTTATAGCTTCTTGCAATTGATGTGAATGACGCAAAAGTTCTGGGAGGCAGGCATTCACCTTACAAAAACATTAAAACATTCGTGCCCAGCATAGGAAGCCTCTCTTGTCTACCTGGACTCTGTGGAAAAAATTGTTACATCATCACACTAAACCATAATGAGGTTTAAACTTGGTTTAGTTGTGTAAAGTGACCCAGAAAGTTGCAGACCATGGTTTATGGCTTATCATGATATGTGAACCCAGCCATTCTGGCATATTCAGCAAGCCATGGTTAAGAACATTGTGGCTTATTTAGTGCAGTATGTGACTCATCCCTCTCTGTGTCCCCACGTCGGGGAACTTTTTTTCCTCTGACCGTTTCTCAATGGTACACAATTCAGATACACCCAAGCTGGTATTTATATTTGGTGTTGGGTGGTGAGATTTTAGCAACCCTTACATGAGCACAAGAAAACGTGGATTGGGAAAAGTATGAAAAAAAATATGAAAAAATGTCCTGCTTCTCCCAGTAAAAGAAAATTCAAAGCTACCAAGAGATTTGTCATGACATCCAGCACCAAAACAGGTGGAAAATGTTGATGGTGATGCCCTTGTCATGCTTTGGGGATGCAATTCTGGAACAGGGGCATCTGTGGTGGGAGGGTCAAAAAAGTGAAGATGGTGGCCGAGAGTGCAAAATTTAGGCCCCACCCCCCTTACACATGTATTGCATGCTCAATGCACGTTTAAAAAGTGGGACTTCTATCGTGCTGCTGCATTCACCATATCGAATTTTTGAACCAGTCGCTTGCTGAGACGGGCGGCTATAGAAATCAGATGATTAGATAGATAGATAGATAGATAGATAGATAGATAGATAGATAGATAGATAGATAGATAGATACTCTGTTGGCGGTGAATGCTTGGTTAGAGAAGAGCCAGTTTGGGGCAGTGGTTAAAGGCATTGGGCTAGAAACTGGGAGATGTGGGATTGTTCTCTCAGCCCCCGCCAGTGTGGGGTAGTGAGGAAGAGGCTGGACTAGGAGCAGAGAGACCTGAGTCCTAGTCCTGCCTTAGGCACGGAAACCAGCCAGGTGACTTTGGAGCCATCCCTCCCTCTTAGCCCGAGCTGGACACCTGCATTTTATTCTGAGTAATACAGTAAAGTATTGCATTGCAAAAAATGCGTTTTTCCATGTTTCCCTGACTCGCACCCTTCATGTGGCTTCAACCCGCAAACTTTCCAAAACAGAAGCCAAAAGCAACCTCAGCTGTTTCTTGCAGCAATTCTCCTCCTTCGTGCAATGTTAAGCCAATGGTGCATCCCAGGCGTTCTCGGTGGGTGCCATCTTTCCATTCCCTTTCTTCTGAGCCTTTCTCAGCACTATCAGAGCAGCCCCCTACCCCAGGCCCTGATCAACTCAGCAGATCCATGCCTGTTCAGCAGGCATGTTTCCCCTACAGTGTTGCATCCTGAGGATTTTGAGGTCATCTTTTTCACAGGATCCTCAGTGAAGAAAGCCGCGCCAGCAGCAGGTCTGAACAGAGACTTAGGAAGCAGAAATGATGATCCCTGGCTTGGGGGCTACGAAGTGAGAAGAGCGCAGGTTGGCAATGACTGTGTTGGCAAAACAGCCTCTCTCGGGGTGAACAGAACCATGCTTTGCCCAATAAACTCGGACGGGCTCTGCAAGCCCTTTTCAGACTAGCACATTTTATTTTTAAAAAGTTTGTCTTTGTTAGGCTGAAAAAGGGCTTCCAGACTCCTCCTGAGTTTTGGCTACCATAGCCTGACATGGCTCTCCTCTTATGTCTTTGATGAATTCTGGAAATTAAGCCCAATAAGAAATGGTTAAAGCAGTGTTTCTCAACCTGAGCGACTTCAAGATGTGTGGACTTCACCTCCCAGAATTCCCCAACCAGGTTGCTTCAAGGTGCGTGGACTTTGCTGGCTGAGGAATTCTGGGAGTTGAAGTCCACACATCTTCAAGCTGCCACAGTTGAAAAACACCGGCCTAGATCAATACAGTAGAATTCTAGTATTTCATGCGGGGTCTGTTTCCTGACAGCCTACCTCAAGGGGCTGACCGCATCCTAAAAGAAGGAAGCAGAAACCACTTCGATATTGCTGCTAGGAAAGCTACAAGCATGTTTCATGAAGTCACCAGTTGATTTTGATTTGAGGAAGATTTTACACAAAGAAGAAAGGGACTTTGCTTTCTAGCCTGGAGGCTGTCATACTTGAGATTTATTTTTAGTTATTTCTAGATACCTAGAAATGCATCCCTCTTGGTTACGGTGCACTTTTTCAGATGATATCCTTCTGTGGAAACAGCAGCAAGGACCCATCAATTCATGAGCTGTCACATTGCCAAAAGGGACAATACAATCAAGCCTAAGTGTTCAGCCTGATGTCTGAGAGTGGCCAACATCTGGTAATAATCAACCCATTATCTGAGCACAAAGGAGGCCTGCACAGCACAGGTATACAACATCTGGCCTGTGCAGTCATTTCTTTTATTCAGTTCTGCTCTGCATAAAAATTGGGCGAGAAGAGTTGTCAATGTCAAATAGCAACCATCCAGCTGAAATAACTGAGAAATAGGACTGGGCTGCCAAAAACCCAGTGACCACTAGGGGGAGGCAAAACTCTTTGCTGCCCCCTAGGGCCCATCTGCAAATTTGCAATCCTTATCTGGTAGCTCGAAACCAGGGTTTCTCAACCAGGGTTCTGTGGCACCCTAGGGTTCCATGAGAGGTCACTAGGGGTTCCCTGGGAGATTGTGATTTATTTAAACAATTATTTCACATTCAGGCAACTTCACATTGAAGAGTTAAGTTTCATTCTGTATTTTTAGTTTAAGAACATTGTGAATGCATCTCTACAGGCCTATCCATGAAACGAGTATAATTTTGTAACTTCTGGCCTATATTTGACCCTGAATATGCAGGGGTTCCCCAAGGCCTGGAAAATATTTCAAGGGTTCCTCCAGGGTCAGAAGGTTGAGAAAGGCTGCTCTAAACAACCAAGGAAAATGCGAGGTTGATCCAGGCATCCAGCAGAGGATTAATTTAGAACAGCTAAAGGCTGGACTGAAATCAGGTATTACTGTAGAGCCAGACTGTTCTCCGCTAAAGGTGTTTATACCTAGCTAGCATGGTTTCCACACAGGGTCAGAGATTAATCCATGGCGAGAAACAGGCATTGACTCTTGTGTAGAACCATCACTGAGCTCTCCTCTACGTTCTCTGCTTCTACATCTTCAAGCATCTGAAGTTTCTGGGGCTGGCAAGTCCTTAACTTCTGGTTCCAACTCAACCCAGACATGATCCCTGGTGCTGAAACGGGCAATTCTGATGCTACCTTCTCTGTAGGTCCCAAATGAGTAGTTTCTGCACTGTGCTCACTGGAAGATCTTCTGGGGTGGTACGTTCCTTCTGCAAAGACTGCTTGGTGTAATCATTAACTACAAAGGGGTAGAAATCATTGAGCACCCTTTTCAAGCTGATAACCTCAGCACTGTTTGGAGCTCAATTCCCATCATCTCCAGGCAACAGGAGGGCTGTGAATGATGGGAGTTGGACTCTGGAGGACAGTCCGCTGGAAAAGAGCCAATCTTGAGGCTTACGGATTCATTCACGCCTTTAAATACTGCCCCTCCCCCTAAGTAAAGTATTGCTTTTATATTATGGGTTGTTAAGTATTTGGGCAGGACTTGAGACAAGGAGTCGTCCTGTGTTCAAGGAAAACACAGATGGGAGCTTTCAAACACAGACGGGTAACAGCAAGCTTGGCTCGAAAATTATATTCAACAACATGCCAGGGTAGTCAACACTTAAATGTAATTATGAAAAGTCTTCCCTCTGCCAGAAGTGCTCAGAATCTGGTACCACAACCTAAAAAAAACCATTAAAAAAATCTACAGATAATTGAAACACTATACGCTGAAAATACACAGAACAAACAGTTCGCAATTGCAGTTTTGATGACATTTTCATCTTGGTTCAGATCTATAAGCTACTAAAACAAGAAGGTATTTCTATCTGCAAGTGGATTCTTGACAGCAGACATGCAATAGCATGAAGTACAATTTGTTGCAGGTCTATGAAATCGTGAAACATCCCTTGAAGAAATGGAAATGGTGAATTTTGATGTCAGATTTCCAGCCTATCTCAATGTTACAAATGTTAAAAAAACATACTCCTTCTTCTATGAATAGCTTCCCTTTCTTGTTTTCAGGCAATCTGTCCTGAATTCCAAGGGAAGGTTTTCTTAACTTCTATATATACATAACCAAACGTGCATTATTGCAAAATGAGCTTCAACAACACAGAGTAAAATGCACTGATTCGTTTCCAACTCATGCTAAGCCAAAAACAAATAAACCCACTTTCTGAGTAAACCTGGGTTAATTATTACCCTGCATTGGCACACTGTTTATGACCATCCTTGAATTTATCTGTAAAAGGAGAAACACATCCCAAAATATCAGTTTCTCATTCACCCAGTCTTACATTCATTTCAAATTCCCATTTTCCGCATCGCTCTGCACTTTTGCTCAAAATCCACATTAAAAAATTGTACGCATTTGTTGCGCCTCTAAGATAAACAGTCTGTTGTTAATGTCTTTTGTGGGGGGGTTGTTTTCAGCAATATACACATTTTTGCTCAATTTCTTCATTATAACATTTCAGAAAGTGCTAATTTCAAAGTACAATTTGTTTTGAATCTTACTGTGATTCAGGAAGTGCGGACAGTTTGAGTACATCTGCCTTCATATGAATCAGATTAATTCCACCCCCCCATTCCCTGTCCAAAAAAAAACAACCCAGATGAGAATTGGATTAATTTACACATCCAAAATTACCTCCAAGGACAAATCAAATTGAAGAGGGGGAAAACCACCCCCAGTAACAAGGAACATTTTTTCTTCCTTCTTTCTTTCTTTAATTTGTGGACACCACATAAAAAGTCTTTTTGGTTCTACAGAGTTTAAGGGCAGTACAGAATGAAAAGCCATTATGCAGCACAAAATAAGAATAAAATGGTGAGCAAGAGGGCATGTGGTTAAAATACCCCAGCAAAAACCAGCCTATGTAAGCAAACAGGAGGAGAGATGGATCCTGCTGGCTAAGAAATGAATAACGTGAATTATACAAATGCGCCTTTAGCCCCTGAAGTCTTTAAATGCTACCTAAGAATACATACAAACTAATATTTCCAAGTATCATATATTCTGATCTGACACATGGCACCTGAGGGCCCTGAGATAGTTACAGAGATATTTACAAGCTGTGGTCAAAAATTTCAAGATTGTTGCCGTGATGTGTGATCAAAGCTCCACCTGTTTTTAAGTGCATGTAAAAAATGGGTGCAGCTTTGATCCTATAGTCAAAACTGCCATCTTGACTTTTTTGACCATCCCCTGCATACACCCCTGGAGAGACAGATAAAAATTCAAAGCTGTAACAGTACAAACTCCAGCACTGATTGCCGTTCTGTTAAACCAGTGCATCATGGAGCCATGTGGGAAGTGGCGCACGCACACCTCCAGCCATATTGCAAGAGGGCCCAAATGCATTAAAATTATTATTTTTTCTACATTAAACTTTCAAATGTAACTACCGCCCTCACCCAAACATTGGCGGACCTCAAAGAAAGACACTTGGATGAATTTCGGCTTCAACTCCCATCATCCACAGCCTAAGATGACGTGGGTGGTAGTCTACACATACCTGTAGCAATCCCAGGACAGGGAAGATTATATTTCATGGCATCTTCAGAAAAAAAAAATCATTTTTTCCAGCTGGAGCACGTCAACTCTTTCACTGTTAAAAAGACATTGCTCCCCCCTGCAAGGTGGGGAGAATGCTGAACTTTGCAAAAAAACATTTTAAGGAGAGATGGAAGTAGCCAGACGAGGAAGGATCATCCTCACGGGGTATGGGATGCAGATGGAATGTCTCTATATTACAATAGCTACAGAAATATATTATAAATTTTCTTTGTCTATTTTTTTTATTCAATATTTATGCATTAACACCCCAAATATTTCCATGATCTCTCTTTCAAGTACTATGTTATTGCCTAAATCTGGGGCATGGGCCTTGTGTGTGTTTGAGAACTTGGTGGAATGAAAAAGATACAGGTAGTCCTCGCTTAACAACCATTCGTTTAGTAATGGTTCAGACTTACAATGGTACTGAAAAAGCCAACTTGCAACCAGTCCTCACACTTATAACCGTTGCAGTATCCTGGGGTCATTTGATCACAATCTGGGCGCTTGGCAACCGGTTCACATTTTTGACAGTCGCAGCATCCTGTGGTCAATGATCGCCATTTTTGACCTTCCTGGCCGGCTTCTGGCAAGCAAAAACAATGGGGCACCACACGGTTTGCTTAACACCCATGGTGATTCACTTAACGACTGCCGCAAAAAGGTCGTAAAATCGGGTCAGATTTGCTTAGTGACTGCTTTGCTTAGCAACCAAAATTCCAGTCCCAGTTGTGGTTGTTAAGCGAGGACTACCTGTATTTTTCTCCTGCTCTGAACATCATGGGCTGGACCCAGACTTGACTATGCTTGATCACCCCTGAAATTAAAGGGATCGAGCAACCTAGCATGATTTCAGCAGGGTCAAAACTGTACCAGCTTAGTTGCTGTATCTAACTGGTTCATGAACCTGAGGAAGTAGGTCTCAGTCAGGAAAGTCAGAAAGCTGGTCTTGAAGTCTTCCCACGCGAGCACCAGCATTTGGTAGAAGCCACAGTGACATCACCCACATCATGACATCATCACCCAAACTATATTGTTTGCGACATTTGCATTATGATGTCATATGAGCATCCCTCCCTTTGTGATACCCATGCGCTCTAGGCACAGCTGAGAGTCAGCTGTGGGTCCGGTACCCATTCAAAAGACACACTTAAACTGTGGCCATTTCCTCTCCCTGATTTGGAAGTGGGACAGAGAGAACTGGTTGCTTGTAAAATTTATACAGGCCACGTTTGCTCATAACTCTAAGCCATAAACCCTGATTTACCCACACAAGAGTGGAATTCACACCCTGCACTAGGCCTCTATGAAACAAATCATGTTTGGTTGAGCAGCCCTTGTGAACCCAGCCACTGTCAACTGTGCTTCATGGCTTGGTATTACGTGTGAATGAGTTCACTGAGGCTTGGTCAAGCAACCTCGGTTAAAGCAAACCATGGCTTATGGCACTAGGTGAAATGTGCGTTCACGTACACAAGGCAGATCCGTGAAATGCGGTAGGCGAAGGGCCTTCTAAGGCGTTGGGGGTTGACTGCCCTTCTCGGAAATAGGAAAGTGGGACGGGTCCCACTCTGATTCTGTGGCACAGAGCGATGGTTCTTGTGGTCTTCCTCCATAAGAAGCCACAGGCACTTAGCAGGAAGTAACTGGTGTTTTTCATCCCACCGGGTTGTTGGCAGGAAGTTTAAAAGACTTCCTGCCATCCATCAAGTTTTTCTTGGTTCCTTCGTTTCACCAAAAACGAAAGGAAATAAGCAAACGGGACTCAGATTAATATCCCAGTTGTTACATTCTGTTCCTTCTGACCCCAACGCGAGGCCGGGGACTGCTCCAGGGCCTTCACGAAGGCTGGCTTTAACCCGAGTTTGCCGTTCACAGGGAAGGTGAGGAATCGCGTGTGGCTAAACCCTGCTTACTCTGCGACTCCCACCCTCCCTGCAGGCCCCACCCTCCGGCGTCGCAAGGCTTCGGCCTTTCAACGCGGCATCACGGGAGCAACAGAGATCGGGCCAGTCGGGTCCAAAACCACTTCTTGGTGGCCGGATTTGTGTAGTCGCAGATGGTGATGAACCTTAAGATGCTCGGGAAGTCCTTCTTCATGATTTTGCATTTCACTGGAATTAGGCGCTTGTGACGAGCTCCTGCCGAAGGAAGCCGAGACGGGAACGTGACCTAACCAGGCATGTCACCTCACCCCGAGCAAGGGACACGCGGCCGCAGCTCTCCCGGCCAGCCTTCCCAACTGCATCTGGCGTTCTGAACCGCGTGGCCCATCCCAGGGCGGCCCAAAGGTCCGCAAGGCCACACGGCACGGCTGACCAAGGACGCTGACCTCGTTCCCACCGTGATCAGGATCTTACCTGGGGAGAGACTGAGAGCAAACTTGGTCTGGAAGTCACACTCCTCACTGTCCAGGTAGTCATCTGAGATGACCACCACCATTCTCCGACACCTGTGGTTACCCACAGAACAGGGGAAAAAACACACCAGGGATGAGTTCTTGCTCTGCACTAAACCCGTGTTTATCGACTCATGAGCTGAATAAGCCCCCTTTGGCTGAACCTACACAATATGTTGTGTCACAAGCCATGGTTTTCAAGGCACCGTGAGCGTTTCTATAGCTTACGACCTGCTCCACACCTGACTGGGCGACTTGCTAAATCCCCTGTAGGGAATAATTGTGTAGGTCGGCAGGTCACCAAATAAACAAGGAACTTCAACTTCTAGCTCCTCCATTTCCAGAAGTGACTTACAAAGTGTCGGTACAACAAAATTAAAAGCAAAAGCTTTGATGATGATTAATCAGTCATTCGGATGTGCCACCATTCGGGGACGGCTTGGTCTTCCCTTGTCCCCCTACGGAGTCACGTCTCAATGAAAAAGAAAAGAACGAGGACACTGAACTGACGATTTATGGATCTGGGGATTAAAAAGAGCTAGAGTGGGAGGGGAAAGGGCGAGATGGCAATTACTTGATAGAAAAAGGGGCAGAAGTCAAAATTCTATGTTTCCTTTCTTTTTTTCACTTCGTTTCTTCCTTATTTCCTATCTTTTTTCTTCTTTTACATTTTTTATACTTTTATTGTATTGTAAAGTTCTAATAAAAATATTTGAAAAAAGAAAACATGGGGAAAAAAATGAGGGAGGGGTGGTCCAGATATCCAGGCTTCTATCACTGAGAAGGTTGGGGCTCAGGGTCTCTAAGGATGCTACGGGTAGTCCTTGGCTTATGTCCACTCGTTTAGCGACCGTTCAAAGTTACAGCGGTGCTGAAAAAACGGACTTGCAACCAGTCCTCGAAGTTCTGGCTGGTGCAACACCCCCGTGGTCATCTGATTGTGATCCGGGCACTCAGGTGCCCGGCTCGTGATTATGATGTCACAAGGAGCTGCGGTTATGCGATCGCCACTTGCGACCTTCCCTGCCAGCTTCCCACAAGCAAAGTCAATGGGGAAGCCGGCAGGGAAGGTCACAAGTTGCTCCAAGAAGTCGGTCCTGTTGCTTTTTCTCCTGAGGAGGGTCCCACTCCATAACACTCCACCTGCTGCACTCTGTAGCAGGCACCCACACAGGGCCTCCTCCAGCCCTCCCAAGGCCTCCGCTGACCATCCATGCTCCATAGCATCTGCCCGTGGCAACCCCCTGTGACACCGCAATAATCCTTGCCTGGGACTCCCACCGCTTCCTGCTTAATGACCCAATTGGTCCTGGGGTTACAACGGCAACGAGGACTGCCTGGATTGCTGTCGCTAAGCAATGGGGTCATGTGACATCGCGCTGTACAACTGCACTGCTTAGCGACAACAGTTCTGCTCCCAACTGCCTTCATAATCCGAGGACTACCCGTACTTCTTCAGTGGTGGGACCCACAGCAAGTCTCTTCCCCCAGATCTTTTTGGAGAGACACTAAGCTGCCCTTCCCACCCCCACCCCCAAGTGAACACAATCAGTGTTTTAATCCCAGCTCATCCCGCTTCTCCTCCTGGGTCAGCTCAAAGCTTTTCAGACATGGTCCTGAACCCACCGCCTCTCTATCAGCTCGCTGGTGATGGACCACACGCAGGTTCCCGGCAGGACATCCCGATCAAAGACACAGAGCTTCAGCTTATGTTCTGCCTGCTCCAGTTCCTGGATCATCTCTTGAACAAAGGGAATGTCGTTCTGGCAGTAACAGATGAAGGCGTCAAACAGCTCCGGGGTTTGCCCTGCAGAAAAGAAGGACAATAATCAGGAAGGGAGGGGACCCAGCATCGGTACAAGCCACCGTGATAGCAAAAACGCCTATCTGTGCGGCATGATGCCACAGTGCAAGCAGTGTGAATTACCTACTGGCGAGTAAGCAATTCATGTCCTCCGCAGGATGACATCATGCTGCATGTTACCCCTTGCTCCCTCTTGCCTCCCCCAGTGGACTCCTTGAGGAGGAGAGGAACAAGATAACCCAGTTGTCTTTTGTGAAATACTGACCCCTCCCCACCTTTGCAAAGCTTCCCTGATGCATCATCTAGAAAAAATAAACTTGTGCATCGTGCTCCGCCCCTGGTTTGCCTGTGGCTTAGTGTGATGTACAAACCCATTTGTTTTTGCTCATAAATCACTGTTTAGGGCTTAGTGTTGATAAGCAAGCCAGGCCACCATGGCTTGTTCAACCACATCAGCAAGATAAACCATGGTTTAGTGTGACAAACCACAGAAGCCCTAAACCAGCTTGCTTCCACCTGGAACCCTCCAGAGGTGATAGGCTTCAGGGCCCAGCGTTCCCAGCCTCTGGGGCCACGGGAACTGAGTCCAATATAGCTACAAGGGAATGTAAGATTATACCTCCCATTAATAATGTGACTAATAACTAAAAAGCAAAGCCAGGGGCAGACTGGCTCCCTCCTCAAAAGAGACTAGCATCCTCCTGGTTACATCAAAAGTGCGGGGGGAAGAACGCCAGCATCTAACAGCTTTGAACAGCCTGCAAAGAGGTCCCACGACAGAAAGCAGGTTACTTGCTGGAATTCTTGGGTCAGCCTTTTTCGTCATCAGTCTTAGAATTGTTCCTTTGCTATTCCTCCAGCCCCGCTTGTGGCTAGAGAGGCGCCGGGTTGGGGAAACCTATGATAAGCCAAGGTTGACCATTTCCTCATCCACCCAAACCGATTTTGGTTGAAGGGCTGGAAATTAACATTCCGTGGCAGATGCCGATCCATGACTAGCCAAGAGCCGGAAAGAACTCCTAAGAGAGGATACACACATTTCAGCTGCTAATCCCCCCTGTGAGAGATTTGCTCATCCCAACTCACTAGCCATGGCGTAGTGAGGAAGCCTGGCATTGTGCTGAACTGGGTTCAAGTCCCACTTTCACCACCTTCAACCATGAAAGCATCCTGGGTGACTTTGGGCTAGTCTCTCTCTTCCTCTTCCTCTGCCTAGCCTACCTCATGGGGCTGTTGTTCTGGGGAAGAATACTAGGACTGAGCACGATGCACAGTGCCTTGGGCTCCTGAAGGCAGGATATAAAACTAATGAAGTCGTAAATGAACGTGCTCTGCTAGTTGGAGACTTAGAGGGTTGTGCAAATCCAGTTTGTACGAACCAAGCCAACTGTGGTTTATTCCTGAAACCAGGATTAGGATAACCATGGCTTAGCCTGTTGCCTCCCCCCATCTCTCCAAAAATGATACCCAGTAGCATAAACAACTCTGGGCCATTCCAATACTGAGGGGTGGGGAAGGAGACCTCAAACAGGGCTAACCCAGAATAAACAGATACAGTCGCTCTCTGAAATGAACAATAACATCTGAGGTCCCCTTACTACTCAGGAGGTGCACAGTAAGCCAGTTTCAGCTAGCCTCCTGGAGGGAAATGCCATAAGCTGGCTTGCACATCACGCTAAGCCACAGTTTCGGGTTTCCATAAAAAAGCCACAAGGGGCTCCATACCCAAACCATAAACAAACCACAATTGCCTCCATGCACAAACTATAAATAGACAGACCACAACTGGGTCCATACCCAAACCATAAATAAACCACAATTGCCTCCATGCACAAACTATAAATAGACCACAACTGGGCCCATACATGAACCATAAATAAATCACAACTGACTTTGCAAACAGACCACAGTCATCTAAATGATCCTTATTTATTTATTTATTTATTTATTTATTAATTATTCAGATTTCTATTGCTGCCCATCGCCCCCCAAAGAGGAGGACTCTGTGGTCTGTGATGTATGAACTAGCCTGTCGAAGCTTTCCCTGCGGAATTTCTACCTGGCTTGCAAGTGTTGGTAGTTCTGAGAACCAAGAAATCTTCCCTCACTCCTACTGCCAGAGGTAGTAGGATTGTCCGCTACTTCCTCCCTAGGACCAACTTAAGAGGGCCCCACGCTACCCCTCTTTCCAATCCCCACCATCTGCCTGATTTAATTTATTTAATTGAGGCCCTGCCCAAGTCCGAACTAACTCCGGGAGGCCTACGGTAGAACCAAACAGAAGAGAAAATACAATACAATAATTATTTTAAAAACAGTCATTATTAAAAGATGTTACAGTGTTAAAATTATTCACAGATCTGACAGCCCAGTTACCAAGCGGGTCGTCCAGAGTGGTGATACCCTTCATTTCGGATGCCCTCGGAAAGCTACTGTCCACTGCTGGGACCTGGACTGGCCGCTCTGATTCTTCTTGCTTCTTCTTCTGCAGATACTTCTTACAGTTCTCCTCTGCAAAGTGGCACATAGAAAAAAATGTATCTCAGAGAAGAGGCGGACAACTTTGGGAGGCGGGGACAATGCGTAACTTTGGGGAGGTGAGAGACGGTGGGGACAGCCATCCAGGACAAGCCCCCATGGCATCATCTCTGCCAGGGGTCCCCAGACTCTTCAGCTCATCAACCCCCAAACATTTATTATATGAAAATAATAAATACTACCTTAACCAATAGTACTATGAATAATACAGGTAGTCCTCACTTAACAACCATTCATTTAGTGACAGTTCAGACTTACGACGGTGCTGGGGAAACTGACTTGCAATTGGTCCTCACACTTATGACCATTGCAGCATCTCCGCGGTCATGTGATCATGATTTGGGCACTTGGCAACTGGTTCGCACTTATGACTGTTGCAGCATCCTGTGGTGATGGGATTGCCATTTTCGACCTTCCTGGCTGGCTTCTGGCAAGCAAAATCAGTGGGGAATCGCGTGATTTGCTTAACGCCCAGGTAGTTTGCTTAATGCCCACACTTATTCACTTAATGGCCACCACAAAAAAAGGTCATAAAATCAGGTGGGATTCAATTAATGACCGTTTTGCTTAGAAACTGAAATTCCAGTCCCAATTGTGGTTGTTAAGCAAGAACTACCTGTAATAATAATAATAACAACAACAACAACAACAGACCCAAACACCCTAATTTTACAAAAAAATACACGCTTGGAACTGGTTATATCTTCAGACACTGCCTTAATAATTCTTAGGTCCTTGGTTAGGACTTGAATTATTAAGTTTTCACCAGTCTTTGACTGAATCTACTTGTAGATAACAATAACAATAATAATGACAACTCAAGGCCACGCTTGCTGGCGGCTGACCATCCAACCCTGGGTCACACTGTCTGGCTGCTAGCCGCCTCACCTTCAGGACTAAGGTCCCAGGTCAGGGGCTCTACAGAGACCCCAAAAGATTAATTGACCCCCATCAACCTTCCATCATTTATTGACTCTCTACTGACCCCCAGACATTTATTGACCCCCTGGATAGTCCCATCAACCCTTGGGGTCAATAGTGACCACTTTGGGGAACCTTGATCTATCAGAACGTGTGACATCACGTGCCCCCCCAAGTGCCTACACAGGTGGGGCCACATCACAAATGAAGAGAAAAAGGAAGTTTTACATCTTTTCCCATGGTGTTTTAACCATGCTATTATTATTTTAGGGATACAGTTTCCATCCCAAACCCTCCTTAAAATGACCCATTTGCTGTCAGTTTTCAACAATCCAGAACAGGGCTGAAAAAATGGAAACGGTGGGAGGAGATGGGCAGTGACAAATTTGATAAATAAATAAATAAAAAATAAAAAGAACAATTATCTTTTTCCATCAAAGTCAACCACCAGGACTGCATGCTCAAATGACTTATTTCCTGTCCACTTATGATGCCATTAAACCAGTCTTCCCTATTTTGAACGCCCTCCAGATGGGTGGACTTCAACTCCCAGAATTCCCCCACCAGCCTGCCCGCTGCTGAGAATTCTGGGAGTTGAAGTCCACCCATCTGGAAGACACCCAGACCTGGGGACCTGAAACTAAAATCTGGAGACCAGAGGCACGTCGGATGCTCACGAAAGCTTCTGTTTTAATTAAACGTGTTAGTTGGAAAAACGGCTACCCGATTCGTTTGGAGGTGCTTATGGTGAGCCCAGGGCAACGAAACAGGATGGGGAGGAGGGGTGAGCAAGGAAATGATGATGAAACCTTCCCTACAAGGAAGCTTTTCGGGTTTTGTATAAATCACCCACAATCAGATGGCACAGGGAAGGCTGCTTTAGGGGGCATTTCAGCTCTTCCCCACCTCCAGCCCCCCACACGTGCTTGACAGACAGGCATTCAACAGGTGATGTTTTCCCCAACCTCACCTGCCTTCCTAGGGCTACTGTTGAGAAGGGGATGCTGGATTAGACCACAGCTGGAACTAAATGCACAGGGGTTTTGCAACACCAAAAAACAAAACGAAACCCAAACCGTCGCCCCTCCGGAGCCGAGCTGGGAGCCGGCCGAGGCCGATCCGGAGGGGCTGGGCTTCGGGAGGGCTCCGCGGGCAACCCAGGCGCGCTCATCCCAGGGTGGCGCGCCGCGCTCGCCAGCTGCAGCGCAGCCCCCCGTGCAGCCGCGCGACAGCTGCCTCCCCAAGGCAGGGCGCCCCCGTCCCGTCCCTCGGGCCGCGACCCGTCCCGCTCCCGCGGGGCTCACCGATGCTGGGTCCCAGGTCGGTGAGGATGTCCTGGCGCCCCAGGAGGCGCAGCAGCGCGAGGAGGCGGCCCACCGTCGCCCCGCCGGGGCTCCGCGCCTGCCAGTCGTCCAGCAGGCGCCCGGTGGGGTTCGGCTGGGCCTCGAAGTGCTTGATCTCCAGGTACTCGTAGCCCAGCTCCTCGGCCAGCGCCGCCCAGTCGGCCGCCACCGGGGCGCGCGGGTTGAGGTAGAGCGCCAGCCGGCGCCGCAGCGAGTAGTTCAGCGCCACCAGCGGCACCGCGGCGTCTTCCGACGGCTCCGACGCGCTCCCGACGCGCCTGGTCACGGCTCCCGCCATGGCCGGCTCCGGCTGGCTCTGCCCCGCCGCCTCGCCTCGCCTCGCCTCGCCCTGCCTGCGCGCCGGGCCGCCTTCGCCCCTCCTCCGACGGCGCGGAAGCAGAGGCGGAGACCTCGCCGCCCAACCGGTTCCGCTGGGGAAATGCATACTTTTCCTTTTTCTTTAAAAAGAATGTTGTCCGAGGGAGGGATCGGGCGGGGAACTAGCATTAAAATATAAGTTGGGGTTGGAAAGCACACTACGCCAATACGTGTGAACTCTGCCAGTGTGCCAAGGCGGGCAGTTTAAAGCTCTCCCTGAACCCCACTGAGGCGGTTTAAATCAAGGCCAACCAGGGTTAAGCAAACCAGAGCTTAGTGGATTGTGTCAACAGAACTGGAAATATGATAGTAAAGTAATTTGAAGAATCTTAGCTGTTCAGTTTAATGAAGTGTTTCTATTGCCCCAAGGCAGAATGGCAGGTTAAAAAAAGAGAGAGGGAGAACAGCTAAAAGCCAGAAATATTCCATTCCTAAATATTTATGGCTTCTGAGAACTTGGTTGGTTTGAAGAAGGAACTACAGTGTAGTTTTCAGTGTCTGCCAGAAAGGTGAGAGATCCCGGTTTTCAATGGAGTTTAGCTTTTGCCCCTGCCAGCTCTTGTAATTACCCAACATTTCAAGCAAACTGGCGTATTCTGCCAGAATTCATGATAGACCCCACAGTTTGTTCATCTGGTGGTTCATAAGCTCACCCCAGATCACTTGATCAAGATGGTAATTCAACTGCTCTCCTCCATCTAAAACACTGCATTTTTCTGGCCACTTCCTGACTTTTTTTAAATGCTTTTATTTTTTTGGCATTTCATGGAGGAAGTACCAACACATTACGGTGAACAAATTATACTAATGGGGACAACGCTGAAGGGTATTGCTCCTCTGGATTTTTAAGCATAAAGCGAATGCCTAAAGCAGGGTTTTGCAACCCCCATGAGAATTTGAAGGGGGTCATAAGGATATATATATATGGCCAAGTTCACCAACTTCCCAGATTAGGCTAAAATGGTTTGCTTGCTTCTGGGTCAGTACAATGGGAATCCAGCTGTTATCCCAGTGGGTGATGTGAAGTAAGCCATCCTCTCCTGCATCATCAAGGTTATTTGGGCATTGCCTGTGATGTGAATGTCACAGCTGTGATTTGCTAAACTAGGTGTAAGATAAGGGTTGTGTGAAAGCAGATCATGTGATCTGTTTCTTTTGGCTTTGAGGGTCATCTGATCTCACCCACCCAGCAAGGTTGGGCAGCCTTTTGCAGCCAAAATTGCCTCTTTTAAAATAATTCTTTTTTTGGCCGCTAAAAAAACCAAGTGGACAAGATAGCATTACAGAGAGCGCAGGGGCAAGATTTTTATTCATATAGACATTTTTGGATTCCAGGCTTAACACGTCCATTTCTCTTTCATTTCCACTGAAAATCAGCAGGAAATCATCTTTAATCTGCTGGGTGGGATTCCATAAATTGCCTTTGGCATCATGGCAGCTGGGGAAGCAGGCAAGCAGGCTACACCACGCTAAAAGGGTTGATGAGTCAGTGGATTGGGGGATTCCAGCTATTATCGTAGCAGACTGGAGACCACCAAGTAAAGCCTCTCTACACTTTCTTATTTTGAGCATAGCATCTGCTGTGAACCCAGCCACGGTGTTTCCTTAGCCCATGTTTTGGGTTTCACCAGCGCATTTTAATCTGTGCTTTGTTGAATCATGTTCAGTTTCCAGTTTTCTCTGGGAACACTGCCAGCTCCGGGGTGGAACAGCTGGTTCCTGTAATTGCTGAAAATCTCATTGTCCATCTTGGATAGGACAGAGATTCATGCTCGGAAGTAAAGCTTAGAAACCAGTAAATCACGTGCTCGGCACATCATGCTTCCTCTTGTAATACACAGCAACAGTTGTTTCTCGTCAGACCCAATGCCTGTGCAGAAAGCAGTTAACTGACCCTAATCCTTCAAGAGGTAAGAGTTAGCACAGTTATACGGAGGGTTAAAATAACTCCATCCAATCTGGTAAGTTGTAAGAAAAACCCATAAATAAAGCTGCTGAAAGAAAGCACAAAATTCACCGACCCTTCCCACATCCTCATTGATTACCATGGTCGAGTCCCGCCTACTGTTGCTGGCCTGCCCAATAGGAAAAGAGCTGATGATGTCACGGAGCCAATAAAAAAAGAGGCAGGGTTTCATCGTGAAGTTGCAGCCGCCGTCTTGACTCTTTTGACTCCCTGGCAAAGAGTTGATGCTTGACTTTGTCTGGCTCATAGATCTGTTCGGCTCCAGCTACGTGGTTGGATAAACCTTTCCCTCCCTGCGGATTCTTTTCCCAATTTGAACGAGGCCTAAACTGAACATGCTTTGGGCAATGTACCACATCAAGGGCGATTGCCCCACAGTGCTTCTTAACCTTGGCCATTTTAAGATGTGTGCACTTCAACTCCCAGAATGCCCCAGCCAGCTTTTAAGAGGAAGGGGGATGTAAAACAGCTTTTTAAAACCAAGAGAAGAAAGGCAATAGATCTTGCAGCAAGGCTGTGGTTTCAACAGAGGAGAGAGCCCTCTAGTGTCCAGCAACTAGAATAACACACTTTTGAAATAAGTTTGGTCCCATTTATCCATTTGTATATTACAGGTCATCCTCGCTTAACAACCATTCGTTCAGCGACCATTTAAAGTTACAATGGCCCTGAATGAATGGTACTTACATCCAGTCCTTGACGTTATGGCTGTTGCAGTGCTCCTGCGATCATGTGATCAAAATTCAGGGGCTTGGCAACCTGCTCGCATTTATGACTGCAGGGGTGCTTCAGCTTCCCCCAACCCACCTATCTACCCCCCACCTCTGCCCTTTTGGCTGCCCTGCACTCCACCGCCCCTGACACCCCCGGCTGACCTTCACCCTCTTCTTCCTCCCACTGCTGCTGAGGTGCACCTGGCCAAGCCCGTCACGGAGCAGCTGCTGGCCCACACAACACTTTCTTCTGCTGGCTGTGCAGGAAGGCCACGTGTGGCCTCAGGAAATAGGCATTGCATGGCCAGCAGCCACCTCGCGAAGGGCCAGGCAGGGCACACCTCATCAGCAGCGGGAGGAAGAAGATGGCGAAGGTGACTTGGGGGCAGTGTTGGGAGACCTGAAGGACCAGGTTGGGGACAGATTTTTATGAAGAAAATCTATCTTTGTGGTCACTAAGAGTCAATAATGACTTGATCGTACATAAACCATCCAACTGTAATTAATTCAGTAATCCTTGCTTGGGTGGAATACAGAAAATGTATTTCTATGAACATATCCCTCGAGCTCCTGTTGAAAATGATAACTGGAATTGAAGGAGTCTGTGCAGTGGCATTTCTCTGGAGCAAGGCTCACTTGCAGTGATCACACTAGTTGGTTCCCAGACTGGTAACTCCAGAAGACCATCCTATAAACAGCCAGATGCAGGCATGTCTGGAAGATGGGGTCAAAAATGTCAGGAAGATGGCCGTGATGCTGCAATCAAAGCTTGACTTCTTTTTTATGTCCATTGCCCTTCCTTCCTTCCTTCCTTCCTTCCGTCCTTCCGTCCTTCCGTCCTTCCGTCCTTCCTTCCTTACACTTACATGTCTGCCCATCTCATAAACCTGAACTCTGGGCAGCTCACAACACTAATAAAACCGAGAACAAGGCGACTGACCTACCATCTCCAATCCATCAAGTCATACAATCCTTGAGCTCTAACCTATCTCCATGCTATGTCCATCCTGAACAAATCTCGCACATTTCATGCTGGCTGGGGAATTCTGGGAGTTGAAGTCCATACATCTTAAAGTTGCTGAGGTTGAGAAACACTGTAGTAGATCAAAATGTCAATTTGACTGCTAAACTTACTTCAAACCTTGGCTATCATGTGCTAAGCCATCCAATCGCCATTTCTTTTTTCCAAACTGGCCACTGCAGATTGGCCAGCACTGTCCGGCTCTTTAACAATGGCCTCAAAATCTTCCCAAGCACCATTTTCAGATAGTTTTCTTTAGCAAGATTTGTTGAGAAGCATGGGATGGGGTTACAAGAATCCCAGCAACTGAACTTTTTCCTTTTGGAAAGTCTTTTTGATTTTCTGTTTAATAGCACTCCTATGATCCCACAAGGAGGTGTGTCTTTTCAAGAATAACAGAAAAGCTTGCAGCTGGGCAGGGATTAAAAAAAAAGTCAAGATGGCAACTGTAAGGTTTTCTGTTATTAGTGAAAAATCAAGGATTCTGTGAAGCCCAATTTGAAAAGCTTAAATGCTGTCCATATGGCACTCTCTCTATTCCCGAGCTTTTCCATGCCAGGAAAAGATTTAGCCAAAGAGGGAGCAGCTATTTCTGAACCCAGTCATCCATCCAAACGACAATTCCTGTGGGCACGCATGATAATTATATGATTATCTAGAGCATATGTGAGGGGAAGATATTTGCTCGCCCAAAATTCTCTTCCTTTCTGCAAGGCGTTTATTTGGAGAAGTGAACATCAAGCGTGCCTCAGTTGTCGGATGAAAAAGGATCTCAGCAATCACTTTACCCAGAAACTTTATTGGTTGAACTGATTTCTTCCAGAGGCTTTTGTGTTTCAAAGGGTGCTTGGCATGGTTTCCATGCTATCGTTGCTATAATTAAAAGGTGCCCTATGAGTGGGTGACTTTTCAGCTGACCGTACCCCAATTTGGTTCAATCCTCTCAGCCTCTAGAACCCTCAATGCCACAATGAAATTTTATATATTTAGTCTGCCTTAAGAGATGGAAAAACTGTGTGTTTCATTCCCTGGCCTGTTTGCATTTATCTTTGAGAAAGGACAATCCTTTGGTCCTGCTCCTTGCACCGTGGGGCTAAGCGAGTGCTGTTGGACGGCTTTGCAGACAGAAGAGGCAGTCTTTTGCTAATCCTTTCTAGGGCTTCATCATTAGTGAAGAAAAAGGGTTGAGATTTTCCTTGCTTCTGGACTGGAGACAATCACTCAAAAAGGGGAAGATGGAAGGACGTCCAAATCATACATCTTTCTAAGCCGCAGGCATAGTTTTGTTCATTGTGGTTTAATGAATCCATCACAACTGGCTGAGTGTGCATAAAATTCAGCCATAAACCAGGGTAAACCAGGGCTCATCGGGCAGGCCACGACAAAGACAAAGCAGTCAAATTAAGGCTTAATGAGACGCATAATCCCAATCTAAGCGGGTCTGAAAAATAAAAAGGTCAACCCACATCCCAGCTGGGGAAGGAGTAGTAGATAAATGTATTAGGAGAAACATCTGCTAATGCTGTATGCTATATATACTGTAAAGCTGGGGAATGCTGTGCTGTAACGTTGTGTTTGGATGTCAGAATTCAGCCCATAATCCGTTTTCTACCTGCCAAAATACTTCAGGTGCAAAATGTGTTCCTAGTGAGCAGATATTTCAAAGTGCCAGAACACCAACTGAAAATATTGGTGGCAATGTGAGAGAAATTTCTCCTAAGTCTGCCACTTGCCAAGCTTTCTTCTGGATGAAAGCGCAAAATGGAACGCTGACTTTTTATCATTATTTTTACATGACTCATATTTCCTTTCTCCTCTGTTGGTTTATGGGCTTCCTTTTTGCAATGCAGCTATTTTTAACCCCCCTCCCCCCATTCCCATTGTTTGGAAGGGAGATACTCATCAGATCAGGCTTCCTTGCCCACTTGTCGCGGCTGATGTTGTGGCACAAATGACTTTTATCCGAAGCAGCTTCATCTAAATCGAAAGGAGGGTGTGAGTTGGACTGTGTTACAAATAAAGAGGGGTTCACTCACTGCACATTTGCCCCGCAAGTTGTCCTGATGTTCACTGGCCACAAGGACATGCGCAGGAAGCCTCTGGCGGAAAAGGGGCAGTCCTCCAGCTGACCACAAACTGGTCTATTGCAAGATTAACAATTGCGGTGTTTGGGGCCACTAAGTGCTACAGACCACCATTGCTCAGTGGTAGACCACATGCTCTGAATGTACGGTTTAATTCCTGACATTTCCAGCTCCAGTGAGCAAAGACCCTGGTCTAAGAACAGTGGCCAGTTATTGCAGACAATGGTGGGTTGTATAAACTGTAGTTTATTTAGCCAAGTTTCATTCTATAAACCATGTTTGACTGGTTCAGGCATCGCTGTAAACCTCAACGCAAGCTTCAGGCGACATGCTAAGCCTGAACCAAACAAATCATGTTCTGACTTAGCACAATGTGTGAACCCAGCCATTTGTGGCTTATTCAACAAACCGCTTCGTACAACAGGAGAGTTGAGCCAGTGTAAAATGAAGGCCAATTCACCTATGAAATTGACCCAGAAAGTGTTCAAATATCTAGACCAGTGTTTCTCAAACTTGGTAACTTTAAGAGGTGTGGACTTCAACTCCCAGAATTCCCCAGCCAGCATGGCTGGTTGGGGAATTCTGGGAGTTGAGGTCCACACTTCTTAAATTTGCCGAGTTTGAGGAACACCGGTCTAGACCTTTCCAGGAACAGAGCATCAAAATTTGGATTTTTTTTTTCTAATTATCATCTGGAATCTACCTTCCTGTGACTCAGATCCATTTTTCCAAGCCTTGCATTCTGGAATGAGGGAGGACAGATCCTGCTCCCCACAACTTGTTACAGCCTCTTTGGAAGCGTGTCACTACCCTGGCTCACTTGTTGGGGGTGGAAGTAGGTGGGTGAGTGTCCCAACAGATTCCTGAGCTGAAAACTACCTCTTTTTTTGATGCCTCTCAAGCTTCTACCAGGCCCAGAAACAGGGCTGTAAACAAAGACTGCGTTTAAATGAAGTTCTTTGCTTTGCAATATGCTACCTTCCTGGATTTTTATTTTTTTTCGGTTAAAGAGCTCCAGAAATTGGGCACTGAGCTTGAGAAGACAGTGCTAGAAGAAAAATTAGTGCGGACACCGTGGATGGCATCTCAGCAACCTAGGCACTAACCCTAATATTCTCCGCACCACCGCAAGTTTGGCTTAACACGGTGTTGCTATTGCAAATTACGCAATAAGCTACGATCCAGCAAATCGCATCTCGGAACACTGGCAGTTCAGCCTCTGCAGAATCGCTTTCCCAGGTTGGAAAATAAGAACCAGTAAATGGTGCTGGAGAACGCAGCTTTAATTTCCTGGTTATTCTGTGATGCCTTTTACAAGCGATTGCAGTAAAAGTCTTGATTTGCAAATATCTCAGCTTGACGGATCAAAAATAAAACCAGTGGGCGTTTCATAGCAGTGGAAATCCTGCAGACAGTGGCTTAAGTTTCTTAGTTTTACAACATGCATCTAGCACTTGGGGTTTTAGAAGGAAAGGCCCCAGCAAGATGCAGTTCTTCTATCTTGTTCGGATGGAGTTTCTGTTTTCTGGTCCTCATCTAATCCAGCTCCACTCCTGAATACAAGTGGAAAGTTTCCACAGCTTCTCCTAAATCTGATATTGGAGCTAGGAGTGATTCCTATAGGTAGTCCTCGGCTTATGACCAAAATAGGGACCGGAAATTTCATTGTTAAGCATGTGGTCATTAAGTGAGGTATCATGTGACCCCACCTGATTTTATGACCTTTTGTGCCATGGTCATTAAGCAGATCACATGGTTCAGCACTGACTTTGCTTGTCGGAAGCTGGCTGGGAAGGTTGCAGGCAAGCTGGCAAGCATGTGACCCTGGGATGCTGCAACCATTGTAAATACATGCTAATTGCTAAGCACCTGAATTTTGATCATGTGACTGCAGGGACACTGTGATCGTCAAAAGCGCGAGGACTGGTCACAAGTCAGTTTTTTCAGCGCTGTCGTAACTTTGAGCAGTCCCTAAATGAATGGCTGTAAGTCGAGGACTACCTCTAAAGCATCTGACTCATCAGTTTAAATAACCTCCCACTGCAGTTTCAGATAGGTCTGAAACAACCATGGTCCCCTCCTTCTCAATGAGGTTGCATTCAGTCTCCTGTACTTTTTCAATAATCCTGTAGGGAACTAGCATGATCCATTTGCATCCTGCTCAAAAGCAGGTAAAGGAGAACAAAGCGCTTGGCCTGGAGGCTAAGCAGGATTGCATCCGTTGGGACGTGGATGGGAGACCACAAGGCAATCCCAAGGCTGTAGGCTAGATTGAGAAGATGAACAGAATGTTCCAGAAGGCTGCGGCAAACCACTGTTGCATTGGAAAAGAAATTGGGTACATGGCAGAGCAAAACATTTGGAAGCTCTAGGGCAATGTTTCTCAACCTTGGTGACTTTAAGATGTCTGGACTTCAACTCCCAGAATTCCCCAGCCAGCCTTGCCTGCTGGGGAATTCTGGGAGTTGAAGTCCACACATCTTAAAGTCGCCAAGGTTAAGAAACACTGCTCTAGGGGGTCCCCGCTTTGGAGTTATCCAGAAGTGGGAAGAGAAAGAAGTAGTGATGGTGATATGGATAAATCCTTTTTCTAAAAAGATACAGATAACACTGAATCTGAAGGTGCTTTGCTGGAGGTGTGCCCAGGCCTGTGACCCAACCAGAACCACCAATCCTTTTTGTACAATAATCAACCATATTGAGCTGGGATGTCCACACAATGTGGTCAAAAAAATTAAGGTCGTGGCCATGATAGTGCAACATTTTTATGTGAAACAGGTGGAGTGTCACTCACACCATTGTGGCTGCCATCTTGATTATTTTGACCATATCCTACAGATACCTCTGATGCTGAGCAATAACCTAAACCCTGAACTCCTGGTGAAGGCATCCATATTGCCTTCTTCTTGGGTATTTCTTTCATTTCCAAGTCTAGCCTGCACCCGTGGGATTACCTTGTGGTCTCCTTTCCACATTCTAACCAGTTCTGACCCTTTTAGCTATCAAGCCCAGGCCAGGTGTGGCTAACTTAAACAACACCTCTCACCCTTCTAAATGAGAATCTGCCTCACTCAAGAGCAACATATTGATTTGCCCCTTGGGACCCAAGTTTGAAGATGATTGGGCTACAAAATCTCAGATGGCCACTAGGGGGCAGAAAAGTGTTAAAATTTTTTCGTGTTCTATTGGTGCCATCTAGTGGTGGTCTATAGTTATGCTGGTACTCCTAAAAAAAAACCCAAACCCACTTCACTTACCTAGCTTTATTCCAAATCCTTGTTTGTTGCACAATATATGCAACTAAAACCCAACTTCTCTAACTTAAGCATCTGATGTTCAGCCGACGTCCAACGATATGCTCCCCCTTCCTTGCTCAAAAACCATCTTCCTACAGGAAATTCGGCCGTTTCTCCCTTGCAAAGGGGACAGAGAAGGGCAGGGGGAAGGGACTAAATTGGGAGACGGAAAAATCACAGCAACAATCACAGGCTGACAGGCTGCTTACGCACAATTGCATTTATAAATGGGCCGATGTGGAAAGTAGCCGTGAAGCTCAACAGAGCCAGCAGAAATCTCTTATCTCCGGAAACATATGCTTTCACTTCCTCAATGGAGGTAAAATAGGACCCGCGGTAGTTTGAAAGCAAGAAGCCAAAACATGGCTGGGAGACAGAGCTGGCAGCCCTGCTTTATTCAGGACCAATGAGGACACCAGGCAAGAGGTTGTCTGTGCGTTGTGTGTCACACAAAAGAAAAGAAAAGGGAGCCAACGGGGTGGGGGGGAGAAAGAGACAGACAGCCGTAACGCATCAAATAGTGTGGGGCACGTAGCAATGGCGGACCCACATACAGGACTGCAAACAGGCAATCCTGTTAGGCTCGCCCTGGTTCTCAAATTTTGAAAGGAAGTGCCGCGGTGCAGCGTTCACAAGGCTGAGTTTTCTTGGAAATCGAGGGGAAAAACGGACTCTCCCCACGGCAGAAGGGGTCTCTTCGCCATCTGAGTGGGGAGACCTTGCACCAGCATAAAATGCCCTCTCTCTTTTACGATTCTTGCTTCCCGCTCCCAGTTTCTGCTACTTTTCCTCCAGGGTGGCCTAACTGATTTGACACCTCTTGGGTGGTATCAGAATAAGGGGGGGGGGATTCATAAGGGGGGAATAAGGTGGGGTACAGCTAAGGATGGATATGCAGTTCACCTGATATAGAAAATGTTTTTCATATTAATTGTCAACTATATGCATCCATCAGGCTTAAGTATTTATCTATTATTATTATATATATTATCTATTGGAAAGAACAGCATACTGGGGCCCAAATCTTAGATTGTCTTAGTTTCTCCACAGCACTAATATATATATATTGCACGCAGAATGGCTACGTTTATATTGAAGGCTGGGGCTTTAAGATCCCAATATATTGAACAAATTGGGGTATCTCACGGGGACTCAGCAGAAGTCAGAGCCTGCCAGGGCATCTTTGTGCCATCCTTAAGGGGAAGTGGAAGAGGGCCACACAGAACTCTAAATGCCTCCATTCAACATCAGGAACTGACACCAGAAAAATAAGGTTTTTAACCCAGCTGAAACTGAGACTAGGTTCACACTGCGTGGCGTTGTTTATCAGATAAGCTAAGCCAAAAACCTGTATGTTACAATCCAAATGGGCAGTTGTGCCCACTGCATAACTTCAAACTGTGGTTTGTTTGGTTTTGGCTTAGCATGACACGAGACCACATGGCTTGGTGTATGACAGCGTTTTTCAACCTTGGCAACTTGAAGATGTGTGGACTTCAACTCCCAGAATTCCCCAGCAGGCATGTGGGAGGGGTTGTTTAAGGTAGCCACACCTGGCCTGGACTTGGTAGCTCAAAGGGTCAGAATTGGTTAGAACATGGAAAGGAGACCGCAAGGGAATCCCACAGGTGCAGACTAGACTTGGAAGTGAAAGAAATATCCCAGAAGGTAGTATGGGTGCCTTCCCCAGGAATTAGGTGTTTAAGTTTAGGTCAGGAACATAGACATTTGTTCTGAAGGAATTGCACCAATACTAGTATCCTTTCCAAAATTTCCCAATTCAATAGACCAGAGTTTCTCCACCTTGGCAACTTGAAGGTGTGTGGACTTCAACTCCCAGAATTCCTCAGCCAGCAAAGCTGGCTGGGGGATTCTGGGAGTTGAAGTCCACACATCTCCAAGTCGCCGAGGTTGAAAAACACTGGTGTATGATATTGAATAATCAATTGATTATGTGCCATCAAATCAGTGTTGACTCTTAGTCTCTTTGACTCTTCATGTCTCTGCACATTACGTGAATCAACTTTGTTTCAATTAATCCCAGTGAAATAAACCGCAGTCTAGTGTGTTGTGCAAATGCAGCCAGAGGAAGTCACAGTCAGTTTGGCAAGCTTGCTCTTGACCGATTCTTCACAGATTAGCCTGAAACGGCAGCAGCGGGGAAGGGCCTGAAGATGGATGGGCTGCGGCAGAACGAGATGAGGCCCTCATGGGCACACAGGTCCGCCGTGTTTTCTCCGCTCACAGAGATCTGAAACAATACCGGAAAAATAATTCTAAAGCAGCAGCAGGAAAAGAAACATGAGATGTACTTCCTCTGCGGACTGAACTCCAGATAGAGGAGGGAGTCTCAGAGCCATGCTGTTCCACAGCTAAAACGTTCAATATATGTACTTTAAAGGTAAATCTCACGATCAAATCATAAAATCCTTCCAGCAGCAATGGTGAGACTGGAAATCCCCCTCGGTAAAAGGAACTGGACTTTGGGGAATAGGAAGTAGCTTCCAGCAGGGGAAAAAACTAAGTTAAAAACACAGCAGTACAGGTAGTCCTTGCTTAACCACCATTCACTTAGTGACGGGTCGGACTTACAACGGTGCTGAAAAAAATGACTTACGATCAGTCCTCACGCTTATGAGCATCACCAGGTCCACATGATCACAATTTGGATGCTTGGCAACCGGTTCACATTTATGACCGGCGCAGAGTCACATGGTCCCGTGATTGCCATTTTTGACCTTCCTGGCTAGCTTCTGGCAAGCGAAATCAATGGGGAACTGTGCGATTCGCTTAATAACCACATGGTTCACTTAATGACCAGTGATTCGCTTAATAACCACTGCAAAAGTTTGTAAAATTGGGTCAGATTCACTTAATGACTGCCTCATTTAGCAACCAACATTCTGGTCCCAATTGTGGTCATTAAGCAAGGACTACCTGTAGTTGCAAACTGCCTGGGGAAAGAAACTCCAACAGCCTATTCGGTTCCTCCTTTTCACACCTCCGGGGATCCATGCATTAAGCAACAACGCTGTGTCTTCGCTCGCTCTGCCCACTTGTTCCTACAGATTAGCCCCCTGTTAACAGCACAGCTGCTGAAGCTGGTGGAGAAGTTGGCAACCTTAATCATGTTCACTTGTTTAAACCAATGTGAAAAGTTTGAAGCACGGGAGATAAATCTTCTAAATGAGCATTTCTCAATTTCAGAGCGTTTAAGATGTGTGGACTTCCTCCGAGAATTCCCCAGCCAGCATGCATGGACTTCAATTCCCAGAATTCCCCAGCCAGCATGCATGGACTTCAATTCCCAGAATTCCCCAGCCAGCATGCATGGACTTCAATTCCCAGAATTCCCCAGCCAGCATGCATGGACTTCAATTCCCAGAATTCCCCAGCCAGCATGCATGGACTTCAATTCCCAGAATTCCCCAGCCAGCATGCATGGACTTCAATTCCCAGAATTCCCCAGCCAGCATGCTGGCTGGGGAATTCTAGGAGTTAAAGTCCATGCATGCTGGCTGAGGAATTCTGGGAATTGAAGTCCATACATCTTAAAGGCTCTGAGATTGAGAAGCACTGTTCCGAATTTCTTTTAGTTTTCTTGTTTTGAAGGCCGCATTTGCACAGACACCTTTAGTAACAGCCTCAGTCAAAGAAAAGAGGAACGCCCTACACTTGGTGGACAACTTCTCACCTTTTTGATAACTTTTCAATCTTGATCTCTTTGGAAGAAGTTGGTCAGGAAAGAACGTAGAGGCTTTGTCTGACGGAACTGCTTTCCGAATGAGGCTGATGCTGCCTGTGGCCCTAAAGCAAAATTTACTCCACCCTGTTTACAAGGGCCTTTGTGAAAATAGGGCTGTTGAAAACTGTTCTCCGTTCTCAGGAGCTGGGAAGGCGGCGGAGTTTTCCCCTCGGTCCCTGACGGCAGGCTTTGTGCATTTGGGGTTATTTAAGCTACGGCTAGTGCTCGGATGGGAGGCCAACAGGAGATCCAAGGCTGGAGATTAGATTGAGAAGTCTGAGCAGCTTTCTGCAGGAACGTGCAAAAAAGTGCTTTGGCATTGTTGCTTAGGAAAACAACAGGGATGCGCAGAAAGCAGGACTGGGCCTTCCCTTGAAAAAAAATGACTTTTCCTTGATGGGGCCTGGTGAGAGGTAAATGGGCTCCTTGCTATCCACGGTGTTACAGACAATGGCCAGCTAGTGCTCATGGCCAAGGCCAACTATTAAACACTCAGTGTTCTCAGGGAAGTGCAGGTATCTCCTGGTGAAGGATTTCTTTGGAACCCCAAAGCTGAAATGGGGCTGTTCAGTTCCCACCAGAAGTCCAGTTTGAACAGAAAGACACCTATTCTCTCCATACTTTCATTTTGGGCTCCGTAGGTCTTTACAATTCAGAATTCTTTGAGGAACAATAACAAATATGTATTAAAAAAGCAGAATTGTAAAGCATGAGATGTTACTGTCTTTATCTTTTATGTTTTATTGGTTTTATTGTAATTTCTTTCTTTGACTGTTGTGAGCCATCCAGAGTCATCAAGAGTCAGGTGGCATGCAAGTTTAATTTATTATTATTATTATTATTATTATTATTATTATTATTATTATTGCTTCTCCCCCAGATCTGAGGATTGTAGTCAAGGTTATTGAGGGTCCCCTCTTCTTATTAAACTAAAATTCCTGCTCAGTTGTCCTACTGAATATAATTAGAATTCATTTGGAAACCATTTTTAGACTAAAACTGTACACGTGGAATTGTATCACATCTGAAATTTGGGTTTTGGAGTTTCTATTTTCATTTGATTCATGATCTACCTATAATTTACAGCATTCTCTTAGTGAAATGCTCATTATCTATAATTTTTCCATTCTCCTTTTATTGATTCTAATTGTGTTGATCAAATATTTTTAAAAATCCCATAGAGACGTGCTTTGATTAGAAATCTGGTATGAAATGTCCTACACCAGCCTTTCTCAACCTTTTGACCCTGGAGGAACCCTTGAAATATTTTTCAGGGCTCAGGGAACCCCTGCACATTCAGGCTCAAATACAGGCCAGGAGTTGCAAAATCATTCTATTTGTTTCATGTGTAGGCCTGTCTACATGCATTAACAGTGTTCTTAAACTAAAAATAAAGAACGAAGCTTACCTCTTTAATGTGAATTTGCCTAAATTTGAAATAATTTTTTAAGTGAATCGTGATCTCCCAGGGAACCCCTAGGGATCTCTCATGGAACCCTGGTTGCGAAACCCTGTATACTGTTGTACTTTAAGTTTTTAATTGTGTATCATATTAGCCATAGAATATTTTAGATTTGTAGGTTGTCCAAGATTTGTTAGCTAAACGCCCCTATTTTAGTGTGTAAACTGAGATGATGATGATGATGGTGATGATGACGATGACGACTTGTACCACTTCTTTACATTCTTTTAAACTTGTATTATATATTTTCTTCCCTCCTTGGAAATGATAACACCTAGCTTGAAAAAAAGAAGTAAAAGTAACATAAATAATTAGAATTCATTAGCCCACTTGATGTCAGCAGGATGATTCGCAGGGGGCGTACGGGGGGGGGGGGAGAAGGTGAGGAAGTGGGTCTTTTGGGTGCCTGGACACCCAGCCCCTGAGGAGGGGGTGGAGGAAAGGGTGGGGCCCCGGTCCCCTGCTGCTTTGGTGCTGCAGCTGCTGAACTCAACTCAGCTTCGGGGCACCTGTGCCAAAGTCATAAGGGGTATTCTTGAACCGTGTGACCGGTCTACCGGCAGAACGCTACACACAGGTATTAAAAAGCTGACGTTATGAGTACGGATGGTGAGCAGGAGGGGGCCCCTATCCAGGGGGGAAAACGCATGCGTAGTTTAGAGGCTTTGAGCTGTCCTTCAAAGAAACCCAGAACAGACCCGCCTTGAGTTTGGGGGTTTATCTGTCTGGGTTTCCCACGCTCCTTCGGTTTGGTAGGATTTTCTGTCTACTATAGCAGTTAATAAACACTAGAGACATTCTCCTCGTCTCGGTGTGGTCTTTGCTTAAGCCAGGACAGCCCAGGTCTTAGTCTCTGCAGCACCTATGCTGCTGTGGGGTGGGGTGGAGGATAGAAGTGGCAGGCAGCTGTACTGTGGGTGGAGACCCCCCCCCCCCGTGCCAGGGATGGCAAGAGAGATGGCTTTCCGGCAGCACAGGAATGCCCCATCTGACCCCAAAGCCCTGAGACCCATAGGCCTGGGGAATGGGGTTCCCTAGCAGCCCCAGCTGGCCAATAGGAGTAGGGCATCGCCCCCCAACCGAAGATTTGCTGCAGACCCACTGTGCCAGCTGACGTGGAAAAATACCACTTCTGAAGTACAGCAAGAAGCAACTGGCCAAGGTTACCTTTGAGGGCAGGCAGACAAGTCCTCATTTCACACCTGCAGCTCTTTCCACTTTCCCTCCGGATTGATGGACTCTTGCTTGCAGGCCGCCTTTACTCCGAACCAACCCATCCCTTTTCCTTCGGGATCCTCTTGAATCCAGAGAGAGACAGAGTCCTTATTTCACACCTGCAGCTCTTTCCACTTTCCCTCCGGATTGATTGACTCTTGCTTGCAGCCAGCCTTTAATCCCAACCAACCCATCCCTTTTCCTCTGAATCCAGAGAAGGCCAGAGCGAGCCCGATTTTCCCAAGCCAAGAGGCGGGGAAGGGGGCTTAACCTATCAACCTCCGCGTGGTCCCCACTCCTCCTCGGTCTCCGCTCCCCGCCCGGCCGCTGAAAGCGAACGCGGCCTCGGGACGCGGTGCCAAAGCGTGCTGGGCGCCCATTGGCTGCCGCCGCCTTTGACGTCATCCTTTCCGGCTGTTGGGTCCCCCTCCCTCCCCGGACTGCGCGCTGCGCGCCGCAGCTGCGCTGGGTCGACGCGGGCGAAAAGTTTTTCCCTGTTGCTTTTTCTTCGCTCGCTCCCTCTCTCTTCCTCTTCTCCTTCTCCTTCTCGGCGTCTGCACTCCCGTCTCCCCCCCGCCGCCTCCTTTGCAATTCCCTTTTTTTTTGGGGGGGGGGGAAAGCAGGAAACTGGGGCACCCGCAGACCCCCTTTCTCCCGGCGCCGAGAGCTTCGCCAGCCGCGAGCCCCGACCGAGCGTCCTGCAGCTGGGCGCGTTTCTTTCTGTCTCCTCCTCTGGACGGGGAGGAAGGGACCCCCGTCCGGGAAGCGCGTCGCGGGGCCGCTCCGGCGGGGCAGTTGCCCCCTCCCCTTCTCCTCCTCCTGGGGAGGGGGGCCTTTGGGATCGATCCGGCCCCCCGCCGTCCCCGGTCCCGAGGTCTGGGCTGCGGGAGACGGAGCCTCCGCGCAGCTGGCGAGGCCGAGGAGGAGCGCGGAGTGCGCGGGTCTCCCTGCGAGAAAGAAAGGTAAGCCCTCCTCGATCCTGGCTTGCGTTGCGTCGCCGGAGTTTCGGGCTTCATTCTGGGAAATCCCCCCTCCGGTCAAAATCTCCCTCCAAGTTGGGTTGCGCGAGGTCCTTCCTCCCTCCGCATTGCTGTCGGATTTCCTCAACTTGGCATTGTGGCTGCGTAGAATGGTTCTCCCCTGCCACTCCCCTCTCTTGACTAGACCTGCATTCACACGGCCGGCCGAGGCGGAGGCTCCCCGCTCGAAACTAGCAGGTCGTGTGAACTGGTGGTTCAGGGATCTTTGGGTGAGCGTGTTGGCGAATGCCTCTGGAGTTCCCCCCACCTAACCCTGCCACTCCTTGGAAGACTTTCCCTGACTTCTTTCTTCCCACCATTTCTCCCCCCAAATAATTCCCCCCCCCCCGCTTTTGCTAAGGGAATGGAAGAGGTTAGCATCAGATCTGGGAGGTTAAAAGGAAAATAAAATAACCTACACCTTTAAATAGCATCTCTAGTGCAGAGAGTTAAAAAGTTGACAACTGAGATTTTGGACCCTGCGGAAGACAAATGTTGATCTCAGCACAGAGTTTTTGTATCTAGGATTGGTTTTTATTTGGGGGTTGCACACACACACACACACACACACACACACACACACAGGTAGTGTTCTTCCTGTTTTGGAGGAGAAGATTAATAAATTAGTAGGGCCTTATGCATATATGCACAGTGTTCTCCCCAAAAAGAAAAATAGTTCCAGCTGCTGCAGGCCACTGTGTCCAAGAAAGCATGTCGCGGGCTGCCCTGAACCCTAGCAGTTTTTATGTAAAGACATAAAAACGTACACAGCTCTTTATGTACGTAACCTTGGCCATGGATATTTACGAGAAGAAAGTCCGGTTGCAAATCTGGACACAAAAATTAAGAATTGACCAATTCAAGGGCAGCTCTGTTACTTGAAAATCAGCCTGTTGACTCCAAGCAAAATATTTTACTGGCCTTTTTTTTTCCTTTTTGGACG
This sequence comes from Candoia aspera, assembly GCF_035149785.1. Taxonomy (NCBI): domain Eukaryota; kingdom Metazoa; phylum Chordata; class Lepidosauria; order Squamata; family Candoiidae; genus Candoia; species Candoia aspera. Next base: position 5,233,400 of record NC_086156.1, on the reverse strand, counting down.
AAGGCTGATTTAAAAAAAACAAAAAAAAAAACTTCTGCTTTACCCTGTAAGTTAGCGAAGTTTGGAAAGTAGTTCCCTTTCTGATGAAAGAAAGGGAAGGAATTTAGCACTGATATGTAAGTTCCTTCTGTGCGATAACAATAGATTTGTGGGCTCGTTTACAAGCCACGAGCTTAGCCTTATGGTGGTGGGGAATAATAATACCAGAACTCTGAATATGCACAGGATTTCTTTGCTTTTTCATAGTCAACTGACGCATGTTATCTGGGATAAATAAATATCCAGGTCAAAGTGTGTGTGAAGTTCAGCTGTGCCAAAGACATATCATGGGAAGGGCGAGTTAGTTTCGTTTTGGTTTCAGGTGATAGGTAACCAAGCCACCCTCTCTTGCTTATACTTAAAGAAACCATAGCTTGTTGAGTCCTTGGCTTAATGTGAAACTGTAGCTTAATGTGAAGGCTGAAGCTGGTTTGTCAACGGTGATTTGTTTACAAGCTGATCAGGAAAGAGAACTTGGAGCGAAAGGCTCAGCTGAATGCACATATCAACCAGGCGTGTGCTGCTGTTAGAACAGACTTAAAACTTGCTAAAAACCCCGTGGAAAGAATTGGAAATTGAAGGATCCATGCAGTAATCACTTTATATAAATCGACTGTTAGACTGAGTGCAGAAGACGTACGGTTGGGGCCACAGCATCTGAAAAAGGGTATTGTACAATTGGAAAAAATAGGGGCAAAACCCCCCAAAATGATTGCGGGGTAAAACTGAATGAAAAAACCACAGTGCTGAAGCTTGCAGGAAAGGGGCTATGCTTCAGAGATCTATAAAGTAATGCGTAACGTAGAAAATGTGGAAAGGGAAAGTTTTCTACCTCTCTCACAACATGTGAAAATGCTGGCTGGAGGGGGTTGATGCATTGGATCAGCCGCCATGTAACACAGAACGCTGGACCAGATGGGCCCTCGGCCTGATCTGGCCTCCATGTGGCTTAGTGCAACAGCCACACCTCGGCACCGGGGCTTAGTCCAGCAAAATAAAGGATGCGTGAATCTGGTTGAACCATCGCGGAAGCCAGGAATAATTAGCTGTGTATTTCAGGTTACGGCCATGGCCTTTCCTGTTCTCTTGAGCCAAAATCTTGTGGGCATTTCTTGTGACCTTGTGGGCATTTCCATGCACTGGTTCTGCATTGCCTTATTCCAGGATGTTTTTTGAGTTCCCTGTCTAACTTAGCATCTTGGGATTCCTTGAGGATAACCTGGCTGGATTGCGTGTGGTTAGGCCCCCCCCCCAAAAAACCTATAGGCTTTTGCGGGAGGCAAGGGGATGTTCTTTATGTGGTTGTCTTCATTTTTTAGAAAAATCTGAATTTGGATGGGATATTGTATTTCTTTTGCATTTCCCCAGGGGGTTTTATCAAGGGATGGGTCCTGTCTCTCCCCCGCCCCCGCCTGCCCATGTGGTCTTTGATGAAATGTTAGGAATTAGAGCAATCCAATAAGCCAGCAAATAATGAAAACTCCAATCTGGATTTCATTCAGATTTAAGTCCTGGGTGGGAGAATGCGATTTCCAGATAATTTTACAAACATTGACAGGACCATCCTATGCCTGGTTAGTCAGAAATCAGTTCCCTGGTGATTCTTGGGCATGCAAGAGATCACAGTCTTAATGGCTCTGTGGCACACAGTCATCTGGTGGGGAGAATGAGCAAAAAGATTATTTTTCCCTATGTTTCCAATGCATTGTATCAGGGCTTACTGGTGATTCCAATCTACATTTTGGGGAATTGAGAAAAGCTTTACAATTGCAGTTTGGGATGATGACTTGGGAACCACGGAGGAGCCAAATGAAATGCCCATTTCCTGAGAATTAATGTGTTTAAAAACAACAACAGCCACCAATAGCTTTATAGCTCTGGAGGGGTGGTGGGGTCTTTTTCTGAGTCTGCAGAATTGATTACTGTTGCAGTTGATCGATTGCGGTTGAAAATGGAAGGGTGTTCTTGCTGATCTGCAGGTGTCAGTCAGTCTGTCGGTTCCTGGGTGCTGTGAGCAGGTTCTGCTGCAAACGTTAAAAAGCGCTTAGTTCAGATTCGGCTTGCAGAGAGGGGGGTCCTGAGGCCGAGTGAGGAGAATGGGCCTTAATTGCTGCCAGAAATATTGGCTGTTCTTGTCAAAGTCGGTAGTGAGTCTCCAGTGAGCAGTCAGAGGCAGGAAAATGAGATTCCTTTGAGTTAACTGCTGGCGACTTCCCTGAATGCATTTGTGTAGTTTTTTTGACAACACTACGGAAGCAGTTTCCCATTGCCTTCTTCCGGGATGCTGTTTTGGTTTTCCATCTAGTCTACTGTCCTGAGATGTCCTGGTGATCTCCCATCCAAGCACTAACCAAGTCTGGTTTTGCTTAGTTTAGCTTCTGAGCCCAGACGCCATGCATGTAGGCTGGGTCAGGCTTGCATGGCTGAATGATCTCCAGTGGGCAAGAGGAAAAAAGTGGATGTAGAAAACTGTAGGATCATGTGGAAGAATTTGTCTAATCTTCCCCCACATGCCTTCTTCCCACACAGTATTTTTTTTCCTCTTTCTCTCTTTAGAGGCTTTGTGAAAAATTGCATCATGCTTTTGTGGCTGTGTCACAAAAATTGGAAGAACAATGTTGGCAATGCAGCCCGTGGCAACTGAGCTTCCCTTTCTGTCTGGTAGATATAGATCGGCCTGCATTTGAATGGCTGTGAAAATGCAGCCCCAGTGTTTTGGCTGTTGGGAAGTCAAGGATGGGATTCATGCATCTGGCTAGGGAATTCTGGGAGTTGAAGTCCGTGTATGCTGGCTGGGGGATTCTTGGAGTTGAAGTCGGCGCACACTGGCTGGGGGATTCTGGGAGTTGAAGTCCGCGCACGCTGGCTGGGGGATTCTGGGAGTTGAAGTCCGCGCACGCTGGCTGGGGGATTCTGGGAGTTGAAGTCTGTGCATGCTGGCTCGGGGATTCTGGGAGTTGAAGTCCACATACCTTAAAGTTGCCAAGGTTGGGAAACACTAATCTGGATAGACAGAAAGAAAAATCCAGGATTAGTCACTATCCCATGAGTGGTAGCTGGTGTCTAGGTGCAGCTGTTAAGCCTCCCCACTGTTGAGATTTGATCATTATGTTTGCAGAACATGCTAAAGTTTAACTAAAATGAAGTTTGGGATTCAACATGTTAAGGGAATGTAGCCATTACCCCACCATCTCATTAACCCATAATCCTGTTTATTTGTGAAGGCGCAGAATGTGATGGGAATGCAGGAACTGAGTGTTGTTAGCCTGGGTTGAGTGTGTTTTGCAAAGCCAGCCAACATCTGCAGCTGTCCAGGGTGGGAAAAGCTAGGTCAGTCTCCTCTGCGAAGAGGAAGAAGAAAGCATTTTGAAAGCCAGCGTGGGGTACAGGCAGTCCTCACTTAACAACCACAATTGAGACCAGAATTTCAGTTGCTAAGCAAAGCGGTCATTAAGTGAATCTGACCTGATTTCGTGACCTTTTTTGCAGCAGTTGTTAAGCGGATCACTGCGGGCATTAAGCGAACCATGTGGTCATTAAGCAAATCAAGTGGTTCCCCGTTGATTTTGCTTGCCAGAAGCCGTCCGGGAAGGTCGAAAATGGCAATCACATGACCACGGGATGCTGCGACAGTCATAAATGCGAACCAAGCACCCAAATCATGATCACATGACCATGGGGACACTGCAACAGTTGTAAGTGTGAGAACCAGTTGTAAGTCAGTTTTTTCAGCACTGTCGTAAGTTTGAACCACTAAATGGATAGTTGTTAAGTGAGGACTACCTGTAGTGGGGAAGGTGCTGGACTAGGAGGGGGGAAAAACCCAGGTTCTCATCCACCTTCAGCCATAGAGGTTCCCTGGGGATGGGTCATCCCCTCCCTCTCAGACCAGCCTACCTCACAGGATTGTTGTAAAAGAAAATAACCTTGCTCTGTGCGTAGTTATAAACTCATACCAAATGCAAATACTTTAAGTAAACCCCTGATTTGATAGCCTGGCAGGGGGAAGAGAGGTGTTTAAAAGTAGAACAGCTTTCAAAATCCAATGGGATTTTGCACAAACAGATTTGTAATATCTTGTGCCTTTTACGCATGTGTAACATGGCAAGTAGGGGACATGGTGGCACTGCGGGTTAAACCGCTGAGCTGCTGAGCTTGCCGATCGGAAGGTCGGCAGTTCAAATCCACGTAACGGGGTGAGCTCCCGTTGCTAGTCCCAGCTCCTGCCAACCTAGCAGTTCGAAAACATGCCAATGTGAGTAGATGAATAGGTACCGCTTCGGCGGGCAGGTAACAGCGTTCCGTGTAGTCATGCTGGCCACATGACCACAGAGGAAGCGTCTATGGACAAACACCGGCTCTTTGGCTTTGAAACGGAGATGAGCACCTCCCCCTAGAGTTGGACACGACTGGACTTAATGTCAAGGGAAACCTTTACCTTTACCTAACATGGCAATCAGGATTCTATAGGTGTGCAAAAGCATGCAGGGCGCAGGGGGATTTTGCCTGTGGCATCCAAGTCTGCTAACCTGAGGTTAATTAAAGTGAGAGTTTACAGTAGCCTGGATGGCAAATGATTGGCAGTCTGAGGATCTACCCATAATGGCAAAAGTGGATTGTTTTTTCCGTCCTTGATTTCAGATCCACGAAAAGAACCAGGAATCAGACAGGCCAAAACTCCACACCAATTCAGGATGGATGGGTTCAGCATTGCACTAAGCCCTTGTTTGCTTCACTGATCACCCGGGACCGACACCATAAGCCACATAAGCAACAAACCATGTTGGCTGTGTTCATGCAACATGCTAAACAAACCACCCAGATCTTGGCTTAGTGCCGTGCATGCTCCTGCTTTGGTTAGTCAGCAGACAGGGGATGTTGAGGTTAGCCCATGTTGCAGCAAATCAAGATTTGATGGGAGTTTTGGGGAAGTATGGTAAAAGCAATGTTTTTGCTGAGATTTTCTGCAGGAGGGGGGTGTCTTCGGGGATGGTGGGTTGAAGTTGAAAGTGCTTCTGTTCTGCTGAAAAGCTCAAAGACCCTTTTATGCCCTTCGTCCTCAATATAGTCTTGATGTCTCAGGGGTTTCCAGTCCTCCAAATGTGCCCTAATAGGCAGAAACCCACAACTGTGCTACGTTCATAAATGCTGAAAAGACATGCTTTCTATCTTGAGCAATTGGAGTCCTCTGGGGGAGACAAGGACCGGGTAGGCGAGAGGCTGATGGAGCTTGAAATTTGCATGCTAGGCCTGAAAAACGCCACAGAAGGCAACTCCTGGGTTGCATCAGAGAGATGCTGAAGTTGTTTGTTCCTGGCGGGACAAAGTGTTTCTTGGATCTGAAAATGGGCCTGGATTTTCTCTTGAAACTTCTAGCCTCGGGTGGCCAATTAATAGCCTGTGGAGTTGTAATAACGTCTCAACTTTCCTATCATATATGGTGCTTGCTAGATTTGTATTTCACCTGTCAAAGCAACTCAAAGCAACATAAGCAGGGTTCTAACTGCACAAAAACAACCCAGTAAGGTAGGATGGACTGGGAGTTATTGATTGATCCCAAGTCCCTCGGGGAATTTCTATGGCTGAAGATGGATTTGAACCTTGTTTTTTCCCATCCTGCTCCATCACAACCCAGTGTTTCTCAACCTTGGCCACTTCAAGATGGCTGGGGAATTCTGGGAGTTGAAGTCCACACATCTTGAAGTGGCCAAGGTTGAGAAACACTGCCTTAACCACTACACTGTGCTGCCTCTCAGGGGCATCTTCAGGGATTAATCAAGATCAGAAAGAGGGCAGATGGGGTACTGCAATGCAAGTCCTGCCCCTTTTGTGTTTGTGCTGATGTTGCACACATGTTCAAAAGGAGAGGCAGCTTCATCAGGACGCTCCATCTGTCATATTGTGGATTTTGACCACTGTGGCCCCCTCTGTTTCTGAGCCTTTGGGACAGGAGTTCTGAATCTGTCCCCAGGTGCTATTTTGGTGTGCTGAAAAATTAATGGGGACAGTTAGTGGCAGAATGGCATCACTTGCAAAAAAGATGAATGAATCACTTGCAAAAAAGAAGCATGCATCTAATTGCCATTGAAAGAAACATGCACCTAATTTCACGGAGGGAATGTTCCTTTTCATATGATAAACCATTCACGGTTAATATTACTGTCTTATTATGGTGGTGATGATGATTATAATCAACCATCTAACCCTGTCCAACCCCTTCAGATCATTTTCCTGCAGCTCCTCGTTCACTGTCCAACTGAAAGCAAGGAAGGAAGGAACTAGGAGGTTCTGAAGTCAGATGTTAGTTGCAGATCCATAACTGGGAAAAGGTTGCTTTGGAGTTAAGAAAAATAGCACTGGAAAAAAACCAGTTGTTCTAGAAGAGAAGTCTTCTAGGGCTGTGCAAAATGGAAACTTGCAATCTCAGTGAGGCTATTCCAGTTGTTCTGGGCATGTTTTGAGATCCGACTCTTGTGAGGGGTCTGTTCCAAAGTAGGATCAAGTTTGGACTGCTCAAAACTTCCCATGCATAGTTCAGAACGGACCATCTCAGAGTCAGAAGGATCTGTGATATCCCTGGAATCCAGCTGGGTCTAAACAGTAAACCAGAGTTTCTCAACCTTGGCAACTTTAAGACACGTGGACTTCAACTCCCAGAATTCCCCAGCTAGCATGCTGGTTGGGGAATTCTGGGAGTTGAGGTCCAGACATCTTAAAGTTGCTAAGGTTGAGAAACTCTGCAATAAACTGTCCAACATCCTAAATGGTTTAGGACTAGGATCTCTCAAAGATCTCTGAGTGACCTGCTCTAGCTAGAATCTCCATTCCTAGACCAGTCTGGTCTCCAGGGCACGAATACAGTCTTCCCCATAGTTTCTACGTTCTATTTTACAAAGCCCCTTACTCTGTTCTGGTGCTTCTAGACTGTGATCTCTAGAAACCAAGATCTTTTCCACAACAGGCATTAGCCAGGAGGGCTGGGTTTTGGTGGGAGAATGGACTAGCAAATTTGGAGATGTCCAGCTGAGAAAGACTGTTCTAAGCCTTCTTTTGAGTTCATTTCCTGATTTTCATCCTCTTTCCTTAACAGGAGTTGGTGTTTCTTGTTGCTGCTATTTCAGTTTTGGGCCATAGGCCTCCTATTAAAATAGGAAAAATATATATGGCCAAGGAAATTAAAACATTGGTATCTTGGAGTTCAAACTAGGTTGCTGACTCATTTTCCCCTCTCGATGTTGATGCTCTAATTACTTAATCACTGTGTGCATTGGGAAGACTGATGAGAGATGAACAATAATATGGCTTAGCTTTTCCTTGGAAATATTCCCTCCCTGAATCTGGTTCAGGGATATGAAACACACACTCTCACAGACCAGCATTTAGGGTTTTTTTCTCTCCCTGCCGCTTCCAAAATGTCAGTTTTTATAAAGCAGAAGTTTAAACCAGGAGACTGTGAGTTCTAGTCCCACCTTAGGCCTGAAAGCCTGCTGGGTGACCTTGGGCCAGTCCCTCTCTCTCAGCCCAAGAGCCAATCAGGCGTGGTAGAAGAGTTCTAGTCCCGCCTCAGGCATGAAAGCCAGCTGGGTGACCTTGGGCCAGTCCCTCTCTCTCAGCCCAAGAGCCAATCAGGCGTGGTAGGAGAGTTCTAGTCCCACCTTAGGCCTGAAAGCTGGCTGGGTAACCTTGGGCCAGTCCCTCTCTCTCAGCCCAAGAGCCAATCAGGCGTGGTAGGAGAGTTCTAGTCCCATTTTAGGCATGAAAGCCGGCTGGGTGACTTTGGGCCAGTCCCTCTCTCTCAGCCCAAGAGCCAATCAGGCGTGGTAGAAGAGTTCTAGTCCCATTTTAGGCATGAAAGCCTGCTGGGTGACCTTGGGCCAGTCCCTCTCTCTCAGCCCAAGAGCCAATCAGGTGTGGTAGGAGAGTTCTAGTCCCATTTTAGGCATGAAAGCCTGCTGGGTGACCTTGGGCCAGTCCCTCTCTCTCAGCCCAAGAGCCAATCAGGCGTGGTAGAAGAGTTCTAGTCCCGCCTCAGGCATGAAAGCCAGCTGGGTGACCTTGGGCCAGTCCCTCTCTCTCAGCCCAAGAGCCAATCAGGCGTGGTAGGAGAGTTCTAGTCCCACCTTAGGCCTGAAAGCTGGCTGGGTAACCTTGGGCCAGTCCCTCTCTCTCAGCCCAAGAGCCAATCAGGCGTGGTAGGAGAGTTCTAGTCCCGTTTTAGGCATGAAAGCCGGCTGGGTGACTTTGGGCCAGTCCCTCTCTCTCAGCCCAAGAGTCAGTCAGGTGTGGTAGGAGAGTTCAAGTCCCGCCTTGGGCATGAAAGCCGGCTGGGGGACCTTGGGCCAGTCCCTCTCTCTCAGCCCAACCCACCTCACATGGTTGCTGTTGCGGGGGAAATAGGAGGAGGAAGGAGTATTTAGGTATGTTCCCCGCCTTGAGTTATTTATAAAAATAATAAAGGCAGGATAAAAATTCTAAAAAAAAAAAAAGTCATCTTTTCAGACCCTCAGACAGGCTAGCTAAGTTCTTTATTTGCTGTGGGGGCATTTCTCATGAACTTAAAGTAAAGGTAAAGGTTTCCCTTGAAATTAAGTCCAGTCGTGTCCGACTCTAGGGGGCGGTGCTCATCTCTGTTTCGAAGCCGAAGAGCCGGTGTTCGTCCGAAGACGCTTCCTCTGTGGTCATGTGGCCGGCATGACTACACGGAACGCCGTTACCTGCCCGCCGAAGCGGTGCCTATTAATCTGCTCACATTGGCATGTTTTCAAACTGCTAGGTGGGCAGGAGCTGGGACTAGCAACGGGAACTTACTTAGGGGTAAAATGTGCTTTCAGATTTGTTTATTTATTTGTAAGTAAGGGAATCCATAGCTGTCAGACGTTTGGGAAAATGACCCTGTTAATAGAGGTAAATGTCATTGAAATAATTTGCATTTATTGAAGCATGAGATTGGCAGTTTCTATACCCGACGTATGGACAGTAACAGAACAGCTCTCATCTACTTGTCTGTGCTTCTGAGCTAAAATTGCCCAGCTTTCTAGCTTACAACATGTGTGAAGGGTTGAATGAAAACAGCTTGTATGTACTTGTAGGTTCAGGGTGCAACGCCGTTTTTGTGTGTTGTGGTATAGCTTCCATCTTATGGTCCCGAAATTGCTTTGGATGCCTTACTGGACAACCTGTGTTAGAAACTAGATGGGAGAGTGTAGCCTTCTTCGACTACTCTGTGGTTTTTGATACCTTCAGTCTTACTGTCCTTCTGAACTGCTTAAAAGGTGGGACTTCGGGGGGCACTGCCGTGCAGAAGCTCTGGGTCTTTCCGTCCAGCCAAGTCCAAAAAGCAGGTGTGGTAAACAACAGCTTGAAACATAGTCCATTGACGTTTGGTGACCAACAGGGTTCCATCATGACTCCCATGTTGTTCAGTATCTCTGTGATACTTCTGGAGGAGGTCATCCAAGCTTTGTTCTTCCTCACCATCCAGCTCTAAGGAAGACTTAAATTGGTGTTCTTGGACACTGTCTGAGTTTGATAATCAACCTGATGAAGAAGACTAGTTGAAATTAAATCCAGAAGGTCCTGGGGATGAATGGTTCCTAGCCTTGAAGGCGGTGGGACTGCCTCTGAAGGCCACCTGCTGCTCTGAAGGCCATCTCATGGGCTTCCTTGGGCAGTTGGGGGCCACTGTGAGAACAGACTGCAGGACTAGATGGGCCAAGGGGCTGATCCAACGGGGCACTGCTTATGTTCTTACATATGTTCTTATGTTCAGGCAAGATGGAAGTGCCAATGGTAAAAAGCAGTTGTCCTCTGAAATGGTCCATTTGCTCTGAATGTTGCAATTTGCAAAGTAGAGAAAAGAATAGGTACAAAAACTGGCATACAGACTTCCCTCAGATATACGAAAAGTGTATACAAACTTCAGTTAGATATACAGTTGCAAGGAATATGCACAATAGGCAAAAATATGGACCAAGACTCTGGGCCGTGGGAGAAGCTCATACAAAATTAGATACAAACTTTTAGGCAACATGTTTTTTCCAGTCTGCAGCCCATAGCGAAAAGAGGGGGAGCAAAATTTAAGATTGGCAAAATAACACACCTTGACAGATTCAACCGCTCCTGAAACTTAGACGAGGCTCCCTTTGCTACCTCTTAGAAACACTCCACGGGTGAAAATGGGAATGAAAAGCTCATCAGAAATCTAAAAGGGGGTCCTCACTGTGTGCCATGCCCTGTTAGGTAAAGTTTGAGAAAGTCCTTTTGGAATTTGACCTGCAGCTTTTATTTCTGAGATATTTGTAGCTACGAAATACTTGTGTACTCTTCAGTTACAAACATTCCTGCTGGAGAAGAATCCGACTGAATGCTTTTTCTGTGTACCGCCTGTACGGAAAACAGATTATAGCAGCCTGAAAAGGAAATATGGGGTTCATCTGGGTTATTTTCTTTGCACAGAAAATCCAGACTTACTGTTTGCTTTTCCCAGAAGGTGATACAGTATGTGGGCTGCAGATCGCTAACCCAGGCTTACGAATTTCCCACTAAAGCCTTGTTGTTTCTCCAAAGAAATAGGAGCCAAAATTATCAACTGTGTTGCATTCAGAATTGCTTCGGGGGGAAATCAAAGGAAGACAGTGTGTTTTTGGAATGTGAGGAATGATTTGGCTTCCAAAGCAGAATTATTTATGTTGGCGGTTTGATTTCTCACCTGTTGCTGGAATGGGACATCCTTTTTCCTGTCACTTCTGTGGTTCTGGTTGATACGTTGCTGTTTTCCTTAAACCTTTCAACCTGAAGATGGGCGTGGACAGCAAGATTACCTTGGAAGCACCCTCAGAAAATCAGACTAAACCACAAAGGTGCCTTTTTGCCTCCTAGTCCCAGAGATGAAAAGTTGGGAATTTGGAATGATGGCCCCCTTCAGGAGACGGTGCCCAGTTGGACTTGCCACAATCCAAGAAGGATGTTGAAGAACTGGAAAGGTTGCAGAGAGGTCCGACAAAAGATGGTGACCCTTGGAGGCTGAATCTTACCCAGAATGGTTAAAATGTTTTGCGTAAAGAAGGGAAGGCTGAAGGGAGACCAATCCCATCTTCCAATCCCAGGATTTATTCTCCAGAGCTCTCAAGGGCAGGACAAGAACCAAAAGGTGGAAGCTTTACGGAGAGCTTCCATAACTCGGATTTCCCAACCGTGCGAGCCACGAAGCAGTGGAACAGCCTGCTTCCTGGAGTCATGGAGGGTCCATCTCTGGAGGTTTTCAAATCAAGTTTGAACACCCCTTTGTCTGGGATGGTCTGAAGATCCCTGCCCTGAGCAGGGGGTCGGACTGGAAGACCTCCCGGCTCCTTCCAACTTTAGGACTCTGTGATTCTATGACTGCAGAAGGGCCAGCGAAAGGAAGTCCCCCTCGCTTAGCACATGTGATGGCACCAATACGGCTTCTGAAGCTTCAGATCCATTTTGCAGTTCTTTTAGAGCGATGAACCAGCCTTTACAAATAAACAAGCAAAAAGCATCTGAACCAGGAAGAAAGGATGGGTGCGTATTATCTTGGTCATACCAGTTGTGAAACCGGTTTTGGCCACGACTCGGATGTCATTATTTCATCTGTCATCAGGCATGACAAATATGGTTTCTTGGGGATCTTGACATAATCGTTGGTTAGCATTTGTAGGGTAATAAAATGTCTGATCTTTCTCTTACTTGCTTATTCTTGCAATAAGCGATGAGGTTGCGCAAGCAGGGATGGTAGATGGCTTATGTCTCTGGGGATGGAAGTGGAAAAATGAGGCCGACACAAACGGAGTCCAGGAATGGTGAATTTGCAGATTAATCCAGAAAATGACCTTGGCTGAAGAGCTTTTTGGTGTGGTCCACCTTCGTGAAAGACACATTGCATTAAGTACGTGTGAACAAGGATGGGATTATTCTCTGATCGGTGTGCAAGCAATTGCATTTCTTTGCTTATTTGAGATTTTTTTTTCTGCTTTGTGTGCCATACAGTAATGAAATTTGAGAGCAGTTTAGGATGGCAATCACAATAAGACATGAATGGTGACAACAATACATTTAAGTCAGTGTTTCTCAAGCTTGGCAACTTTAAGAGGGGTGGACTTCAACTCCCAGAATTCCCCAGCCAGCCATGCTGGCTGGGGAATTCTGGGAGTTGAAGTCCACCCCTCTTAAAGTTGCCAAGTTTGAAAAACACTGGTAAGTAAAGGCCAGACAATGGTGGGCTCGTAAAATCAAGGCAGTAGATAAAAGGCTGGAGAATCACCAGGTAATCTTGAAAGCCCCAAAGAATGGTTAGATATTTCTTGACACTCGAAGGATATAAAAATGCCAGTGAGAGTTTTGCCTCAAGGAGGAACTTCTCATGAGCAATTCTTTGTAGATGATCTAGGAAGTGAAAGTCTTTTGAATTAGAAACAGATTAGAAAGGCTGTTTTTAATAGCATGCACGAGGATTAAAGTGTGTTTTCTTTCTTTCCTTCCTTCCTTCCTCCCTGCTTATTGTAAGAACATAAAATGTAGAGTGGAAATTCATTCCCAGAAAAAGCTGAAACTTGGCAGCTCCAGAACTCGAGTTGGGCAAAACAAGGAAATCAGACAGATTCCTCCAGTTCCGACATATTGTTATAAGTTTTGCATATCTCTGCTTCCATCCCACTTCTGAAATCATGTTTGTTTGTAGGGGTGGTTTTTTTTCATGCCACTTCCCCCCACGACCCCCCAGGACAGCTGTGGCTGATACTTGGAGGTTCAGGGCCTGAAATTAACCTTCTGAAGGGCCCAGGACGTCATCAAACAATGTGGACTAGCAACTTGATCTGAAGGGGTGTCGTTGAACTTTTCTGGCCTTCGGGGGTGCTTTAAGTGTGCGGGGAGCAAGATGCACCTCATAGACCAACTCTCCCCCATCACTCTTAACCTCCCCTGACAAGAAGACTCAAGAAGATACTCTTCAAATTTGGCCATTTTACCCCCCAATTTATTTATAGATTTATTTATGATTAAACTTATACCCCTGCTTTCTGCAGAAAGCAGCATTCAAAGTGGCATGCAATTAAAAAAAAACGGTAGGGTATGTAAACATAAAAAAATCATTGCAATTAAACCCAAAGGCAAAATTGAAATGAATTATTGAAATAGTTAGTCATTAACAATGCAGGCTGGTTACAAGCAAGCTATAGATTGCTAATAATCTTTTCTCTGTTTGGGCTTGGACTGTAAATTAATTTAGATTGATTGAATCATCTCCTCCTCCTCCTCTTCCTCCTCCTCATTAATATTAGCAGCAGCAGCAGCACCTAATTATTAGAGCTTATTTAAACCTAACAGCCAAAGAATATAACTGATTTTCTGATAAACCGCCCACAGTTCCTCCTCGGGGGGAGATGGGCAGTGATATATATGATTAATAAAATAAATACAAGAGGATCAACGACTACAGGTAGTCCTCACTTAACAACAATTCATTTAGTGATGGTTCAGATTTACAATGGTGTTGAAAAAAACGACTTATGACTGGTTATCACAGTTAGGACTGCTGCATCGTCCCCATGGTCACGTGATCCCGATTTGGGTGCAGGGCAACTGGTTCGCATTTAAGAGCATTGCAGCGTCATGTGGTCACATGATCGCTATTTTCGACCTTCCTGGCTGACTTCTGGCAAGCAAAATCAATGGGGAGCTGTCTGATTCACTTAATGACCATGTGCTCACTTAATGACCTTAGTGATTTGCTTAATGACCATCACAAAAAGTTCATAAAATCAGGTTGGATTCGCTTAATGACCATTTCACTTAGCAGCTGAAATTCTGGTCCATTGTGGTCATTAAGTGAGGACTACCTGTAATGCTTAGTAGGTGCGTTTGGTGAGTCGATCTGCTGCCAGAATCTCATTCTGCAGCTTTCAGAATTTCCACCCTGCGAATGTTTTATCTATTACTGTGAGTCACAAAAAAAAGGGGGGGGAGATTTTCATGCATGCAATACCCAGCACAACCTTGTTGGCTCTTCAGGAGTGAAGCCCATTGAATTCAATGAGACCTTCTCCATGGAAAATAGGAATCTAGTTGTTGGAATGATTTACAAACTGCTCCTGGGTTTTTGGGCTGAAGCTTCATTGGGGAGCTTCGGCTTGCGCCTTTTTAATTAGCAAGCCTGTTTTCCTGCAAATTGTGATGGAAAATATCAAGAAAGAGGAGTAGGAATGCTAGAGAGATTTTGCTGGCAGAATGGAGGAGGATAGAAACTAGACTCGGCGCCAAGACATGAGAGCAAATCCACCTGACTTTAAAAAGGAAAGGAAAGGCTTGGTTTCTTTTAGGTGATATTTGTCTGGCTCCTGTTCTTTTAACACCTATCTGACGCTTGAAAGATGAGCAGATAAATCGTCCTCCCTCCTATGCCTTGCTCTGCATACCAGGAAATAGTTTACCTGTTCAGTTTTGGCTGGCAGATGTCAGAGCAAATACTGGAGCAAAATCTTAGGCTAGGAAAACAGAGGAAGAGAGAAACATACAGATAGTCCTCACTTAACAACCATTCATTTAGTGATGTTTCGGACTTATGACAGTGCTGGGAAAACCAATTTACGACCAGTCCTCACACTTACGACCATTGCAGTATCCCCACGGTCACCTGATCACAATTTGGGCACTTGGCAACCAGTGTGTATTTATGACTGTCGCAGCGTCCTTTGGTCACATGATCGCCGTTTTCAACCTTCCCAGCCAGCTTCTGGCAAGCAAAATCAATGTGGAACTGCTTGATTCACTTAATGGCCACATGGTTCGCTGAACATCTGCAGTGATTCACTTAACAGCTACCACAAAAAAGGTCCTAAAATCGGGTTGGATTTGCTTAATGACTGCTTCACTTAGCAACCAAAATTCTGGTCCCAGTTGTGGTCGTTAAGCGAGGACTACCTGTAATTACGAGGAGATGTGATCAAACTGGCAGCGCCCTGCTATGGCTTTGCAAAATGGGGAGATGAATGCTCAGACTTGAGGGAGAGTGATCCAAGAAGGAGTTTGCACCTCCTGGTCTATGGTTTGCACCTCCAGGAGAGCGTGACCTCACCATTTTTGAGACCCAGGCTTCCTGCAGAGACCTCTTTGCACCTACCTTTTCCACGATTAATGAAAGGCCCAGCGAAGACCAGTTCCCATGGAGACACACGCTACCTCCTATGGCGGCCACCTTTAAGTTGGATCTTGCCGCAGGCCCATGCTTTGTCAGGAATTGCGTTCTTCGGGCAGAGTCCTAAATCAGGGTCCCAAATTCTGCTGAGCAGGTCTCCCTTCCGGGCTGCAAGCCATCTGCTTGACTTCCCACTCCCCCTTTCAAGAGAGCCTTCAGGGAAATCTGTCCTCCTTTTCGTCTATTCTTTTTCGGGATGTGCTGGATGTCGGCTTGCGCAGCAGGTTGAGATGCTGGCTCCGCAGCTGCCCAAGCAACAAGACGCTTGTTTGGGGTGACTCATGAAATGCCAGCCAGAAACAGCTAAGAATGGATGAGATCATTGTGAGAGCTGATCGGGAGCATCTGGTTTCTTTGGGGAATGGCTGGACAAAGCCGGCTTGCAGTCCAGGAGGGGATTTCCAAACAGCTTGCTTTCTTGCCTTATGTGTCTAATTGTTTATTTTGGGCTTATCTTGAAATCCAGCACACCATGTGGCTTTGTTCGGAGGAAAGGGACAGAATTGGCAAAGCTGGTCCTTATTCTTTCAGATCTTAAAAAGGAGTTACCTGTGTCCAACTTGGGTAGAATTAGCCAGTGGGTAAAGCTGCGGGGATTGAAGTGGAAATTTAGGATGATGTTGGCTGGGGAATTCTGGGAGTTGAAGTCCACACATCTAAAAGTTGTCGAAGTAGAGAAATCCTGGCCTAAGGGAAGTGCATTTGAATGAAAACACATCTGTCTGTCTTGCATGAATGCTGTCAGACCACTTGCCTTCGGTCTAAAAAGAAAAAAAGTGTGCATTACCTTCTATGAATCTGTTCCAAATCCACCTTCAGTGGTTGCATTTGCCTTCTGAAGGTTTAGAAAACAGCATGTAAGGTTTTCAGGTTTCAAGAACCAGGATGAAAGGTTTTGCAGACACCTTCCCTTCTGATTTCCTCTGCAATACAAAAATAATCACTGTGTTTACCGGTCATTGATGAGTAGAAAGGACAACTGAGCAGATACTTGTGCTCTGATATCATATTACATGCCTGCATTCAGGTGGAAGATGGCTTTGGACCTCAGCTGTCCAAGGTCCACTTGTAGTTAGGGGGGAAAAAACCTGTCGCTCGTAAAATTTGGTCAGCAAAGTCAGTAGACCGTTTGTGTAGAGAAGTGTGTACGATGTGAATGGGTTGTGCACAAGCACACAATTACGGATGTTTCGGGGCTGTTGGGAGTTTCAAACTTGCTTCTTGCTGGGAGTTTCTTCAGGGCCCCCCAGGTGAGTTGTCCTAACAGTCAGGAACCACGCTGAGACAAGGAATCGGTCTCTAGTGTTTATTGCTGCTACATAGGACAGAAAATCCTAACAAACTGAAGAAGCATGGGAAAAACCCAGACAGATAAACCCCAAAAGTCAAGGCGGGTCTGATCTGTGTCTCTTTGAATGGCTGCTCAACTCCTCAGTACTACGCATGCGTTTTCCCCCCTGGATCGAGGCCCCCTCCTGCTCGCCATCAGTGCTCGTGAGATGAGTTTCTGCTACCCCAAAAGCTGAATACAGTATGGGCTTGTAATGGTACCGTAGCAACCTGGGAGGACCTGAGGAAATAAGATTGCAGCAGGAATTGCATACGATGCAGCAGCATTTTCCAATTTGTTGGTGGACTGTGGTGTGTGTGTGTGTGTGTGTGTGTGCATGCATTTGTGAAGACCAGGAGTGAGGTATCAGTAAAGGACTAATTCATATAAAGCATCTGTGTTCTTCCTACATCAGGAGAGAATCTAGGCAGTGTTTCCCGTGCTGGCTGGGGAATTCTGGGAGTTGAAGTCCACACCTCTTAAAGGCGCCACGATTGAGAAACATTGCTTTACAGCTTATGTGCAGTTGCCATACAAGCCTTCCTATAGACTCTTAAGGTGAAAACAGCATCTTTTGTAAAACATAATCCCAAAAGTTTGTAGAAACCATAGGCTGAGAACAAGAATTTTCCATTGATCACTTAGGAGTTCTGTATAAAAGCTGCATGCACAGTTCACATTCATCCATCCACCTACATCCTTTCAGGGTAAGCAGCATTACGCAAAGCATACAAAAAGTAGTAGACAAAGAAATTAAGGGAGGAGGTAAGAAAAAGGAAAGAAAATCTGGATTATTTTTATTTTATTTATTACTTCCTGTACCCTTTCAGACTTTTCGATCCTTGCTTTTGCCAGGTCTAAATGCTGCTTCAAATACTTCCTTCTGTTCTTCAAATGTCTCTTCCCTCCCTGATTCAGGATTTAATCCACCCCATCCAACCACGTGTTCAATCTACCCCTTACTTCTGACCCATTCATCCTGTCTTTTATATTTATTTTGAAATCTGACCCTCATTAATTCTCTCTCTATGATCAATCCATCTAAATATAAGTCTTTTGTACTGGTCAATCCACATTCTTTCCACTCCCATTCATTCCTCACCCTATGGCTGTTAACACCCTTCTTTAGTACCGTCAGCCCTTTGAGGTAGGCCAGATCAAGAAACGCCTGGGATTCCAGAAATACTTCCCGTTGTGATAAAGTGGAATAACAGAGTCTTGAAAGCCTGTCCAAGTTTCTTTCTGTCCCATTTTATTCTAAGCACAGTCACGACAGAGTTATTTGGAATTTTTTTCCCCGTGTTACCCACTGTTTCAGGACTGTGTCATCTCTTCTCCAAATCCTTCCTTAATAGCATGTTCATACTTTCTCCAACATGCGCTCTACATTTCTTTACAGGATCCTATTCCTGATGTATTTTATTTTATTCTTTTCCAGCTCTTACTTCTAAGTGACATAATGAGATCATGTGACCACTGGGGGTGGTGCGATGTTTTGGAAGTACTTTACAGGCCATAAAGCACCCATTCAGAAGCCGTCATAACTTCAGACCATTGTTAAACAAACAGTTGTAAGTTGAGGACTACCTGTAAACCACCAAGGTGACATCATACAGTCTTGCCTTATTTCCTGCTCAGCACAGAACCATTTGCTAAGCATCCCATTTATTCTTACACATATGTTGTTTTCGTTATATGCCACTCTTAACCAATTTTCAACCCATATTTGTGCAAAACATTCCATAATTCAAGCCTATCGCTTTATCATATACTTTTTTAAAAACAGTGTTTTTCAAACTTGGCAACTGTAAGACATGTGGATTTTAACTGTCAGAATTCCCCCATGTATTATAATATTATACATATTAAAGCAGTTTCCAGAAGCAAACCACTTCCATATTTTAGCATTCCTTCAGTTACACCATCAACACCTGCAGCCTTACCGTTTTTCAACATTCTCACATTTTTACTTCTTTTTCATCAATTTTTTCCCCCTGGATACTAACATGTATAACATTTGTTTCAGTGCTGTTCTCCAAATGTCACTATCATTCCCATTCAATCTCTAAAATACTTCCAGCATTCCCTCCCTTCGTTTTCATCCCAAATCGTGTCATTATTCTTATTTAATTGCATTCACTCCTTGGGAGGCACCTTGTATAGCCCTTTTGGCCATGTCTAACATTATTTTTCATTTTCTTCAAAATCATTCTACATTTTCTCTGCCTCTTTTAATCTTCTGCTTCTCAATCTCTTTGACTACATTTATGGCAACAATCTTTTTCTCCCTGTGCACATTACAGTTAGTCCTCACTTAGTGACCACAATTGGGACTGGCAAGCACCGTGGTCATTAAGCAGACTCATATGACCATGACAGACTTATGACTTAATGCTGCAGTTATTAAGCGAGTCTTCTGGGGTCATTAAGTGAGACATCATGTGACTGCAACTTGCGATTTTACCGCCAGCTTCTCCATTGACTCTGCTTGTTAGAAGCCAGCTGTGAAGTGCGCAAATGACGATCATGTGACTGCGGGACACTGCCATGGTTGTAAATGCCCACTGGTTGTGAAGCGCCTGAATGTTGATCACATGACCACAGGGATGCTGTGGAGATCATAAGTGTGAAGACCAGCCGTAAAGTTACATTTTCAGCGCTGTGGTATCTTCAAATGGTCGCTAAACAGGGACGTCATTAAGCGAGGTCTACCTGTATATAATATAATCCCTCGTTTTTTTGCAGCAGTCTTTCTGTAATACGTATTTTGGTCTCATCTGCAGCCACTTTCACTTCCTTGTTCCACTAAGCGTTGTGTTTCATACTTCCCATTCTCATTTTACGCACTTCTGTGGCACTCCATAACACAATGTTCTGAGCAGCATCCACACATTCTTTTCTTACCTTTATTATCCATTTATTCTCTTGGGAGATGGAGTGATATTCCATCCATCCATCCATCCATTCTGCATTTTCTCTTCCTGCAGTTCTACTTTCACTGTTATTTCTTTTCACTTCTTTTCTTCCATGCCCATCTTCCCCAAGATCTGCTCCTGACACTTAATAGCAGTCACTAAAACACCTTCAGAATCTCTTATCACTCTCGCATCCTTTACTAGTTAGCTCAGTATTTCATTACAAAGAATGACATTAGTTATGGTTTGAGATTTATGATCGTTCCTTTTGCTGTGTATATGTATGAATTGATTTATGCTTAAAACAAGTATCTGCAAAACCAGAATTTTTCCTAACTAGATACCACTCAGTCATAATAGTCATTCCTTTTTACGTCTCCATTTATGTATTCTTTCATCTCAGACCCACCCATCAATTTATTTCTCCCTTGGATTGCATTCGTTCAGAAAGTTGCACAATTTTCTCTAGTTCTTCAATTACCACCATTAACTGGAGCATTATATGCAACTATCACTAAATTATGGATTCCTATTTTCATAAGTGACCACAACAACTTGATTGATCGATCGATCGATTGATTATGTGCTATCAAGTTGGTGTTGACTCTTAGTGATCACATAGATTTTCTCCATGACACAATGGAGATGGCCCCCGTTCATGTTTTCTGACATAGGTTTAATTCTTCCATTCATAATAAAACTTATGCCTTCATTTCCCTACATGTATTCACCAATACCAGAAAGATCAGACTACAGCCACATATAACCTCCTCCTCCTTTCTCTTAGATTCACAGTCCTCCCTCCCTCCCTCCCTCCCTCCATATACTTCAATAGGAATTGAGGACAAGTCACTTATATTACAATCCTAAGCATATTTATTGGGAAGTAAGCCCTATTTTATTCAGTTAGGTTGATTGCCAAATTTGCATAAGATTGTAGCTTTAGTCAAGACCCAACCCAAGATATTTATTGGCACTGCTTGTAAAGTCAGCTGTTCCAATAGATACTCCATCCAATTCTCTTAAAAAACAGTCAGAGGCATATCAACTTAGCAGTAAGCCCCATTTTGTTCTAAGGAATTTACTCCTCTGTAAATACGCTTCAAACTGCAGTCTACTTAGTCTTTTCCCCAATGGGGCCTTACCAGATTAGTTAACTTCACCACATTTAAGGTGAATGCTACCTAGCCAGTATTTATACAGTGGAAAAGGTCAACTCATATCCTTAATTATGGTAGGTTGATTATTAAAAAAAAAAAAAGTGGGACAGCGGTGTTGGACTGTAGACATACAGCTCAGAGTTTTCAGAACTACGACTCAAAAACCCCTGGAATAGATGGAGAAAATGAAGAGACCATAACTCATCATTTTGCTGTGAGTGTGTCTTCAGTTGCCTTCTAGATCATTTTATACCTTGTAAGAAAGTCAATCGTGAATGTAAAAATCTAAACGGTCAGAAGCGGCAGGAGATACAGAGAGCTCTTAATTCTTTGTTGTCATAGAATGGTCATGTTGAGTTTTGTGGACCAGATATGGTAGCCCTTCACTTGATGTATCAAGAAAACCTGCCCGTTCTCTGCACACTGTATGAATGGTCTGCCATTAGATTGTCCTCAGTCTTCATGTTGGCTCTGGAGACAGGATTCAGCATAGGTGTTTGCATCAGTTATCATTTGTGTTGTTTATTCATTCAGTCGCTTCCGACTCTTCGTGACTTCATGGACCAGCCCACGCCAGAGCTTCCTGTCGGTCGTCACCACTCCCAGCTCCCCCAGGGACGAGTCCGTCACCTCTAGAATGTCATCCATCCACCTTGCCCTTGGTCGACCTCTCTTCCTTTTGCCCTCCACTCTCCCTAGCATCAGCATCTTCTCCAGGGTGTCCTGTCTTCTCATTATGTGGCCAAAGCACTTCAGTTTTGCCCTTAATATCATTCCCTCAAGTGAGCAGTCTGGCTTTATTTCCTGGAGGATGGACTGGTTTGATCTTCTTGCAGTCCAAGGCACTCTCAGGATTTTCCTCCAACACCACAGTTCCAAAGCATCGATCTTCCTTCCTTCAGCCTTCCTTATGGTCCAGCTCTCGCAGCCATATGTTACTACAGGGAACACCATTGCTTTAACTATGCAGACCTTTGTTGTCAGTGTGATGTCTCTGCTCTTGACTATTTTATCGAGATTGGTCATTGCTCTTCTCCCAAGGATTAAGCGTCTTCTGATTTCCTGACTGCAGTCAGCATCTGCAGTAATCTTCGCACCTAGGAATACAAAGTCTTTCACTGCCTCTACATTATCTCCCTCTATTTGCCAGTTATCGATCAAGCTGGTTGCCATAATCTTGTTTTTTTTGAGGTTTAGCTGCAAGCCAGCTTTTGCACTTTCTTCTTTCACCAGTTATCATTTACCTCAATTAAAAAATAAATCCTTGCTTATGGCATTGCCATAAGACACATATTATAGCTTTTTTGTTTATGGCTTAAGGCTATGGGAAGCCAGACAATTGTGTCTTATTCTAAAAACTAATCGCGTTAAATATATGATTTGCTGAATGTGTAAACCTGGTAATTCTATAGAGCAGTGGTTCTCAACCTCAACAGCTTTAAGGTATGCAAACTTCAACGCCTGGCTGGGGCTAGGGGAATGCTGGGAATTGAAGTCCACACATCTGAAAGTTGCTGAGGTTGAGAAACACTGCCCCAGAGTAATGGGGGACAAAGCCTGAGGGGCCGGGGAAGAAATTAATGCAACATCGTGGGGATATGGCAGAGGAAAAAGGTGGCTGGCACATGTTTGTGTCCTGAACAGATTTTACACATCTAGAGGCTGTCCTTGGATGGTGCTGGAATAAGGGGGAAAACACTCCTTTAACAGCAGGACAGCTGGCGTTAACCTGTCTCATTCACTATTTGTGCCACCACAACATGCAAGCGAGAACGCAGACTGGGATTGGTCACCAGGCTGTTGTCTGCCACCCACCGGCTCCCTAAACTAAAACACTTCCTTTCCATTTAATTTCCATAATCTCCTTGTGCCAGGAACAAACAAGAATGCACTCTTAGGGTCTCTTCCTCATGGAATTTAGTTCAGCAACATTGTCAGGTTCTTCCACCCCTGTTTTTATGCAGAATTGCCTGTGGACCTGGTGGGTGACGCTATTAAAAACCAAGCATGTGAGAAATTCCTGCATAAGGTGAAGCTAGGTTCAAGCCACACTCTAAACCCTTGTTTGATACAAAGTAGGCTGTTGAATGAACCTCAGTTGGTGGGATCTGTGCAGTTCTCTGAGCCCATAGGGAGCTGCAGAGGTTGTCAAAATCTGTAAGATGGCTGTCGTGTTGCCTATCAGAGCATGATCTCTTATACGTTGATTATTTCTTTTGTATCAGCCCACAGAGGTTTATGCAAGCCATCTCCAAGTGGGTGCATAGTGGCATGCCTCATTGGGGTAAGGTAGGGGAAGTGGGTCCTGGTTCGTGCTTGGATGGGAAATCTCAGGGGTCTACAGGCCAGATCTGGGAAATGGGAGTAGCATTCCTAAAGAAGGCACTCGAAAATCACTTCGATATAGTTGCCAAGAAAACTGCACAGACATGTCCATGTAATCACCAGGAGTTGGACCCATCTCAAAGGAGCTTGGTCTTGAATGAGAAGAGAGAGAATGCTAGGCAGCACGGAGACATTTGAGACGTTGAAGGGATCTGGAAATGTTGAGGTGGTCGAGGATGATGGGGCTGGAGAAGGGAGGCTCCTGACAAGGAAGCATAAGGGGGCCTGTTTGTGCCACACACTTTGTGCTTGGAGGGGTGTCTGCCACCGGGCGGTTAGTGGAGGACCTGCAGTTAGTGCCAGTTGATGGAAAATACTCGTTCTTGTTCGAGCAGAACAGCCTCCTTGCTCTATTCCTGGCGTGCAAGCAGGTAGAAGTCAAAAAGACGCAGAGCTTTTCTACAAGAATGAGAAATGAGTGCCCATTTAGATGGAGTCGATAGGCGTCTCGCACACTTTCCTTTGTCCTCCAATTAGACGCCGCCAGCTTAACCGGTGGGTCGCTTCGGGCGCAGCCTTGCTTAACAAGCTGTTTCACGCCAGCTGGAACACTGCTCCCAGGTGCGAGTATCGACTGAGGAAGAGGAGGAGGAAGGTGGAGGTCTGCAGGGACTTTGGCACGTGTATCAGAGGATTAGGGCAGGATGAGAAATAGGGAATTGGAGGATTTCTGGAATGGCACTTTTGTGTTTTTCTTCTTCTCTCCCTCTTTAACTTTGGAGAGGTTGAAGTAAGGGTTAGATTTTTCATGTGAATCATACGAAGTCAAGAATTCCAAATCAGTATCAGGCATTCCAGGAAAAGAAGATGGGTTGAAGCTCATTCATTAGCAGGCAGCGGTGAGCAGGATACTGCACTACAGGTGGTCCTCGACTTACAACCATTCACCTAGCAACCGTTCCAAGTTACGAAGGCACTGGAAATAGTGACTTGCAACTGGTTCTTGCACTTACAATGGTTGCAGCATCCCTGTGGTCACGTGATCAAAATTCAGGAGCTTGGCAACCGGCATGTACTGTATTTACGACGGTTGCAGTGTCCCGGGTTCACATGATCGCCATTTGTGACCTTCCCAGCTGGCTTCTGACAAGCAAAGTCAATGGGGGAAGCCAGATTCGCTTAACAATCATGTGATTCACTTAACGGCCACAGCAAAAAGGTCATAAAATCAGGCATGACTCACTTAATGACTGCCTTGCTTAGCAACGGAAGTTCTGGTCCCAATTGTGATCATAAGTGGAGGACTGTCTTAGCCCAACCTGGAAGCGTCTAGATTTGTTGAGACTGCAACTCCCAGAATTCTCAGTTGGTAGCCATGTTGGCTGGAGAATTCTGGGAATTGAAGTCCTCTACATCTGGAGGAGCTGCAGTAAGCATATCAGTTGGCACTCCTGTGAATAAAGGAAGGGTAAATAAATTTAATTTTTTGTCCTTGGTAACATAAGTCTGCCTGAATAGACAGATTGATGATTTTTTGTGGGTGGGGGTACTTTCTGATAGTTTTCTCCAGGCCTGCCACCTCCTCCTGGTCATATTAATCTTATTAATAACCATTATCAATTATATTATTATGGTTATTAATAACTTATAATATTATTAATATTTTTGACGCTGCATTGCATTCATGCTCTTGCATCAAGCCAAGTAAGTTTTAGGTCCTGACTTTATATCTGGAAAATGCAAAGGCAGGTTTTAAACAGAACATGTTTGCAGATTTCATGAAGTTGGGTTGAGGTTTTATCTGTACAAAGGGTGGCATGGCTTTGCCTTATATTTGTAAGCCCCTTGGTATCGTGAGAAGAGGCGGCCTACAAATGTTTGCAAATGAGTAACTGAATAAATCCATGTCCATTCAATGCAGAAAAGCGAGTCCCAGATTTTTTGCCTCTGCCGGTAGAAAACTTAGAGAGTACAAACCCGCTTCTAGTATTTTTGACCCAACCTTTCCCAATCCCCCAGCTGTGCTGCCCCAGCCAGGACTGCCATACTCCACAGCTCACGTGGGTCTTCTCGCTATTTAATGCAAAGATGAGATGACAGCCTTCGGAACAAGTGACACTTTGCTTTTAAAATCTTTAAAATCTTCTTCCAGCGATTTATTCTTTGCAGCTCGTAACCCCCTGCTTTTTTGCTCGAAATCGATGCCTCTAAATCAGAGTTTCTGCATCTCAGCAACTTTAAGATGTATGGACTTCAACTCCCAGCCAGGGCGTTGACGTCCATGCATCTTAAAGCTGCTGAGATGGAGAAACGCTGATCTAAGTTAGCAGCAGCTCGTCCCTCGCACGGAGGTGCAGCTGCATTCCTGTTGCTTGTGCGCCTGCCCTCCGCTCCACCAGTTTTGGATTGCATCTCCGGAGGCTTCGGAAGAGCGTCTTGCCTTGCTTTGACTTTTCGCCTACGCTGAGTTTTCTCTCAGGGGTTTCTCCATCAGGAGCTGACTCACCCCAATCCGTAGCTTTTCAAAATTTCCTCAGTTCTGGGGTTGGGGCAGGGCGTGAAGCAGACCCGGCCTCACATGGAACAGGAATGTGCTGGGACTGTGTGGGAGAAGGCCCTTGAAAGGGGTGGCGCTGGAGCCAAACGCTGGGGAGCGTGCAGATTTATGAGAGGTCCAGAGAGGGAAATGCAGCTGGCAACACCAACCCTATGATTGGGACCTGAGCTTTTAGAAGCTGAGAACAGGGTGAAAAGATGCCCAGCCTCGTAGAATCTCTTGTGCAGAGAGGCCATCACTAGTTAGCTGGAAAGTCTGGGTTGCAATTAGAAGAGGAAATGGTGGTTTTGCATTAGGGGAAGCCGAGCTTTGCATTAGGAGAGGCTGAGTTCTCCTGAAAAAGGGTTGCAGAAACCCAGAAGATCAGCAGAGGGGAGCAAAGAGAGGCAGGGAGTTCTGATTCACTGCTAAGCGAAGCAGTCATTAAGCGAATCTGACCCAGTTTTACGACCTTTTTGTGGTGGTCATTAAGTGAATCACTGCAGTTGTTAAGCGAACCACGTGGTCGTTAAGCAAATCATGCACTTCCCCATTGGTTTTGCTTGCCAGAATTCGGCCGGGAAAGTCGAAAATGGCAATCATGTAACCAAGGGATGCTACGGCGGTCATAAATGCGAGCCAATTGCCAAGCTCTCAGATCGTGATTACATGACCACAGGGACACTGCAACAGTTGTTAAGTGTGAACACCAGTTGCAAGTCGATTTTTTCAGCACCGTCATAAGTCTGAACTGTCACTAAACGAATGGTTGTTAAGTGAGGACTACCTGTACTAATACTTCGCCCCTTCCTTCTGCTGCCGCCTACGTGTTGTAGAGGACAAGTAAGCAGAACTCTTAAAGCACACCCCAAATACATTTTGTGATCCTGAACATAAAGTGCATACCTGGCTGGAAGTTCCCCTGAGGGTAAGGGAAGTGATTTCCAAGTCAGCATGCAACTGTGATCCTAAAGAGCTTTAATTTAGAAATAAGTGTCAGATTTGATCGGCTAATAAGTGCGTCGGTATCAGAATGTAGTTTTGGAATACCATCTCACAATTATCACCCTCTTGTTCAAAGTTGCAATGACACTTTTCTTTTTGCCCCTGCTAGTTTGAAACCGCAAATATGGGAATGTCTCGCACAGTGACAGTATAACCGATGTCTTGTGGGTGCGGGTTTCCCCCCAACGTTTACAATACAGAAGTAATAAATGAAAGCTGTTTTTAGTGGTGCATGTTTTTACCCTTGTTCTGAACTACATATCTGAATGGAGCACTTTTTGTTTTTTGATGGGGGTGGGGAGGTTGTTCTTAAGAAAAGAATCAGTGTGTTTAAGCAAAACACCAACGCTAGTAGAGACCCAACAAAAAGGCTCAGAAATTTCACTTGTTCTGTAGCATCCAACCGGTCACCCATTATTCCTTTGAGAAGTCCATAATGCTGGGAAAGCTGGAAGGAAAGAGAGGAAGATGGTGACCAGCAGCAAGGTGGGTGGACTCAATTAAAGTGGCAACGGGGGCACCATCGGGAGACATGAAGGGACAGATCATCCTGGAGAAAATCTATGTGATCACTAAGAGTCAACACCAAATTGATAGAACATAATCCTTCAATGCAAAGACCCAGCTCTCTGGAGAAGGCTCTGATGCTGGGAAAGGTGGAAGGAAAGAGAAGAGGACAACCAGCAGAAGGTGGATGGACTCAGTTACAGTGGCAATGGGTGGACCCTTGGAAGTTGGGGACAGGTCCTCCTGGAGAAGTTCTCTCTATGTGTTTGCTAGGTGACACCACCTTGATGCCATACAATCAATCAGTTGATCAGTGCAAAGACCCAGCTCTCTGGAGAAGGCTCTGATGCTGGGAAAGGTGGAAGGAAGGAGAAGAAGAGGACGACCAGCAGAAGGTGGATGGACTCAGTTACAATGACGTTGGGGGCACTTTTAGAAGACCTGAAGGGCCGGGTGGCAGACAGATCGCCCTAGAGAAGGATTTTCTCAGCTATGTGATCGCTAGGCATCGCCAACTTGATAACACAAAATTAATCAGTCAATCGATATTATAGACAATATTCTTTTCTCTTTAAGATTTTCTCTTTAATATTATAGACAATCTCTTTAATATTATAGACAATATTCTTTTCTCTGCCTCTTTAGTGACCGTTTTTCTGACCCCAAATTTGCTGTTTAATAGTTGCTTTATAGAAAAAGTATCCCCCAAAATGTGACACCTGGGAAACCAACATTTCCCACGTCTGCTGGAATTGGTGGATGCTTACGTGACCGTCCAGATCCACACCCTTAATCATTTGAGTCATCCTTTTTTGTTCCTTTTCTAGCCCTGACGTCTTTATTATTTTTTTTTAAAGGATGAGGAAACCAGAAGTACTTTAGATGCCTACTCTGAGTATTGGTATAATGACAGCATGATTGAGACTTCTATTTTCAGTCCAGTCTCGCTTTTTTAGCTTTGGATATGGAGTTTGATTTTCCAGGGTATAAGGACTCATACTTGTTTTTTTGTCTGTTTCTAGTGGTAGCCCAGCTGCTAGCCCAAATTTCTCAAAAAAATAATATTTTTGA
Organism: Candoia aspera; assembly: GCF_035149785.1. NCBI lineage: Eukaryota > Metazoa > Chordata > Lepidosauria > Squamata > Candoiidae > Candoia > Candoia aspera. The sequence goes on along the minus strand of NC_086156.1, from coordinate 5,205,301 downwards.
ACAGTTCTGTGGTGCACTGAGAAAAGAAGAGAGAATAAAAAACTTGTACACGCAGACCCACACATAAACACCCAAACACACACACGATCCCAGGCTTTGCTCTTCCCCCAATCATTCGGCTGGGATGGGGTTGAGTCAGCAGGTTGAAAGCTGGTTGGGAAGGGTTGTTCTGTTTTTTTGTTCTGTTTTTATTGGTTGTTGTGAGCCACTTATCACTGTGTGAGATAGGTGGCCATATAAGCGCAAGGAAGGAAGGAAGGAAGGAAGGAAGGGATTGAAGGAAGGATTGAAGGATTATTGTAATGGTATGTGGGAATGACCTTGGGAGACAGGAAGGAAAGCCACAGCCAGGGGTAAAAGTAAAGGTTTCCCTTGACATGAAGTCCAGCCATGTCCGACTCTAGGGGGCGGTGCTCATCTCCGTTTCAAAGCCGAAGAGCCTGCGTCTGTCCGTAGACACTTCCGTGGTCATGTGGCTGGCATGACTAAACGGAACGCCATTACCTGCCCGCCGAAGTGGTACCTATTAATCTACTCACATTGGCATGTTTTCAAACTGCTAGGTGGGCAGGGGCTGGGACTAGCAACGGGAGCTCACCCCATCACGCAGATTCGAACCGCCAACCTTCCAATTGGCAAGCTCAGCAGCTCAGCGGTTTAACCCGCAGCACCACGGCGTCCCTCACAGCCAGGGGAACGGTTAGATAAGAGGCAGCTGAGCCTGCAGCTGGATAGCGGAAGGGGCAAGAGGCTCAGGAGGGACCCTCCCTAGTTTCTTGGACTGTAAAGGTGAGTGGGGGAGAGATGTGCTTTCAAACTTGCAAGATTCTGTTGGTGTAGCCTTACAGTAAATTAGTCCTTCTGGGTGTGGTTCCTGTCTGGACTGCCTCGCAAGGCTGACATTTATTGAGCAAATGCTGATTAAACAAACTGTGCCTTTGCTGGACACGTCAACCCTTTGAAGAGTGTGGAGCTGCAAGAAAAGGATAATGTATCAGGCCAATAGTGTTCTGCCGATCCCTTTCAGAAGCAGCTCTGCTGGGAATTGAGCTTCAAGCATCAGGTCTCAGCTTGTTCTGAAGCTGTTGCCCTTCCTTTACCAGTTCAGACACACCAGAGGGTAGAATTAGTGGCTGCGTACTCTGATAAAGGGAGCAGTGCAAGCAAAACAAACTATCTCATTGTATCGGTCAAAAAAAGCAGTTATTTGTACTTTCCTTTTTTTGAGATTGCTTAACTGGGAATAGGTATTGTGACTTAAAGACTTTGTTTCTGTTACGCATATATAAATAATGGCTCACCTGGGTTTCTACTGTAATCCTGCTGTTATGTCAGTAAGGGCCTGTGGGGTTCCATCTAACCCATTTGTTGAGAATTTGTCAGCCCTTTGGGGTAGACTAGGTTAGGAAATAGATACCATAAAAAATGCTAAAGCCCTTCTTTATTGATTTAAACCATGATACAGGTAGTCCTCAGTTAACAACCACATTCATAGTTACGACGGTGCTGAACGAGTGGTGGTTATGACCGGTCCTTGAAGTTCTGGCTGTCCCAGCATCCCTACGGTCATGTGATTGGAATCCGGGAGCTTGGCAATTGGCTCGCACTTGCGACGGTTGCAGTGTCCGGTGGTCACGTGATCGCGATTTGCAACTTCCCCTGCCGGCTTCCCACAAGCAAAGTCAATGGGGCAGCTGGCTGGAGGTGCTTGCTTAACGATCCGCAATCCTTGCTTAATAGCGGCAACAGGGACCTCAGGGATTGCCTTTGCTTAGCGACGGGGCCACATGATATTGTACTTTACGACTGCATTGCTTAGCGATGGAAATTCCAGTCCCACTGCTGTCGTAACTCGAGGACTACCTGTAATAGAAACTTGAAGGTCCAACGGTTTTCCCCTTCCCCCCCCTTCACCCCATTTATACCAAAGACAGTCAAGGTGGGACAGTCTTGAGTTTGTTTATTTATTTATTTTTCAGATTTCTATCACCGCCCATCTCCCCCAAGGGGGACCCTGGGCGGTTTACAATAAAATTAGAAGCTAAAACTGTAAAACACATAAATTATCACACAAATGACCAATATGAATAGAAAATAAACAAATATAAAATCCAAACAGCGACAAGATCTCGTTCAGTAGGGAGAGCACTCGTTCAGTAGGGACCAGCCACCCCCAGGAAGAACCTTTCCATCCCAGGCGAGGCAGCAGAACCAGGTCTTCAATCTCGGTTTCTTTTTCATGCTTTTCTGTTTTCCCTTGCTAAGTATATGTTTTCCCAGCTTCGTGTTTTCTTCGAGGCCAACGCTGTACTGCTCTACCAAATTCTGCCATTTGTTTAAGTTCCACCTCCCTGCTCTTTCAGTCATTTTCTCCTTGGATTATGACAGCCATAAAACTATATTGACTCTGCGCATGGAACCAAAATCAGATGCCGCGGGGTTTTCATTAACTTTGTTGTGATAATCTGAATTAAGAATACATTTGCATGCCTCTGGTGGAACAAGAAAGAGAGAGGTTCTCTGGGAACGTTGGAGGCTGTTGTTTTATGCCATGTCAAAATTTTGATTAGAATCTGAGAACAGAAGTCTCCTTCGTGTCCAGTTGGTCTCCTGATTCATCCCTGTCGCTTTCTGACCATGTTATAAAGTGGTTTGCCATGGCTGCTGCCAGGATGATTTTCAACATCTCACTCTAGTCTAATTCCTGGATTCCAAGAATGACTTCCATCCAAGGCCTGGCCAGGCCTGACCCTGCTTAGCTTCAGAGATCAGCCAAGGTCAGCTAGATATTGCCACCTAGGCAAGATATATTCTCCACTTAATTATTTTTCTCTTTTTTTGGTAGGACATCTATTATTACTGAAGGCCTCAACAGGGCACGTGCTCTAAGTCAGTAGCGGGACACAGACCTGATGACGATACAACCATGGGTAAGTCTTGTTTTACTTTTTCTGGCTTTCGTCCTTTGTTAAGGGTGGTGTAATGTGGGGGATCTTTTAACTCTTGTGGATTGAAGACCTATATGAAGAGCAATTAATGGAGAGGAGTAATGATGTTGTGTGTCTTTGATACGATGCTTCTGCTGATGTAGCCCAGAATTGTGTTAGGCCTTCTAGCGGTTGTCTCCCACTGCTGATTGACGTTCGGTTTGTTGTCAATGACTACGCCCAAGTCCTTTTCAGATGTAGCGCTTCCAAGGTCTATATCCCTCAAGTTGTGTGCCTTTCCTCCCACTCCCAAAATGTAAAAGCTTACATTTCTCCCTGTTAAAGAGTATCATGTGCCACTCAGCCCAACCTTCCATGAGACTACAATCTCTTTCCGTTGTCCTGGGGGTTGGTCAGAGCTCCCCCTTTTGTGTCATCTGCAAATATGATAAGCAGCCCATCAACCCCATCAGGTGCGTTCTCCATCTTTGGAGGTTTTTAAGAAGGGGCTGGATGGTCACCTCTCATGGATGGTGGAATTGTTTCTTCTGCCAATTGCATAGCGTTGTACTAGATGATCCTTGTGGTCCCTCCCAATTTTCCAATCGTATGATTCTGTGATTCATTGGATGCTTTGATGAACATCAACTACTGGTTGTCCTCTCTTAATGACCATTCGCTTAGTGATGGTTCAGACTTACAACAGTGCTTAAACCTGACTTACAACTGGTTGTCACACTTACAACCATTGCAGCGTCACCGCGGTCACATGATCACGATTCACACACTTGGCAACTGGTTTCCATTTACAACTACTGCAGCATCCCGCGGTCACGTGACTGCCATTTTCAACCTTCCCAGCCAGCTTCCGACGAGCAAAAGCAATGGGGAACCACATGATTTGCTTAATGACCACATGGTTCACTTAACGACCAGGCGATTCGCTTAACGAACACCACAAAAATGGTTGTAAAATCGGGTCGGAGTTACTTGACAACCGCATCGCTTAGCAACTGAAATTCCAGTCCCAATTGTGGTCATTAAGCGAGCACTACCTGCACAACTGACTATGTTAGTTTATTGCTTCACAGGAAGTATTTTCTGAACTCTACAAGCGAGCTGATTACTCAAGTCCTCTACACTTCAAGAATTGGGTTCTACCTGCAGATCAAAGCATTTGTGCGTTCCTCTGCTATATAGCAGGGCAGAAAAAATTGCTTGTTGTCTGTGAAGACAAAGGCTATGATTAGGGACTGGAGTTACCCATTGTATTTCTTAAAGCCTTACACAATGCACAAACCACACAGTTTTGAGTTCTTCTTAAGCTCACCTAATTGGTAAGAGGATAAAAGTTAGGTTGGATTCTGCCAGTTAATCTTCTATCTTCCTAAGTGGTCGTCTTTCAATCTTAGGCTAATGAGGAAGAGTTGGAAGGGCAAAGGAAATTGACTTTCTCTGTGGATTTCAAGTATAGATGCCACTTGATGACCATCCTTCCTGGTTGTTAATATGGCTCTTTGTGAACTGAGATTTTTCCTCTCACCAGGGTTGTAGCTGGTTAGAATCAGATAGATATTGGTAGGGGCTGGCATTCCCAAGTTTTAGACACCGTTAGGGGTTGGTCCTGACGTTTTCAGTGAAACTTGAGATCAGCAAGTTTTGTTGCTCAGCTTGTACTAAGCTAGAGTTCAACAGAGCAGGGGTATGTAAATACAGGCAGTCCTCGCTTAACAACCATTTGTTTAGTGATGGTTCAGACTTAACGACAGTGCTGAAAAAACGACTTATGACTTGTCCTCACCCTTAGAACGATCACAGTGTCCCTGTGGTCCCATGATCACAGTTTGGGTGCTTGGCAACCAGTTTGCATTTATGACTGTCGCAGTGTTCTGTGGTCACCATTTTCAACCTTCCCAGCCGGCTTCCAGCAAGCAAAATCAATGGGGAACCTCATGATTTGCTTAACAACCACTGCAAAAAAGGCCGTAAAATCAGGTTGGATTCACTTAATGACCGCTTTGCTTAGCAACCGAAATTCTGGTCCCAATTGTGGTCGTTCAGCGAGGACTACCTGTATTAGAAATCTATAAGCCAGCTTAGATCAACCCCCAGACTTCTCTGCTAGTAGGGCAGCTGCTGAGAATTCTGGGAATTGAAACCTACACGGTATAGGGCACTTAGGTTGGGGAAAGCTGGTGAAGGTTCTATAAAACAGAGATACTCAGATGAAGTTGTATGTGGTACACCTGAAATTACCTGTGAGGCTGAGATCCTTGATAGCAGTCCTGAATGTTAATTAAAAATCAATTAACCTTTCCACAGTTGAGCATTTCAAGTTCTGAACTGCTTACTACACAGGCCGTTCTGCATTCTACATGTGGGAAAGTCCAGAGTGATGGAATAAGAAGGTTGTGCTTATTTTAGGCTATAAGTGGATTTCTTTTTCAGTTCCCATGTGGGTAGCTTTAAAAGGATAAATAGCTAATAATCCAGGATGACAAATCTTATTGCTGCATCCAAGATCATGAACCAGTTAGTCTATAACAACAGCGAAAGAACTGATCTAACGGGGTTTCCCACAGCCCGGCTTATAAATTAAGCTAATATTCAGGTTTTACTTTCCTTCTGTATCTTAAGTCTTAATGAAGTAGACGAAAGTTCCATTTAGCCCAGTAGCCTGTTTCTCTGCTTTTTCGTAAGCACAAAAACAGAATTTGAAGCCTGCTCAGCTTTCATTCACGAACAAGAAGAGGTCATTGTTATTAGCTGCATGGAAAAGGCAGATAGTCACATTCTTAAAAAAGATTATTTTGTTTATTGTTTGTTAAATTTGATAAATAAATAATCTAATACATTAACATCATTCTTCCCCTTTAATGGGTAGTGGGTTTTTCTTGATGAAATAGTAGCCTCGATTTTCAATTCTCTGAAAAGGTGGTTGTTGTGAGATACTAACAGTAGATTTATATTTCCAATATATTAGGTGGTGACTCAATTAAAGCTGTGTTTATTAACTGTTACTCGAAGACGGATCAAATTAAATTGGATGAGATGAATATTGTACTGGGAAACCATGAAAGTGTGAGAATTCAGAGAACAGTGTTATGTCTGTTTTGTCAACAGAAGACACATCTTTCAGTGTCCACTTACATTATGAAAATGAGAAAAAAGCCAGTTTGCTCTGAAAGTCAGGACCATATATCCTAGTCTTCAGTGGGATATATATGTAACAGGTAGTCCTTGCTTAATGACCATTTGTTTAGTGATGGTTCGGACTTATGACAGCGCTGAAAAAAAAGACTTATGACTCGCCTCACACTTATGACCATTGCAGCATCCTGCAGTCATGTGACCACCATTTTCGACCTTCCTAGCCGGCTTCTGGCAAGCAAAATCAATGGGAAACCACATGATTCACTTAACAACCATGTGATTCACTTAACGGCCATGCAGTTCGCTTAATGGCCATGTGGTTCACTTAATGACTGCATCGCTTAGCAACCAAAATTCCAGTCCCAATTGTGGTCATTAAGCAATGACTACCTGTATTGGTTCTTTCCTATACCAACACATGTATCAGGAGCAATGATACAGAAATTTCTGAGTAGTGAGGAGTAGATTCAAATTTTAGGAAACAGAACATCTACCATTTTGGATACAGCAAAACCTGAGTTTATTGGCCCATTTGGGAAAAGAAGGGGCCGAACATCCATGACATCCAATTTATTTAATATTTATCCAATTGCATTAGGTTATTTATTTATCAAATTTAACAAACAATAAACAAAATAATCTTTTTAAAGAATATGGGTATCTGCCTTTTCCATGAAGCTAGTAACAATGACCTCTTGTTCATGAATGAAAGCTGAGTAGGCTTCAAATTCTGGTTGACCCAAATGCAACATGATTGATTGGCATGTTTGTGAAATTCAGGATCATTTTCCATTATATGTTGGTTTGCTACATGTTGGAAGTTACTTAGACTCTTCAATAATCTGGTGGGGGTCCTTTTATGTATTTTGCGCTCCAGGATAGGAGTATCCCCTGGGCAGTCAAAAAAGTCAAGATGGCAAGCATGACTGCATAATTTAAGCCCTGCCCCCTTTTTACACGTGTCTCATGCATGACCCACCTAAAAAGGGGCAGTGATCACATGGTTTTGATCATCCTCTTGACATTTTTCACTCTTGCTACAGGAGGCATTTTAATTTCTCTTTTTATAGTCAAGCAGGAATGCAGAATCCTAACGATGACCATTTTCATATGAGTAGGGAGGAGTGAGAAGTTTGCAGGAAATCCAACTCCTTCCTGGTTTCCCTCAGGCATTTTTTACTGTAGTTTGGATAACACAGCCATTGTCATAGTAACAGATTATGGTTTTATTTTAGCAAAAAGCAAGAGGCGAAGCTGGTCTAAAAAGAGGTAGGGAGGAATCTCCAATATCTCTTGGGGTATATCAGAGAATAAAGTTTTTCCAAGTCTTTTCATATTACAGGGAATATTAGTCACTGTTTTTTCTTTCTGCATTTTCCCAGTTTAGGCTGGATCTGGTGAAAATGTTCCTCCTTAAAGAACAGTCTCTTATTTCCCACCTTTTGTTTGTGAGTCGAACTAATATAATGTCCGTCCATGGGATGGGAAGAGGCAGTTCCAGCCAATTTATTTATTTACTTCGTGTCCTTCTGTTTATTTAGCACTCAGGGCGGCTCGCTGCAATTAAAAATAGGAAGGATAAACCGTAAGATGAAAGCAGTAGAGTTGAAACCTAGATAAAATTATAATCGGTATCATTAACCTCAGTGTCGGTTGAATTAAGAATTTAAAGCTTGGAAAGGTTGTGAAAGAGACGGATTTTTTTTTTGTGGCCATATTCTTAAATACTGGGAGAAAGGCGTCTCTTGGGAACCACACAGGGGAAGACTTTCTCCCACCTATCAGATTAATGAATTTCTAGCAGAGCCATTTCTCCTGTAAAAAAAAAAAAAAGTGCTCAAAATCCAGCCTTTGTTCTGTGTTGTACTTCAAGCCTAGCATCATCCTGTCTTATCTGCAGAGGTCTACCAGTGGTCTTCTGAAAAGTGCTTTTATTCTGTAGTTTTGAAAATATTCCTACTCTTCTTGATTGATCCCCCCCTGCTTTCCTCCCCATCTGATGATCAAGGTGGGGTACAGCAGTAACATTCTGCAGATGGGAACGAAACAGCAACGCAACCAAAACGGGGGTACAAATGAAACACGACAATGAACTTTGTTAAAAGTCACAGTTAAAAGCTTGGGGGAAGAGAGCTGTTTTTGCCAACGTCTTAAATAATGGAAGAGTGGGAATCTAGTGCACTGGCTAAGGAGGTCCATTCAACCACCTGGGAGCGACACAAGGGTAAGCCCATTTCTGCATACCTGATAGATGAGTGACTCCAAGGTCAGCACAACACCTTGATGTGTGCCTGGGAGACACATCACTGGTAGTCAGTGCAGGTCTTCAGGAATCACATGATCCCTCTAACTTGAACCAGCTGGCCAGCTTTGGTGCCACATGTTATTTCTGGACGTGTTTCAGGGGCAGCCCCGTGGAAAGCACGTTGCGGTAATCCAGTGGGACGTTACCAAAAGGTGGATAGCTCTCACTAACGCTGATCTGCTCAGGATCAACCAGAGCTTCAACAGCATCACTGACAGACAAGGCAGATGAAAATTGGCATACTGCACCTGCCTCAACCTGGTGTCACCGGTTGTCTTGTTCTGCAGACCCCGTAAATTTATTTATTTATTTATTTATCTGTCTATCTATCAATCAAATTTGTCACCGCCCATCTCCTCTGACTGGAGGGACTCTGGGCGGTTTACAGTATAAAACAATAAATATATAATAAAATTTCAATATAAAACACACTACAAAACAATTTCACAGAGCTACCAAATATAATAAAGTTGCTAATACATTTTGTGAGGTCTTGCATCTTGGTTTGAAATGGCTGTCCTCTCAATGCTTCTTGATCTTGAGTTGACTTTTTGATACTTTTTCTCAGAGATCACCAAAAGTTCCATATTAGGGAGGAGAAGGAAAACAATTTTTAAATGTACTCCAATTTAGGTATTATTTCTTAGAGATATTTATATATGAGTAGTCCTCACTTAATAGCCAGTCATTTGGTGATGGTTCGGACTTATGACTTATTGGAAAAAATGACTTACGACCGGTCCTCACACTTAAGACTGTTGCAGTGTCCCCACGGTCACATGATCATGATTTGGGTGCTTGGCAACCAGTTTGCATTTATGACCATCACAGTGTCCCATGGTCATGTAATCATCATTTTCTACCTCCCCAGCCAGCTTCTGGCAAGCAAAATCAATGGGGAACTGCATGATTCACTTAACAACCACATGGTTTGCTTAACACCCATGGTGATTCACTTAACAACCACTGCAAAAAGGTCATAAAATCAGGGTGGGTTTGTTTAATGACCACTTCACTTAGCAACCAAAATGCTGTGCCCTATTGTGGTAATAAAGCGAGGACTACCTGTATCTGTCCTCAGAATGCATTGATTACATCCCTTTCTGAAGGAAAGGTCTCCAACCTTTATCCCTCCGTTTTTGGTCTTAGATACACCACACATCCTCCTTAGACTTCAGTTCTCAAAACACAGAAATCTCTGTCACTCTCCTTGACATCAGAGAAAAGTGAGAACCAAGTGTGTGCAAATGCAATGTGTTCACAATTACTCTTTGCTTTGAACAATGCCAGATACCCAAGTTTGTATCTTTGACCATTTTTAAAATTATTATTATTTTAATTTGTTCAGTTGTGTCTGATTCTCAGAGACTGCCTGGACCAGTCCCTGCAGTTTTCTTGGCAAGGTTGTTCAGAAGTGGTTTGCCATTGCCTCCTTCCTAGGGCTGAGAGGGAGGGACTGGCCCAAGGTCACCCAGCTGGCTTTGTACCCAAGGTGGGACTAGAACTCCCGGTCTCCCAGTTTCTAGCCTGGTGCTTTAACCACTACATCAAACTGGCTCAAACTTTGATCATAGGAGGTTCCTTTTACAGATTTGATGAGGGATGAGGACCTTCTCTTCAGTCTGGGATGATTGCAAAGAAATTTTCTGCATACATAACCCAGATCTTTGCTCACTTCCTTTGGAAAGTTTGATCAAACTCGTAAGTGGCTCAACTATAAACACATTTCAGAATACGTCTGTCTGTCTGTCTTGCACTGCACTGCACTAAGTATCTTTTCCTCTCTCAGCCTCTACCTTCTTCCTCCTAAGTCTTCCACATGTGATTTTTTTTCTTTCTTTTCCTTTGTTGATGGAAGCAGAACCTTGGAACCGACTACAAATTTCTTCCGACTTATAGCCAACCAGCCAAGCCAACAATAACAGGGCTGTCTAGACCATCTGAACACTGCTAAGTTATTCCTCTGTCTCTCCCCATTTTCCTTGCCTTTGACAGCTAAAGCTTTTGGTGTGGTCTGCTCTGACCCTGTTTCTGCTGTTTCTCCTCCTTTGTTGCTAATTTCTCATCTAACTTCCAGCCGACGTCCCTGATCTGGGGGAAACGTCATTCCTTCTGTAAAAGACCCCTGTTTGGCCTGGAAATATTGCTCAAGCTCATTAGCAGCAGTCATTGCATTCCACCAGTTGGATAACTCCGAGAAACTTCTGAAGTCCTGTAAGTTTGGAGCTTGGGGTTTGGAAGACGGAATTCAAATGGGAAAGCAGCGTGTCTGAGTGAGACGACTGTGGCGTCGTGTTCACCTTTCAAACTGACATTTGTTTAGTTTTAGGTACCAGTACTATAGTGAGCAACCTGCAGCCCTTTTGGGGTGGAAGTGTTGAGAGCATATGAAAACACGCATTTATCAGGAACAACCTAGGTTCTCCAATGTGCCCTCTGCTAGTTGGATGTGATTTCCAGGGCATTTGAAAACATAATAGGGCATGCTAAACATGCTAGAAGCTGCCTGATGTTGCAGTGTTTCGAGTCAAAAAACACTGGTGCACAGTTCACTCAGCTGTAACTGTATCTCAAATTGTGGCTAAACCTGACGACAACCCACTGAATTTTCTGGAAGTTTTATAAATTTGTTCTTTGTTTGTACAAATACATTTTCTATATAATCCAGTGAAAAGAATTTATCCTGACGTAAAGATCAACGCTATCTTGACATAAGTCAAAGGAGTCGGCGAGAGAATTGGAGGCAGGCAGGGGCAGGCAGGCTAGCCCAGTGTTTCTCAACCGTGGCAACTTTAAGATGTGGGGACCTCAACTCCCAGAAAAAAAAACACTGGAATTCGCTGCCGTGAGATGTGGTGTTGGCCACCAGCTTGGCTGGCTTCCAAGAAGGGTTGGACCCACTCATGGAAGTCCTGGGGATCAGTGGCTCTTAGCCTTGATGGCAGTGGGGCTGCCCCTGAAGGCCATCTGCTGGGAGACTCATGGGCCTCCTTGGGCAGTTGGGGGCCACTGGGAGAACAGACGGGTGGACCAGATGGGCCAGCAGGCCGATCCGGCAGGGCACTGTTTATGTTCTTACATTGTTCGTGCTTTCTCCTTGTCGTTGTCCTCCTCCTCCTCCTCCTCCTCCTGAAGGCCATTTGCTGGGAGACTCATGGGCTTTCTTGTGTATTGAATGGCCGCTAGGAGAACAGACAGCTGGACTAGGTAAGACAGGGGTCTGATCCAGCAGAGCGCTGCTTATTTCCTGTGTTCTCTCTCTTCTAGTTACATTTTACAATTTAAAGATTGCCATCTTGTCTTCCCTGGCCTGAAATTCATAAATTTGTCTCCATGACAGATGGATATTTGCTTAAGCCTAGGACAGCCATGAGTCCCTAGGGCAGTGTTTCTCAACCTTAGCAACTTTTAAGATGTGTGGACTTCAACTCCCAGAATTCATGCTGGCTGGGGAATTCTGGGAGTTGAAGTCCAGACATCTTAAAATTGCCAAGGTTGAGAAATACTGCCCTAGGGAGTGTGGTGCTATACAAAGTAAATAAATACATAAATTACTTAAATATAGACATGAAATACCTAAGCCATAATCACCCAGTTGATTCCATTTACTGTGTTTCTCTCTCACATTAAAACTTAATCTGCAGTAAAAGTGTTTAGGATTTTCGTTTTTTAACTTGAACCAAAATGGGTGTTTTGCCTCTATGATAACCAGGCAGTTGTGTTTCTGTTCTTTCTTTTGTTCTTCAAAACCTCTGATTTCCTCTTTTAAGTTCAGAGATGTTTGTGTGAGAGGCAGCCAAGTTCTTAAGAAAAGTATAAAAATGGAAGTTGGGAAAATACTAGTTAGTGTGGAGGCGAATCTGGATGACACAGGGGAAAATACGCTTTTATTTATATGATATTATTGTGGCTTTCTAGGAAATCTAACCCCCCTCCAACCCCAGCGATTTTCAGAGTGATGACTGATCCAGAAATGAAGTTCCTTCCAATAAGTGATCCATTTAATCAATATATTTTGTCCGAATTGATCAGCAGCAATATGCTGCGCTTTGCCCATTTAGCATTTGACACCTTGTAGATTGCTTAATTCTAGTTTTACTCTAGAGAAAGAGCAGCAATCATTTTAAACATCATAACAATTTAAAAAAATAATAGAATTTTACCAAAAGTCTTTTATGCCTGAAAGATCCTGTTGTGGGGGAAACAGAATTTTCCTGGTATTTTGTGGGCAAAATGAATGTGGAGGATAGACAAGTGAAAGGGGCCAATTTCCTGATCTGCAGAATCTGCAAAGGGTGGTTTTTAAAATTCCCCTCTTCCTCACCCAGTCTTTGAAACCACAGACATTGGGGGTGGGGAGAAAAAATGGTAATTTCATGAGGAGTTAATCACATCATCTTCCTGTTGACCTATTGTAAGCATCTGTACTAATTCTGTTTTCTACCCTGTTGTCTAATGTTGATGGAATTAATGCCACAATTAACTCTGCCAATTCTGTCTCAAAATATTTAGCCGGCAGATACATTGTGAAGACAGCTAGAGGAATTCTGCAGCTTATTTGTAGCATTTATGTGATTTATCTCAGCCTCAGTGTAGAAGGATTTAAGAGGATATGCTTAAGAATATCCTTACATCCCCTGGCATTTACAGGTAGTCCTCGCTTAACAACCATTTGTTTAGTGATGGTTCAGACTTAACGATGGTGCTGGAAAAATCGACTTATACCCAGAACGCACGCTTACAACTGTCCCAGTATCACCGTGGTCATGTGATCACGATTTGGGCACTGGGCAACCGGTTCACATTTATGACCATCGCAGAATCCTGTGGTCATGTGATTGCCATTTTCTACCTTTCTGGCCAGCTTCTGGTAAGCAAAATCAATGGGGAACTGCATGATTCACTTAACAACCACATGGTTCGCTTAACAACCGCTGCAAAAAAGGTAGTAAAATCAGGTCAGATTCGCTTAATGACCACTTCACTTAGCAACCAAAATTCCAGTCCCAATTGTGGTTGTTAAGCGAGGACTACCCGTAGCTTAACTCTGTATTTGCGCCCTCCTGGTTTGTTCTTTCATGATTTCCATGATCCTCACTCTCAAATGCCAAAGGTTTGATCCTGAATTCCCACTGAAATGGTTAATGTGTTTTAAGTGGTACCAGTTTCTGTTGGGTCTTAATTATTATTTTTATAATAATTTCATTTATAGACCACTGAATCCCTAAGGACTCTTGGCAATGTACTGCTAAGATACATAAGAAACACTATACAATAAACAAAAGGCAATCATTAAGATACATATGCCTTATACCCTAAACCATATATAATAAAGCAGTGTTTCTCAACCTCAGCAACTTTAAGATGTGTGGACTTCAACTCCCAGAATCCCCCAGGGCCTGCATGGGCTAGGGAATTCTGGAAGTTGAAGTCTGCACATCTTAAAGCTGCTGAGGTTGAGAAACACTGCAATGCCTTCCAGAAGATCTGTAGAAGGTGGTAAAGTTGAGAGCCAACCAGTGTCTACTGGCAGGGAAACTGGTCCAGCCACCAAGAAGCAGGACCATCACACTTTGGTCCCTCTCGCTGCCTTAAAAGGGGGCACCCCCTCATAGTTTATCTGGGTAGATTAAATCAGCTGGACGGATTCACAGTGGTTCTACAGAGGCTAAGCGCACACACGTACAAACACAAAGCGTTCACTCAGATGCAGCCTGTTTTTCATCACCATAGCCTTTCCTCTTGATCAGAGATTCCAGGACATTAAAAAAAAAATGGACAGGTTCAGCAGCCTGAAAAAGTTGGAACAACCCCTGCTGTAGATACCTGGGCACCAAGTTGCGTTGGTCTTTAGAGGTTACTGGATAAACCATTGGAAAAATCACATGGAATTTTGTTTTTGTATACAATAACCACAGTGAGACTTTTATACGCTCAAAGGTGGAAAGACTCAATCTTGCCTACAATGGAAGAATGGATGGTAAAGTTGATGGAGTTGGCTGAGATGGCAAAATGGACAGCTTTGATTAGAGAGAAGGCATTGACTAATTTTCTGGCGAATTGGAAGCCCCTTCTGGACCTTTTGCATGCAACAGAAAAGAATGAAATTATGATGATTAACGATTTGATGATTAATATTACAAGTTGACAATAAAAAAAAAGGAATATTAAGTTGTAACCGTAGAGTAAGAGTTTAATGTAAGTTTTACCTCTATGTGTTGTAAAGAAGTTGGGAGTTACTCCTTTTTCTATTTCTGTTCTTTTTTTTTTCTTTTTGTCCTTGCACTTCTGCTTTTTCTCTTTATTAGTTTCTGTTAGATTTTATCTCTTTGTTTTAAAACTTAATAAGGTTATTTAAAAAAAGAAGTTGCTTCCAGAACTTCAGATTGTACCCAGAAGCCTGTTGTCAATCTTCGGAGCACTGAACTGGTGTGCCTTGACCAGCAAATGCCAGTCGCGCAATGGCCGGGCACCTTAAACCAACTGCAGCATCCGTGGGATCTTCAAAGGCGGCCCCAGTAGCCTAAGCAGGTGGTAACAAGGGAACAAGTAATCATCCTTCTCCTTCAAGGGAAACAGATAAGTGTGAGCGACGATATTCAGTCACAGGCCAGGTTGAAAGTTCCAGCCCGTTTGGAACTCAAAAGAGATGCATTAGGTGTCTCTGAAGCTTTAACTCACCTATTTTAGCCTTTAATTGCATCTTCCCCTATGTGAACGGTTGTGCTGTTTCAAATACTCCTGAAATCTGAGGCTGAAATGGCCTACAAGTAGTCCTCGCTTAACAACCATTTGTTTGGTGGCTGTTCGGACTTACAGCGGGGCTGAAAAAACTAACTTATGACTGGTCCTCACATTTACGACCATTGCAGCATCCCCATGGACGTGTGATCACCAGTTGGGCACTTGGCAACCAGTTCGCATTTATGACCATTGCAGTGTCACGTGGTCACGTGATTGCCATTTTTGACTTTCCTGGCCAGCTTCTGGCAAGCAAAATCAATGGGGGACCACATGATTTGCTTAAAAGTCACATGGTTTGCTTAACAACCACGGTGATTCAGTTAACGACTGTCGCAAAAAAGGTCATAAAATCAGGTCAGATTCGCTTAATGATCGCTTCGCTTAGCAACTGAAATTCTGGCCCCAATTATGGTTGTTAAACAAGGACTACTTGTAAAATCACAAGTCATGGTCACATTATGTCTTGCTTAATGACTGTCAGTGGTTGTTAAGTGAGGACTAACTGTACTGGTGTAGGCTTTCATGACTGCTATCTGTTGGGCGGTGTTGGGCTTCAGGGTTTAGTGACCATGGTCTAGACAAGAAATTCCCTGATGTTTTGCCGGCAACTGTGGCTGGCATCTTCAAAGGCAGAATGGCCTGTTTCGTAGACCACAGGCAACTGAGCAGGGACTGACTGGGCTCCTGTCTTTTAGCCAGGTGACCTGACTTCTGATTGGCCATTAGCCAAGGTGGTTTCTGATTGGTGTAAGTTGGTGAGGGCTGGTCTCTGATTGGTCCTTTGTTCATGCCAGCTTCTGATTGCTCAATTTTGGAATGCTGATTCCTGATTGGTTCTTTGTTTGTGCTGGGTTCCAGCTGGTTAGCCTGAGCAGCCGAGTGGGTCCTTGTCCTGGCAAGTTTCTGATTTGCCCATTTTGGGAGTCTGATTCCTGGTTGGTCTTGCTTTTGGGCAGGATCTTGGTGTGGCACAGGGGAGGTAACCATACCTTCACAAACAGATAGTCCTCATTTAGCAACCACAATTGGGACTGGCAGCTCTGCTGTTCAGCAAAGCAGTCACTAAGTGAAACCATGATTGTGCTTACAATCTTTCTTTGGCTTTCTTTACAGACCTGTGAAGGTCGTAAATGCAAGGACTGGTCACAGTGACTTTTTTATGACCATCGTAACTTCAAACAGTCGCTAAATGAAGCAGTCACTAAGTGAGGACTATCTATGCCTTCTGTGTCTTTTTGGGCAGGAAATGGAATATCTCTGTAGCTTTCTTGGCAACAAAAAGGAAGTGATTTGGCACTACCTCCTTCTAGGATTTTTTTTTTGAACTTCCACATTTTAATAGATTTAGAGTTTCCTGGTGGTATCTCATCCAAGCATTAACCAGATGCAGCTCTTCTTAGCTTTTTTTTTTTCTCCTAGATGCTTGCTCCTGAGCTGGACTTGTGAGACATAGACCCTGATGAAACCCTTGTATTGTGGCTTCAGTTGGGCCATCTTCTTGTGCCTATTTCCTTCTTCCTTTGCCTCTGATTTAGTATTGTTTCCTTTCATTTTTACCTGTTGGGAACATGGGCTGGGTCCATGCTATTCCCTGTGATTATTCCAAAAATCTGATCTTTCAAGCGATGCAAATTACCCATTTTGGGATGCTTATTCAGTGCCTTTTGTACCAGTTTGCACATTTTGGGATACTGGCTGGGGAACCCTGGGAGCTGAAGTCCTCACACCTTAAAGTTCCCAAGTTTGAAAAACATCGGGCTAGGCTGAGGGCTGAAACGGCATTCCCATCCTTCCAGGGAAGCTTCCAGGGAGGATCCCTAGTGTTGCAATCAACACTGGTTGGAAAATACCGTCTCTGGCAGAAGTCCTCGAGTAAACGGGGTTGCACGATGGATAGCTTTGCAAGCAAGTAGCTCAGCTTGTTGATCTTCCTTGAGAGCTTCATCTTTTTGCAAAGGCGGTTTGTTCCGTTTCCTGTTTAAAGCACACCTGCGCAGGACTGTCTAAAAGGGCATCCTGCTGACTATTGTTGTTTGCGGAGTCCAGGAGAAAGGATTTCCCAAAACGCAAAAGATCAAGCAAAGCAAGGGAGGTGATTCTCCCTGCCTCTGTGTAATCTCTCCCCTTTGGTCACTCCACAGGACTGCTGAGGGAAAACAGCATAGACTTGTTCGTTTAAAGCTGATCTTATCTTTACACTTCTTTGGGTGAGGGCCCACACCACATTCTTCAAGCTGCACATCGTAAGCTTTTCCTCTCTAGAAAAGTGCTCTGCAAAATCTAGTACAGGTAGTCCTCGACTTACGACCATCCATTTAACGACGGTCCAAGGTTACAATGGCCTCAGAATGGGCACTTTATGGCCTGTAAAGCACTTCCAAGCATCACAAAAGTTGCACCACCACCACCCTGCAGTCACATGATCGCATTTCAGGCATTTGGCAACCAGCTCACATTTACGACTAGTTGCAGTGTCCCACGGTCACACGATCGCATTTTGCGACTTTTTTGCTGTAAACCCATTGGGGAAGCTGGATTCACTTAATGACCACCATAAAAATGGCCGTAAAGTCAGTTCCGGTCACATGGTGACTCGACTTATGACTGCGATGGCTTACGATGGAAATTCCAGTCCCAACTTTGGTCTTAAGTCGAGGACGACGTGTAGAGCCACGGAGAGTGTAAATATTGACATCTGGACAAAGCTTTGGCTGGCAGAATTGGTATCAGGCATGCATTCTGGAATCAAGTAAAATCCTGCAGCCACTTTTAAAATATCAGAGGTTTTTTTCTCTTAATCTCTTGAGTGTTGTGCCCTCTTCTTGTATGCACTGTGGTGGCATAATGTCTGTTTCTGGGGCATGTAGATATGATGGCCGCTGTCTAAATGGGAATTCTAGGGAATTCTGGGAGTTGAAGTCCACACATCTTAAAGTTGCTGAGGTTGAGAAATGCTGCTGTTGTCCTAACAGCCAGGAATCACGCCGAGACGAGGAGTAGGTCTCTAGTGTTTTATTACTGCTACATTAGACAGAAAATCCTAACAAACTGAAGAACCGTGGGAAAAACCCAGACAGATAAACCCCAAAAGTCAAGGCGGGTCTGATCTGTGTCTCTTCGAATGGCTGCTCAACTCCTCAGTACTACACATGCGTTTTCCCCCCTGGATCGAGGCCCCCTCCTGCTCGCCATCAGTACTCATGACAGCTGTAGAGGGAAAGCAAAGGTTTGCAGAGACTGGGACCAGAAATAACGGGCAGGAACCCGTGGGCACAGTGGGTTTCACGCAGGGCTGTTTCTGCTGAGCCAAGGATGGGTGGAGAGCCAGGAAAGACACTTCTTGAGAATACCCGGGCTGGATGATTCATTGACTTGACTCAGAAGGGGCTCTTTTCCTCATTTCGATCGAGTGTTTTTGAGAAAATTGGAGAAAGTACACACTCATCCCTGATCATGGATGCTAGCATAGCTTTATTGCCTACTTTTTCCAGGATAATATAGAATGACACACAGCAGTAAATCGATGTTTGCTGCTCTTTGCCAGGTGTACCGAAGCAAAGTAATAGAGGCCCCCTGTTCTTTGGGTCAGGGGTATTTAAAAATATAGGCAAGTGCCAGCTGAAAAATTAACAGGGTCAGGAAGAGTACAGAACAAATCCTTTGGTTCAGCCTTTCTCAACCTTTTGACCCTGGAGGAGCCCTTGAAATGTTTTCCAGGCCTCGGCTGGGGAACCCCTGCACACTCAGGCTCCAATAGAGGCCAGAAGTTACAAAATTATTATATTCGTTTCATGGGTAGGCCTGTCTAGATACATGAGCAGTGTTCCTAAACTAAAAATAAAGAACGAAACTTGCCTCTTTGAAGTTGCCCAAATTTGAAATAATTTTTTAAATAAATCGTGATCTGCCCGGGAACCCCTAGGGACCTCTCGCGGAACCCCAGAGTGCCACGGAACCCTGGTTGAGAAACCCTGCTTTAGGTAATCATGGTTACATTCACATTTGGTCTCTGTTTTAATATGATTTTGAAATAATTCCTATTTTTAATATGGCATTGAAATAATTCCTGAACTATTACCTCCGTTTCTTTGGGGATAGAAATGACAACTCGGGATGTATAAAATGTTGTATCATTTTATACATCCGCATTTGTACCATTAAAGTCAAGACTGGACTATTATCACATAACTAATACTTTGATGTGCTACTTTCTTTTTTTATCTTCAACTTTGGATGAAAAGTTAAATGATTTTATGCTTCTAGCACTGACCTCCTAAATGGCAATTGATACTGACAGAATTTTTACTTTTCTCTCTATATTTCAATAGGTTAAGCTTTTTAAATAATAGAATGTTAATCATTTTTAATCATAGTTTATAAACATGACTGTACTGCATTGAAATCTGCATTGCAATAATGCAGGGTATCGTGATTTACAACATTACAATAAATGGGGAAAAAAGGATATCTCACTAAGCTTACAAATACGTTTCTATCTACCACCAAATTCCCTTTTTTCTTTTGCTTTGTGATGCATCTTCTTTTTCCATTTTTAATGTTTTCGTTCTTATACTTTTTAACGTTTTTAATCTTTTATTTATTTATTAATGATTACTATATAACTAATACATTTTTAGACAAGAATAGTAGCACTCTGTGATGTCACATATTCTTGTTTTGAATGCATAATGATACCTGCATGAATGAATATAAATAGAAAAGGAATGGAAGAGGAATTCCATATCTGATACAGGCAGTCCTCACTTAACGACCACAATTGGGACTGGAATTTCAGTTGCTAAGCGAAGCGGTCATTATTTACTTATTTATTTATCTGCCAAATTTCTCTGCTGCCCATCTCGCACACGACGACTCTGTTAAGCAAATCCAACCCAATTTTACAACCTTTTTTTGCGGCGGTTGTTAAGTGAATCTCCATGGGTGTAAAGTGAACCATGTGGTTGTTAAGCAAATCATGTGGTTCCCCAATGATTTTACTTGGCAATCACATGACCATGTGACACTGCGAGAGTTATAAATGTGAACCAGTTGCCAAACGTCCAAATCATGATCATGTGACTGGGTGGGACTCTGCAATGGTCGTAAGGACTGGTTGTAAGTCGATTTTTTCAGCACAGTCGTAAGTCCAAACTGTCACTAAACGAATGGTTTTTAAGCGAGGACTGCCTGTATTGCAGTCTTATCAACAAAAGGCCACAGTTCTCTAAATTTTATGCTGCATGTTGGTAACAATAAAAATGGTTAATTGCTAGAAGAGTCTACGAAATGAATAAAAATAATGTACAAAAAAGGCTCTATATCAGAGAAAATGATTTACAAAAAAAAATGGCTATGAGGCAAATTAACACAGAAAAATGTGCACCACAGTGCATATACATTTAAATGTGAACTTTCCCTTAAATAAATACATAAATAGAGCCAGTTTGGTCTAGTGGTTAAGGCAATGGGCTAGAAACTGGGAGACTGTGAGTTCTAGTCCCGTCTTAGGCACAAAGCCAGCTGGATGACCTTGTGCCAGTCCCTCTCTCTCAGCCCGAGGAAGGAGGCAACGGCAAACCACTTCTGAAAAACCTTGCCAAGAAAACTGCAGGGACTCGTCCAGGCGGTCTCCAAGAATCGGACACGATTGAACAGATTAAAAAAAAACATATTTTGATGAACCAAATGTTGCCTTGTTGCAAGAATGAGAAGTAAGCTTCATATATTTTCAAACATGACCATTGTTGAAACTGACAGATTCACCCCTCCCTGAGATGGGGGAATACCGCAGGAAAATATATGCATATATTCAAATTTGGAGTGACTTCAGTTCTTCCTTTTCAAACTGGTGGAAGCAACTCTTTCCCACAGGTGGGTTAGGAATAGCTTTTATCTCTCCCAGTTCAAGGAGTTCAGGGCTCTTGATGTCAAACAGCACTGTCTGTTGTATTTGCTAACAAAGTAAATATTCACTTTGACAACTAAAAAGCAAATAGCCCAAATGTATGCAGGTGTTCCAGCAGCTGAAGCTTCTGATTGAATACATTTAGCTTTCTTTGCTATTTTTTTTGTTCCAGCTTCATTCCATTTACAGAGTGGGTAGCACCGGTTGCTCTCCAGTAATACTGGAGGGGAATTGTAGTCCAAATTTGGGGAGGGTATTATGTTGCCCCTCCACATCTTTGGGTCTTCCCTTCCCATAGCTAGACCTACCGGCAAATGGGACACCTCTCCGCAATCTTTTCTAAGCAGTTACAATGCCAAGATGAGGCTGCAGCATGTCAACATTCCTTGGAATGTATTCATGTGGGCCTCGGAAAGATGCCCCAGAGTTTCAGAGGTCTCACCTAATTTTTTGTTTGTTTGTTTGTTTGCAGATGAAGAGGAAGCTCTGAATTCTATTATGAAAGATCTCGCAGCCCTGGGCAAATGCGGGGGCTTCTTGGACAGCAACAGAAATAAAAACCATTCTAACAAACAGGTCAGTGATGGCCCTTCAGATTCCCTTCTACAATGCTCAGTGTTCCTGCACAACTTAAAAGGGATTAGATGTTGGTAGCATGTGGTTGCTCTGGGGTTTACGGCAGAAGAATATGAAATGGACAGGACCATTCGTGGTGGATGATAGAAATTGTGACCCTCTAAAAGGGAAGGAAAGTTACCTAGAGAAGGTAGAGTAGGTCATGCTGGGTGAAAGGAATGTATGGTCCATCTTGGCATTGGACAGCTTCATATATTTACTAGAGGTGCAGGATCAAGTCAGATCCAATCTGAATCAAGCCAGAAAAGAACCCTTTCTGCACGTGTGCAAAAAGGCATTGAATCATCAGCTTGATTTTGAGACAACTGATTTAATTTGATCCAAGCCAATAATCCAATCTGGAAAATCAATTTGCTTTGGAGATTAGACCCAGTTGCCTTTGAATCGACTGTGACTGCCCCTGTGTTTAAAGGGTGCTGCTCTTAACCCCTGCTGTCAGGCGAGCACTGAGGCGAATAAAAAAATTGAATTCCGAATTCCGAATAGAATAACACAAATTCTATACCAAGAACACCCCATCCTTCTCTTCCCATTGCTATAGCAACCCTTGCTTGTTGATGAAAACGAACACGCCGTTGAGCTCCAGGGCGTAACAGCTCTCTGAACTGAATTCAGTCCTATAGCAGCCCGTGCTGAAAAATGATTCAAGATGTTGAGCAAATTCACCAGGTCTCTTAACAGCTGTTGTGCTTGTCCAGTGTCCCAATAAGGCTTTGATTGACTTGTGGGATTAACTTTTTATGGAAACTGATGCACTGGGGGTGGGGAGCAGGCAGAACTTGGCAGGCGCCATCTTAGGACAATTTGAGAAGAGTTGAGAAGTAGGGATTAGTTCAGGAGATGAAACTTTCTTTACAAAGACTACACACATTCTTTTGAATTATCTGTTGGAGTTGGGTGGCTAATAAATTCAAATAAATAAATAAATGATTCTTGGAAGCTAAATGTGTTCAGCACACACCATAGTCTTTCTTGGGCTCCTTCACCCTCTTCATGTCTTTTCACCTCTGTCCTTATGCCAAATCTCAGTTGTTTGGGTGTATTTGAGAAAAAAAACAACCATCTAACCTTGTGCATCAGTCTGACAAGCAAGTGGCAACAGGTTAAGATCTCCACAACATGGAAATTAAAACGATGAGGGGCTGATGCTGAGGAAGATATAATTAACATCTCGTCATCTCCCATATTGACTACTGCAATGTGCTCTACATGGGGCTACCCTTGAAGAGTATCCGGAAGCTTCAGCTGGTCCAGAATGCAGCTGCGCGGGTTATTTTTGGTGCCCCTAGATCGGCACATATAACACCTTTACTGTGCGAGCTGCACTGGGTGCCAGTCCGCTTCCGGGTCCAATTCAAGGTGTTGGTTATGACCTTTAAAGCCCTACATGGCATGGGGCCAGGTTACCTGAGGGACCGTTTCATCCCCATTACATCGGCCCACCCCACCCGGTCAGGCAGAGAGGGCATGTTGTGGACCCCTTTGATAAGAGAATTCCATCTGGCGGGGTCCAGGAAGTGGGCCTTCTCTGCAGTTGCCCCCACCCTTTGGAACATCTTGCCCCCAGAGGTGAGGCAGGCGCCTTCACTTCCGACCTTCAGGAGGCCCCTGAAAACCTGGTTTTGCCATCTTGCATGGGGCGGGCAGGTGGGCAACCATCCATGGGGTTGGCTCGCACCTTAGAGCCCCTCCCACCTGATCAGAATTTTTAACCTCTTGGATTGTATACTTATTTATACTGCATTTTATATTTGTAATTGTTTTTATAGATTTTAATTGTTATTATTATCGTCTTAATTTTATTGTAAACCGCCCAGAGTCCCCCTTTTGGGGGAGATGGGCAATAGCAAAATTCGAATACTAGATAGATAGATTAGATAGATTGGATGGATGGATGGATGGATGGATGGATGGATGGATGGATAGATAGATAGATAGATAGATAGATAGATAGATAGATAGATAGATAGATAGATAGCAGTGGTCATTTGAAAAGCTGAGGAACATCTGTCAGCAATGGAGATTTTCTCCATTAGGGTGGAGGTGATGTGAAGGATGGTCTGATACTTTTGCAACAGTTCTGTGGACGCTGCATGACCTGATGAGAAGTGAAAAAGTGTTCCACGTGCAAAGTGGTCTCACTTCCCACCTCTTCCTCCCAGGATTAAGATAACCACAATGTATATCCAAAAATGCACTGTGGGGTCTCCATCCTTGTCGGTTACCATCTGTTGTAAAAGATATTTTATTCTGTAATGAGATCAACTTTTCAATTTATTTCCGAACATCTATTCCTGCCATTTTTCAGGGTTCTTACTGATAGTACAGAGGCCCTACGACTCTTCATAATAAGGTCCCCCAACCGATGTGTGTTAGGCAGCTGCAGAAACTGAAATTACGATTAAAATAAATATGAACAAATAAACAACAGCTCTGTATGGTAGGTTACGCTGCAAGATGGTGAATAGCCAAAGATCTCTTGATGAACTTGAAAACTGAGTATTGAGCTGGACCTGGATCATCTCCAAGATCTACTGCAATACTCCTTTTGATTTCTGAGTCCTCAGATGGTTACACACACACACACGCACGCACGCACCCAAAATTGCTCTCCAGTTGTTGGTTGGCTTTTTAAAAATGGTTAACCTTGTGCTTGTATATTTCGGAAATGGGATGTCCAAAGATCATGAACTGCATAAGCATCTCATACCATCTCTAGTTCAGGGGCAGATTTCTCTGCATCCTGATCCTCTGTCATTTTTTACTAAAAAGAAAGGTTCACTTCATTGAAGCGAGTCTATTCCTGTCCTGTCCCAACCTCCATCTTAGTTTTGACCTCATCAGAAATGTTCCAGTGTCTCTGGAAATGGAAATGCTTGTTTTAAGGTTGGAGCATGGATGAAATGTTCAGGACACTTCCAGTGAGGCTAAGTTGGGATGTTTTGACCTTGAAATGTTTTGCACTCCTATACGTTATGGTGCCATGTTTCTCAGCCTTGGCAACTTTAAGACGTGTGGACTTCAACGTGTGGCTGGCTGAGGAATTCTGGGAGTTGAAGTCCACACGTCTTAAAGTTGCCAAGATTGGGAAATACTACTATAGCGTTTCTTCAAGGTTCACCACTTCTGTTCTGTATGAGAAGTTTGATATAAGATAATGTAGAAAGAAGCTCTGAGAGGCATTCCAGATTCAGTTATGATACCGTAAAACCATAAAGTAGCATTCCTGGAATCCTCTCAGTGTCTGTTGCCTGACCTGGCCTACCTCAATGAGTTGACACACTTTGACCTGCATCTACCCAATATGGCTTTGCAGGTCCTCCCTAGATCTCCTCTGCAGGGAGGCCCCGGCCAGGTTGCTAACAGACATCCCAATTCAGCCCTGCACCCATGGAAGCCAGCCCCTTTAAGTTCAGTAGAACGTGGCTGTAGGACACGTCAAGTGTTTGTAGAGCCCAACTCTTTAATCTGCATCGCTGTTCCTGCGTTTTCTCCAACCGTCTCTAGGTCACACCAGGGTGCAGCAAAATATTTGAAGCAAGCTTTGTGTGCTGCTGATGGAGAAGGCACCCGTTCAGTGCCGGTCCAGAGAAGGACCGACAGTGCAAAATGGACACGGCCGGATTGTGGTTGTTGTTTCCCCTTCCCGTTGAGCCTCTCTCTCTCCCATGCTTGTTTTCCTAGCAAGTCGTATGTGAGTGCGGGGGAAGCCGTACCCAGCACAGTTTTTCTGAAGCATCCCTCATATTTCTCTTCTCGCCTGCCAACTGCTGTTCTGTGAGCTGGCCGGGGTGTTTTCCTTGGCCCTTCACCAAAGGAGGTCACTGTTGTTATTGTTTCACGCCGAAGAAAAAGGATGCAGTCATTATGTTTCCTCTCTTCGGGGGCTGCTTTAAACAAGTGTGTTGTCCATTTCCAGCAACAAATTGTTCCTAGACAGGGTTGTTCTGCTCAGCAAAAACAGCATCGGGTCCTAAGGACTGTTTTCCCTTGTTTGTCCAACCAGATGGGGATATAGAAAGGTTTCTCTTCAAGACAGATCGGTGTGACATCTCTGCACTTGGCCCCTCTGGGTGTTTTCAGGGAAGCACTTGGGGTGTGTGTGCAGTTTTAAGATGGGGGAGACCACAGATGAAGACTGCAGCAGGTGACTTGCAGGGAGAAGGTTTGGGGTCTTCCATTTCGAGATACAGCTTAGAACAGCCTTTCCCAACCTTTTGACCCTGGAGGAACCCTTGAAATATTTTTCAGGGCTTGAGGAACCCCTGCACATTCAGGTTCAGGTATAGGCCAGAAGTTCCAATATTATTCTATTTGTTTCATGGGTAGGCCTGCATATATGCAGTAACAGTGTTCCTAAACTGAAGAATTAAACTCTTGAATGTGAAGTTGCCCGAATTTGAAATCCTTTTTGAAATGAATCGTGATCTCCCAGAGAACCCCTAGTGACCTCTCATGGAACCCGAGAGTGCCACAGAACCCTGGTTGAGAAACCCTGGCTTAGAAGGACCTATCTATTAGGTTAAAGGAGAGGTGGATAATTTGTGGTCTTGAAAGTTGTGTGGGGTCTCTGAAGGCCTTTAATGCAGTTCTTGGAATCAGGAGGAGCTGGGAGGGGTGTGTCAGAAAAGTCAAAGTGGTGGCCACGGTGGTGCAGTTGAAGCTCCACCCCTTTTTAATGTGTGTTACAATGCATGTTAGCAGGGGTGTGGCTTTGATTGCACAGTCATGGATGCCTCTCCAAAATTCAATAGTGCAATAGCCAAAAATCAGTGGCATGCTTTCCAACTATTTTGAGCTGGGGAACCCCCAAAAACAGTCCTGGAAACCCTAACTGAAAAGAAGAAAATCACTACTTTCACTGCTGTTAGAAACCTGGGTAAAAGCATGGGAGAAAAATCACACACCCACGTCTGTGATACAACTGCCACCCTTTTGCATCATCACATGGCAGTTCTTGTGCCTCCATTAAGCATACTGATGCAGCCCTTAAGCCCCACAAGATTGCTCCATCCTGGTTCATCATACTACATTTGAGGAACACTAGTTGGACATGGTCCAAGGAAACTTCTTTCAAACAGAGTTTGAATGGTCCTTCAGCTGAGTATCTAGTGCCTGGCTGGGGACTTCTGGGAGTTGAAGTCCACACGTCTTAAAGTTGCCAAGGTTGAGAAACACTGATTGAGTTACTCAACTGGTGTTTTGTTACACAGCACAGAGACTTTCTAACAAGGCAGCAGGAGACGCAGGAGACGACGGCATCCCAGCTGAACTGTTCAAAATCTTGCGAGATGATGCTGTCAAGGTAATGCATGCTATATGCCAGCAAATTTGGAAAACACAGGAATGGCCATCAGATTGGGAAAAATCAACTTACATCCCCATACCAAAAAAGGGAAACACTAAAGAATGTTCAGACTATCGAACAGTGGCACTCATTTCACATGCCAGTAAGGTAATGCTCAAGATCCTGCAAGGTAGACTTCAGCAATTCATGGAGCGAGAATTGCCAGATGTACAAGCTGGGTTTAGAAAAGGCAGAGGAACTAGGGACCAAATTGCCAATATCCACTGGATAATGGAAAAAGCCAGGGAGTTTCAGAAAAACATCTATTTCTGTTTTATTGACTATTCTAAAGCCTTTGACTGTGTGGACCATAACAAACTGTGGCAAGTTCTTAGTGGTATGGGGATACCAAGTCATCTTGTCTGCCTCCTGAGGAATCTGTATAACAACCAAGTAGCAACAGTAAGAACAGACCATGGAACAACAGACTGGTTTAAGATTGGGAAAGGAGTACGGCAGGGCTGTCTACTCTCACCCTGCCTATTCAACTTGTATGCAGAACACATCATGCGACATGCTGGGCTTGAGGAATCCAAGGCTGGAGTTAAAATCGCTGGAGGAAACATTAACAATCTCAGATATGCAGATGATACCACTTTGATGGCTGAAAGCGAAGAGGAGCTGAGGAGCCTTATGATGAAGGTGAAAGAAGAAAGTGCAAAAGCTGGCTTGCAGCTAAACCTCAAAAAAACCAAGATTATGGCAACCAGCTTGATTGATAACTGGCAAATAGAGGGAGAAAATGTAGAAGCAGTGAAAGACTTTGTATTTCTAGGTGCGAAGATTACTGCAGATGCTGACTGCAGTCAGGAAATCAGAAGACGCTTAATCCTTGGGAGAAGAGCAATGACCAATCTCGATAAAATAGTTAAGAGCAGAGACATCACACTGACAACAAAGGTCCGCATAGTTAAAGCAATGGTGTTCCCCGTAGTAACATATGGCTGCGAGAGCTGGACCATAAGGAAGGCTGAGAGAAGGAAGATCGATGCTTTGGAACTGTGGTGTTGGAGGAAAATTCTGAGAGTGCCTTGGACTGCAAGAAGATCAAACCAGTCCATCCTCCAGGAAATAAAGCCAGACTGCTCACTTGAGGGAATGATATTCAAGGCAAAACTGAAATACTTTGGCCACACAATGAGAAGACAGGACACCCTGGAGAAGATGCTGATGCTGGGGAGAGTGGAGGGCAAAAGGAAGAGGGGCCGACCAAGGGCAAGGTGGACGGATGATATTCTAGAGGTGACGGACTCGTCCCTGGGGGAGCTGGGGGTGTTGACGACCGACAGGAAGCTCTGGCGTGGGCTGGTCCATGAAGTCACGAAGAGTCGGAAGCGACTAAACGAATAAACAACAACAGAGACTTTCATTTTAAGAAGGCTTTGGGGCCGTGTCCCATTTTCAAAACAGGAGGTCTGAACCCTTTTTTAAATGTTGGAAACCATTCAGGATCTCCATCTGGTGTACACTGAATTTTAATGACAATGTTTTTGAATACGCAACCCTCTTCATTAATGTTCTTGAAGTTTACCCCTGTTTCATTCTGCCCCCTTTCTTAATTTATTTGTTGTTCTTTTAATTATTTCATGATTCCTGACTATCCTGGATTCTTCAAGGCAAAATAAGGATTGCCACTTCTGAGGATGGAGGAATGAGTTGCTTCTTTGCGAGATGGGCAGCTATATAAATTTGAAAAAATAAAAGACATGAATGGCTTTCTCCCTATCTGCTCTTCTGGATAAAATTAGTGGAGACACGTAGTCCAAAAGCTATTAGAGAAGATGAAATAGTTTGCCTTGTTTCACTTAGACAAAAGCAGTAAGTGCATTTTTATCTTGTACGGATCCTTTCCTACTTGGTAATGCAGAGGGAAAAGATCAGAATCGTGCAAGCCGTGGTCTTCCCTGTGACACTCGATGGAAGGGAAAGTTGGACTTTGAAGAAGCAGGATAGAAAGAATATGGATGCTTTTGAATTTTGGGGTTGGAGAAGACTCCTGAGAATACGGTGGGCAGCCAAAAAAACAAACCAATGGATCATGAACAAATCAATCCAGAGTTCTTCCTTGAGGCACAAAGGACCAGGCTCAAATTATCTTACTTTGGACGCATTGGGTGAAGACCCAGCTCTCTGGAGAAGGCTCTGATGCTGGGAAAGGTGGAAGGAAAGAGAAGAAGAGGACGACCAGCAGAAGGTGGATGGACTCGGTTACAGAGGTGATGGGTGCATCATTGGAAGGACCAGGTTAGGGACAGATCATCACGTAGGCAATCTATCTAAGTGGTTGTTAAGAGTCGAAAACAACTTGATGGCATGCAGTCGTCGTCATCATCATCAACAATGCACAGGGATATAGCCTGCATTATCCAGACAGTTAGGTTGTGACAATATCAGATGTTTTTCGTATCCCAGATTGGTTTGCGTATGGACAAGTTTCTGTAAATGTCAGTGACAAAAAGCATCAGATTGAGCAGGCCAAAATGCCAGCAGGGACTTCTGGCCTAAGAGGGCATGTGGCAACCAGAGTTGCTTTTCTAAGCTCATTCCAGTGTCGCAAACAGACATTGTTGGACAGCTTCCTGGTGCTTTCCCATCCTTTGTGTTCACCTGCTCTCTCCAAAGGCCTTTCCCACTGAGAGCCACCTGTGACCCAAACATGCACCCAAAGAAGGTTGTCCCCATGGTGTTGCTTTCCCACATCCCCAGCTCAAGAGTGAGACAGGCTTAAACCCTCCATAACTATCGGGTTAAAGGAGTCTCCCCCCACTTTTTAATTTTTTTTTTAATTAAATGGATAAGGCTACCTGACTCCATCGCAGCTTGGGGCAGCGTACAATGCTGAAGCAATGCGAAAGAACGATGAGTATCTGAAGATAAATCTTTATGCCATTTGGATTCTAACACCATTTGAAGGTAGCTGCAAAATCTGTAATGGCATGTGGGAATGACCTTGAGAGGCACAGCCAGGAGAACGGTCAGATAAGACGTAGCTGAGCCTGCAGAAGGAATGGGATGTGGCAAATGTCTCAGAAGGGACCCTCCCTAGTTTCTTGGGCTATAAAGGCAAGGGGGAAGAGATGTACTTTCAGTCTTGCAAGATTCTGTTAATGTAACCTTACAGTACAGTAGACTTAGTTCATCTGGGCATGGTTCCTGTCTGGACTACCTCGCAAGGCTGGCAAAACCTCTTAGGTTTTCTCGCTATAGAACCATGTTCATGCTCTTTTAGCTTTCTGCCAACTCAAAGGCAACTGGAGAATGCTTCAGCTCAGCCACGGAGAAAGGCCTAACATCCATGCAAGCAATGATAACATGGTGGGACTAGATTAGCATCCTCTGCTTCATCGGTGTTTCTCTTACATTTGGGCAGGAATAGCTTAGAAGGTCCAAGGGACCCATAAGTGAAGTGGATCCACAGTGATGATCCAGTTTAGTGACCCACCAAAAGCAGCCTTGCTGATTTCCAACTTTGGGTGGGCCTTCTGCTGGTTATTGGTGCGATCCATCTCACCCCTTTGGGATGTAATCTTTTTAAAACACACATGCATGCTCTTTCCCTCTTTCACATAAATAGTCATTGAACTGAAACTTTCTCATTGCAACAACATATTTTCAGGAGTATAGAATGGAAACATGGAAACTGCTAATCATGTTCTGGATAAAGCTCAAGTGAGAGATTAGAAGTGTTTTCAGGAAGAGACATCATTCCCTTGTCCATCTAGGAATTCTTCTGTTTAGATACCAGCAGTGTGTTGCTGATCTTTCCAAATGATGCTCACTCCCAAGTATGGGATGCGCTTTTTCCATCCTGAAAAGAAACCGGAGAGAGAAGGGGGAGGGAGATAAGGCTGTAATTTATTTCTGCATTAAAAAAAAAAAATGATAGTGGCCGTGCCTAATTCTCCAACCAGTGGATTTTACTGAAGCCTTTTGTGCTCTAGGCCCACAAGAAACGGGCACATTTTTCCAAAACTTTCTGCTTGTGGAAGAACAAAATGTCAGGATTGCTCCAGTGTATTAGAATGGCAGAAATGCGGGTTTTGGCCTTGTTGGGAGGAAGCAAATCCAAATGGCAAGCTAAATCATATTCTGGTTTGTTTTACTATGTTGTCCGAGCTGTTGACCAGCTGATTCAGCACTGGAAATATTTTTTAAAGGGTCGTCAGCAGGAGGTATTTTCACTGGGTCCCACAGAACTGCATGTATAAGATGATCCTGCCCAACATTTTTGCAAGACAAGCAAATCATCACTAGGACATATTTTGCTTTCAAGCCACACTTTCAGCTATTCAAAACATGCACCATACATTATTTTGTCCTAAACTTTATTCCAATTCTGGAGGGTGGGCTGCAAGATATTGCAGATGCCAACTGAGGGAAGGGGACGGTGGGTGGATTGAAGCTGAGACTGAATACCTAAGACCAGGTAACATGAGAAGAACAGAAGAAAGTTGAATGGAAGACCTCCAGATTTATAGTTTAAACCCCTGCCTCGTTTCTGTATTTCTTTCTTTCTTTCTTTCTTTCTTTCTTTCTTTCTTTCTTTCTTTCTTTCTTTCTTTCTTTCTTTCTCTCTTTCTCTCTCTCTCTATCTCTCTCTATCTCTCTATCTCTATCTCTATCTCTCTATCTCTCTCTCTGTCTGTAGTTAATGGTATTCTATCTCTTTTTCTTACATAGTTGCGGAACGCCAGGATCAAGTTTGAGCATGATGGAGAAAAAAGGTACATCTTGGGTCTACAGGTTTAGATATATCACTTGGTTCTGCTGAACCTTAAAAAGCATAATTCATGAGTAAATAAAGCCCAACTTCATTCTTTCCCTCATTTGGTTGTTTCCCTCATAACAGAAAGTTCCCCTCTTGCAGGTAGCCCCACAAAATGATTATACTGAGATTTTGGCAATATTTTTTATTTATTCTCTTGCGCTTCCATGCCACTCCAGTTGAAAATGAATGAATTTAATTTAATTTAAAGAATTTAATATGGCCGATCCAGCCAACTTTGCAACTCTGGGCAGAGTACGGTAGATTAAACCAAAAACAAAACAAACCATTTCAGTGGAAATCCAAACCATTCATTGGCAAATGACTCTGAGCTGCTTACAGTCGCCATTCTAGCCATAAGGTTAAAATGCAGTTACGCCAATTTATTAAATGTGTTTGGTTTGTTAAGAATAATTGGGTGTGATAAGGCACAGCTACTATTCTATTTTCCACAACACGGTTGAGCAGGTAGAAAGATTCCTTTCCTGCTCTACAGGCACCGTTTTTCCTTTGATACAGCGTACATCAAGAGTTGTGTAACCAGCCTAAAGGACTCGTGAGATCCTGTGTGAAAGGAGGCCAGATTCTTAATAAATCTCCTGGTTTTGCTGGGCCTGGAGGTCGGGGATTGCATTGACACTCAGCAGGACCTTTCTAACATGGCTCACAATTTGGGTGACGGGAAGTTCACGACTTTAATTGGCTTCCATAACCGAGATTGTCTTTGCCTTGGTGCGCAAGGGCCTGTCCTTAGAAAAAGTATACGGTGGGGGTGGAATGATGTTATCAAAACAAACAAACGTGCATATGCGTTCTGCAGGATTATCCAGTTCCAGAGGCCAGTTAAGTTCAAAGAAGTTTTACAGAAAGTCATGGATGCTTTTGGGCAGATGATGGATTTGCATTATGCCAGCAACGAGGTACCTTGCATGTTGCTTGCTTTTCTGTCTGTGCGGTCAGCATTCTCTCGCCCCCCGTGTGCAATCTTGCAGCAACAAGCTGAGGATGCTTCTGAAAACAAACGGTTTGGCCAGTCTTCCTCCAGATCCACCCTAACCGCAGGGGTACCCAGACAGGTGTGTTGGAAACCTTTTCCTGGAAAATCCCTCGTTGGGAGGGCATTGTGGTTCAGGCCTGGAGCACCTGCTGGAGAAGATGCTGAGTTGGTGCTCAGCATTTGTACAAGCTGAAGAACTGGGAAACGCTTACACCTGCAATCCCAGGATTGGGTACTTGGCCCCATTCTCTGATTTGCTCTTTGCGGTTAACTGTGTTGTCTAAACTTTTCGTCTGGAGGTTAACTGACCCTTCCTGTTCCCAAAGTATTTTTGGTGGAGTGGCCGAAAATTGGTGCTTCTCTAGGAATGCTGTCTCTTTCTCCTTTGCACAGAACAATGGGAAAGAGACAGAAGTTCACCCTTGACTTACGGCCATTTGTTTAGCGACCATTTGAAATTAAGGTGGCACTGAAAAAAAGTGACTTGTGACCGATCCTCACACGACCAGTGCAGTGTCCCTGTGGTCTTGTGATCAAAATTCAGGCACTTGCTACTTCCCAGCCGGCTTCCGACAAACAAAGTCAATGTGGGAAGCCAGATTCGCTTAATGACATGATTTGCTTAATGACATTATTACTTAACGATTCACTTAATGACATGATTCGCTTAATAACATGATTCACTTAATGTGCACAGAGATTCGCTTAACAACTGTGGCAAAAAAGGTAAAATCAGGCATGGCTCACTTAACGACTGCCTCACATAGTGACATAAATCCTGGTCCCAATTGTGGTCGTAAGTCGAGGACTACCTGTAATTCTGTCCATAGTGGTGCCCAGCGTAGGTTTTCCCTTGACTTTTGTTTAATTTGTAGAAAGAGGGAGATAGGGAATGGTAGCCTCCCTCCCTCCCTCTTTGCAGCACCTGGGAGAATTTCAGAAATGGCTGTTCACCGCTGACTTGGTTGCTAGCAATTGTGTCCAGTTGGTGCACAAAGGAGAGTCCAATTGCAAGTTGCACGAACACAGACAATATAAGGCATTTTCGGATGCTCACGATCACATTCTGTGGCTCCACCGTGATTTTTCAAAAATGCAAAATGTTTCAAAAGCCCCTGCAAAACTTCTTCCAAGTTTAAGAGACATGTCACCAGTGTCCTGCTTATAGCCCAGTGATTCTCAGCCTTGCCATCTTTAAGATGTGTGGACTTCAACTCTCAGAATTCCCTAACCAGCCTTGCTGGCTGGGGAATCCTGGGAGTTGAAGTCCAGACGTCTTAAAGTTGCTAGGGTTGAGAATCACTGCTCTAGCCAGTAGACTTTCTGCACAGCCAAAGTTTCTAAAGTTCAGAACAGTCCATGGGGTGGGGTGGAGAATAAGTAAATAAACCTGCAGGTTTTGAAATCCCTTTTTCTGGTGGTGTGGTTTTGAGACAAGAGGCTGACTCTGGAGTTCGTTTGGGACCTGGGTTGACGGCTCACAACGCTACCCCCATCAGCCTCGCTGACTCAAGTCCTGGTTTAAGCACCGGGAGTTACAAAGCAATGAATCAGCACTTGGCAGTTGGCTTTGCCTCGGCCTTCCTGGCTTATTAATGTACCTATTCAATGTCCTAGATGCTTCGTTTCCTGAGTCTGCAACTTGCCAACTTGCACTCCGGTTTACATGCATCTATATTTAGGCCAGCGTCTGGTGGAGATGGTCCATGCACACAACAGTCTTGCTGGCGTGGAGAAGTCCAAACCTCCTTTTCAGGTTTCGGCAACAGGCAGGAGTCAGTGGCAATGGGGCACCAAGGATCCTCTTAAGCCTGATGTCTTTTGAGGTCTTTGAAGCTTGGTGCAAGGGTGCATGTATGACTGAGAACAGGAGGAGGGCTGTGGAAGGCTGCAGGATACTTTATTCCAGATTTTGGAAGATTAATGTACATTCCAAGGAAAGGCAAGAGAGAAGTGATTTGCAGCCAATTGCCAGACGAAAATGGTAAAACAAATTCCAGGGAGGGAGTGCAGAGGAGGGAAGAGAAATTGGAGGGAAGAGAAATTGTACAGCAGTCTAAGAATGTGAGTTCAATTCCTGATTCCTGTTGCTAGGAGAAGGACAAGTCATTCTTTAAGATAGGCCTCCCCTGCAAGGTTAAACTGAAGTCTGCCACCAATTTTGGTCTAGTCAGGGATGGACAGCCGACGGCCTTAGGACCACATGATGTTCTCAGTCTAATTTCCGTTCCCTATGGAAGTCCTCAGCCCAGACCTCTGATAGCGAGCTGCCTGGTGCTCTGCAGCTTGGGAAAAGGGAGAGTTTAGAAGTTGGAGGATATCAAAGAGACAAGGGGTGTCCCCATCTGTTGTGGCTCTGTTCCATTCTGCGCCACCAAAAGATAGCCCCCCGGAGCATACCTCCACCTTGCCTGCACCATCCACAGATTACCCCTTAGGGTAATTGAATAAAATTACCCACACTCCTCCAAGTGAAGAAGGCGACAGGGTATGGACTTTTAGACGACTCAGTCAATGAGCCGATTTGTGTGCATGCAAAAAAAAATAAAGCAAAAATAAAGAAACAGACTAGGAACGTAGGAAATCCAAAGAACATTGCTGGCATTCTTCTGTTTCTCTCCACCGTTCTTACAACCACCCTTAAAGCACACATTGGAACCGGGGCTCTCCCAGGATGTACAAGTGCAGAATTCTGGTCTCTGCATGTGAGAAATAATCCACATAAAAGCTGTCTGATTCCATCCAGCAAATGATACAGGTAGTCCTTGCTTAACAACCACAATTAGGACTGGAATTTCAGTTGCTAAGCAAAGTGGTCATTAAACAAATCTGACCCGATTTTACGACCTTTTTTGCAGCAGGTGTTAAGCAAATCACCATGGGCATTAAGCGAACCACATGGTCGTTAAGCAAATCACGTGGTTCCCCATTGATTTTGCTTGCCGGAAGCCAGCCGGGAGGGTTGAAAATGGCAATCACGTGACCACGGGATGCTGCAATGGTCATAAATGCAAACCAGTTGCCAAGCGCCCAAATTGTAGTCACGTGATTGTGGGGACCCTGCAACAGACATAAGTGTGAGGACTGGTCGTAAGTCCGAACCTTCGCTAAACGAATCCTGGACTACCTGTATGGCCTCATTGATTCAGGCAGCCAGATGAACAGCTGTAGTGATGCTACCGTTTCAGAAATCAAAGAAAGACATGGCAGGCTTGCATCTCTATTGCTTTCTTTTCCTCAAGGCCCGTCCATGCCTGTTTCTGAAACAAGCTAAGTAAGCGGTGGGTGGAAGCTGCCTTCAAAATGAATTGCTGCCCAGCAATTGCAGTCCAGTCGCTCCCTCTACATGTAGCCAGCCCTGTAGATCCCGGGCCCCAGATACTTTATTTTCTCAGTGCAATGCGGGTCTTCCTCTTAGCAGAGCGAGAGACGCTTCATGTCTCTCCTTTTCTAAGTAACTGTTTTGATAACTTTTATTCAGTTCCTCCTTGGGGGAATGCTATGATGGAAGGAAAGGTCAGAGCCCCTGGTGTTTGTTTCTGTTTTCCAGCAGAAGGCTCCAATTGCTTTGCACCGGCCGGACTTCGACGGCCGGACGGCCCCGGCCCAGCCGTTCCCAAGCCCCCGGCGTTCAGCCACTTCCTCCCTTTGCCCTTGTTTGCAACTCAGCTGCATCACCGGTGTTTGTTCAATCTTTTTCCAGCTCCTGATTCCCCTGAAATCCCAGGAAGATTTGGACCGGGCGGTGGAACACTTGGACCTGAGCCCTTCTCTGAAAAGCCTGAGAGTGTTTGTGAAGACGCCAAAGGAAATGAATGTGAGACCCCTGCTTTCTGCCCCCTTGGATTTGTGTACAGAGCAAAAGGCGGCACGGTCGTCCGAAGGAGTGGAAACACTTGTATATTTTGAGGATAGGATGGCTGGGAGGTTAGAAGGGCACCCTCTTGGAGTTGGTCTTTGGCCATTTCACTTCTTAACATTTTTGTTTACCCAGATCTGTATGGGAAATGGTGGTTTTTTTCCCCTCTCCCTGCTGCGACTCTGAGCTGTGATTGCTTGCTGCAGAGGGCAGCCTGGGGGGTAGCGACTGGATAGCAACTGGCGGCCTTTGTGCAAAAGCTGGCTTTCAGAGGAATGCGCCAAGTAGAAGCAGAAGGCCGGAAGTTGGGGGGGGGACACCTCTGCATGTATTTTTTGAACTCCGATTTGGCAAATTCCAGTGCTTCCTAAAACTCCATTGCCAAAGCTGTGATTTCTCACTGATTTTTGGTGGGAAACAAAAGGAAGACATTTTGAAAGTCTTAACATGGGTCAGAAGACCCCACTGCCACCTTCAGGACCTCTGAAACTTTGACCCTGCACAGTTGTATGATATCATGGTGTCCTCACCCCCATCTCTTCTGATCAAGGCCATTTTAAGAAGGTAAAAATGAATTAATCTGTACTTTCTACCTAGCTAGCTGAGCATCTAGTTGAGCTTGGCTGATCTGAACAAGCTAAGCAGGATCAGGCATGGTTAGTATTGGGATGGGAGATTTGTCAGCTAGACTGAAAAGTAAAAAAGAAAAACACCTTTGAAGAAGACAACAGCACCACTTCTATCCTGTTGCCAGGGAAAACCAGCTGGATTATGATGATGATGATGATGATGATATTATTATTATTATTATTATTATTATTATTTTCCACAATATCACCAGGAATGAAGTTTGATGGAAGGAGACTTTTTAAAAAAATTATTTTCTATCCTGCCTTTATTATTTTTATAAATAATAAAGGTGGCAGACATACTTTACTTTTACATGGCTTTTTTTAAAAAAAAAATCTCCACATTAACAGCTGTTGAATGTGGAGATTCCATTTCTTGATTCTGACTTGTAGCCGTTCGGCTAGCCTTTCGTTTGTTTAAACCATCCAAACGATGTGCAAAGGGTTCCATTTTTGTTGCTCAGACAGGATCATGGCATGATTGGGGTGAAGTTAACAAACACTACCCCCTCAGTGGTCTAAAGTAGCATTCCTCAATACATGTGCATGGTACATGGTGGCATGCAGAAATA
This sequence comes from Candoia aspera, assembly GCF_035149785.1. Taxonomy (NCBI): domain Eukaryota; kingdom Metazoa; phylum Chordata; class Lepidosauria; order Squamata; family Candoiidae; genus Candoia; species Candoia aspera. Next base: position 5,167,462 of record NC_086156.1, on the reverse strand, counting down.
ATCTAGACAGATGCGAGTCCGCTGTAGAGCAGAGAAAGTGGGGGGACCCCCATCTCTGGATGACTATGCTGAGCAAAGGGAATAATGCATCTCCCTGGGATGTTTTCTGGAGTTTGAGGTTAGAATAACCCCTGAGCAGTTTGGGCCTAAGGGAGAAGTGGAGTGAGATGCAGTGAAATAAAATGGAATGCAATTTATAAAAATAATAAAGGCGGGATAGAAAACAAAATAAATAAAATAAATAAATGTTTTATGCTAACTTAGCATTCTGCCATTAGCATTACCGGGATGTATTTTTGGCATTTGGGCAGCCATCATGCAAACACTGCTTCAACCCCAGGTAGTTCTCATTATTTTACAGGTAGAGTGGGGGTTTAATAGTATGTATGTATGTATTTATTTATTTTTTATCCCACCTTTATTGTTTTTATAACTAACTCAAGGGGGCGAACATAGCTAATACTCCTTCCTCCTCCTATTTTCCCCACCACAACAACCCTGTGAGGTGGGTTGGGCTGAGAGAGAACGACTGGCCCAAGGTCACCTAGTTGGCTTTGATGCCTAAGGTGGGACTAGAACTCTCATACCACGCCTGATTGGCTCTTGGGCTGAGAGGGAGGGACTGGCCCAAGGTCACCCATCCGGCTTTGATGCCTAAGGTGGGACTAGAACTCTCCTACCACGCCTGATTGGCTCTTGGGCTGAGAAAGAGGGACTGGCCCAAGGGCACCCAGCCAGCTTTCATGCCTGAGGCAGGACTAGAACTCTCCTGCCACGCCTGATTGGCTCTTGGGCTGAGAGGGAGGGACTGGCCCAAGGTCACCCAGCCGGCTTTCATGCCCAAGGCGGGACTAGAACTCGCAGCCTCCTGGTTTCTAGCCCAGCACCTTAACCACTAGACCAAACTGGCTCTTCGTCTCTCCTCTTGCCTTCCCAAGTTACTTCTTTACAATACAAAGAAAACTGGTGGGGGGGAGAAGCCAGAAGGCTTTGGCCTTACTATTCAGTGATGTCACCTTGAATAGATCACCCAAATTCCACTTGATTCCCCCCACTAGCTGAGCACTGGAGCTTTCTTGGAAAGGCTGGGACATTTGATCCATCGTTTCTCGGGGCTGAAGGTGGGGCCTTCAACTTTCCTTCTGTTTGTAGCCTCTGCAAGCCAACAATACCAAGCAGCATGAGATAAGGATATCTAAATCCATGGGAGATATACTGGGATCTCTGTATAAAGACACCGAGAGGACACGAAAGCACTCAACAGGTCAGTGAGATGCAGTTGTGCAGTGGACCACGTTCGTCTGAGGATCTCCAGTAGCTGGGAATGATCCCATTCTTGTATCTGGTCAGAGGATGCTCTTCAACCTAAAGTGTCTGGTACAGTGTTCCTCACCCTTGCCAACTCCCGTGTGGGGGAGATGGGCGGTGATAAAAATATGATTGATAAATAAATAAATAAATAAAAAACTTTAAGACGTGTGGTCTTCAACGCTCAGAATTCTGGGAGTTGAAGTCCACACGTCTTAAAGTTGCCAAGGTTGAGAAACCCTGGTCTAGTGGCTACTCACAGGCTTCTCCTCCAGTCAGTGGCCTGCCGGCATGTAATTCTGCAACTGCATTGAACCTAGGAAGGTCTGTATCTGGTCAGTGTTTGGATGGGAGACCTCTGCCCTGGCAATGCCATATCTAATACTTTTAGCTTCAGTGAAGAATGATGTAGACAATCAAAGGCGTTCCATGTCCAGGGCTGGATTTGGGTCAGAAGCTTGCAGAGCAGATTTTGGTCCCTGCTACCTGGAGTTCAAACTTCCCTAAATCTGAGGTAGCTCCCACCTATAAAGTAGGTAGGAGCTACCTTACCTGGAGTTGACCCCCTCAATGCCCCAACCTATAAGGCAGTTTTGCCCCATCTGCAAGGCAGCTTGGCCTACCCTGGTGTTTCCCAGATGTGCTGGGACTGCAGATCTCAGAGTTTCAGCCGTCTTCCAGGAACGGCAGGCCCACCAAGAACGGGTGAGTGAGTGGATCCATGGCTGATACTTGGGTCTTCCTTGCCATGTTCTAGTGAGGAGTTGAAATCCCAACTTCTGCAGTGGACCAGATTGTAGGGGAATTTGCTCTAAGAGATGGGCTCAAGAAGGATTTCCCATCCACATTACTACATTTGTCTTACTCCTTTGCTGGAGATTCCTGGCAAAGGCCAAAGCACTGATTTTTTTAAAACTATCACGCCTTTTCTCCCTTACGTTGCCATTGGGTCTTTGCCCAGAATCCTGGGAGGCAATTGGAAAACTGTTTCAGAAACAAAATGTGCTGGTCTGTTGTTCCATTGAGTCTCTGCAGATGTCCTCTTGTGCTTGAACCAAATGGATATGCTTGCTGTTTTTCTTCGGCCTGCCAGTCGAGTTTGTTAGCAGACCAGTGACTTTCAGAGTTAATATATACTTGTTGTTGGCAGAACACCCAAAAGATTCTTCTTTTGGCGAAAGAGGCAATGCTTGGCAGAGGGTCTTATTCATTAAACAGACAAGGGGGAAAAGGAATGTGCGAAAAGGAACAGAGGGTATCAAATCTGCAGTACCTGAGGATTGCAAATGTTCCTTCCAACAATGGGTTTGGAATGACTGATAAACGTAACTCTGTTTTTTCCAAAACAAAGCAGTTTTTTAGTCCTCATGGTTGGAAGAGAAAAAGAATCCCAAAGTGTTGTTGGCATTTTCCTGGGGAGGAAAATCATCCTGAAACCTAGAGGCAGCTTTACCAGATGGGAATGCTTACAGGTGCTCAGCTTACTCCAGTGTTGAAGCCCAGTATATTTGAGGGAAGGAGCAAAATATAATCCAGAGACTGGGATGGAAAATGTAATGCTTCTAATGTCCATCAAAGGGTTGTAGATACTGGGTCTTTCATAAAGGGCCCAGCATCTCCAACCCTTTGATGGACATTAGAAGCATTACATTTCGGTTGAACTTAGGATCCAAAGCTGGAGGGAGATGATGGTAGTGATAATTCTGGTTTCACTAACGGTGTGTCACAGTTGGTGTTAGCTGGGGGATCTGTATTTGGAAAAAGGAGAACACCCCAAGAAGAGAAGCGGGAGCAGAACTACGAAGCAGCTACACTAAGTCAGGGAGGTGGACCAGGGTGTGTCAAATCCAGAGGAGGGTTGAGATACCCTCACTTCATCCTGTGGGTTCAGCCCTTGCCACTACAAGTTCCCTCTAATGCTGGACTTCAGTTTCTGTCAGCTTCAGCCTGCATGACCAGTTCGAAGGGGCTGTGAGGGTTGTAGTTCAAAAACAACTGGAGATCTCCAGGATGCCCACTCTTGCTCTGGGCCAGAAGGATGGAGATAGAGTCGGTTTAGCACTTCCATTCCTTACTGAGTGAGGGCCCATCACTCAGTAAGCTTTACATGCGTGTTGATGGTTCCAGATGTTCTCCTTGGCATCTCCAATGAAAGATCTCAAAGACCAGGTCCAGGAATGATCCTCTGCCTGAAACAGGTACCCTCCATAGGGTTTGGTCATGCTATCTGAAGGCTTCTGGAAGTTGTAGTCCGAAACATCTGGAGGGTACCAGTTGAAGCCAGTCGTAGCAGGGCAGAGTTCTGCTTCCACTGAGGGCAGATGTCTGCCCAACATCATCATCTGGCATGATGTGTGCGAAGGGCATTCTCTTGACTCTTCTATTTTCCTTCATGCCCTACATCCCCTGCTCAGTGTTAGGACTGGATTGCCAGCCTTATGAAACTCTTCACTTTCAAGGCCACCCTCCCCTTCCCTGCTGTTGGGATCCACACTCATCTCTCGATCTGGGTGACACCTGCCTGTCTTGCAGGCTCTCTGCACACTGGTCGAAGTTCTCCACCTCCCGGGAGTGTTCCTGAAGAGCAGCAGCAGATCGCTCGCCAGGGATCGTACACCAGCATCAACAGCGAAGGAGAGTTCATCCCCGAAACGATGGACCAAAATGTAAGCTGCATTGAAAAGCTTGGAAAGAGAATCAGACCCCAGAAGTCTTTGGCTCTGGAGTGGCAGAAGAAAGGATGTGATGGATCAGCTTGACTTAGCCCTGTAAAGTTCCCTGGGATTCTTCACAACCTAAGGATCCGGTGCCCTCCTGGTTGTACTTTGCTTGGCTGGGGTGGCACGTGCTTAAATGGGTCTGCTTGGGGCTATTTCAAACATGTTCTGAAACCCTCCTCATTTCCCCCCTTCCTTTTTCTCTCAAAGTTGTTGGACCCATTTATTAGCCCGGACGACTCACTTTCTGGTAGCTGTCAGTCCCTGGACAGATCCATAGACAGGTAAGGGAGGTATAGGATAATAGCAGAAATGGCTCCCTGGGAGATGAGTGCAAGAAAGAGGTTTTACCAGGGAACTGTTTCGCCCCCTTTCGAACCAGAAGGGGTGCCTGTTTCCACATGTTCTTGCTTATTTCTTGAGGTCATCATGAAGTTCTGGGGGTGGCAACAAGGGAGGGGGGGGCTCCTCAGGGGTGGTGTCCTGGTTTCAGAATATCCTCCTTGGAGAGACTTGCCTGGTGCCTTCCCTGTCCTCTCTGAGATTTCTCAAGCAAGGACCTTTTATTAAATGAACAATAATTTATTAAGTATAAAAAGTGAGGAATTATTAACACCGAGCTGCTGATTTTTATGGTTCTTTTTCTACTCTCTGGGTAGATACAGGCCTTCTGTTATGCATCACGCTCCTGGTGTGTTTATTAATGCAAGATGCCTAACATTTTCACGTGGTGAGATAGACATTGCTAAGTTTAAAATTTATGCTGGAATTTAAAATGATAATGCGTTATTAAGATTTTCAGTCCCAGCAACGGAGGGGACCAGTTTGGAAAAGGCAGATGTAGAATAAGCAATGCCGACAGCTGAGCGTATTTTGCTGGATCTAATTTAATCTCTTTATGCAGTCCACCTTTCAGCCAAACACCTGTTTCAAGAAGGAAGAGAGAAACCAAGGACAGCTTGGAGTGTTTAGGTGAGAATGCTAAGCACAGCATGGTTGAGTTCAACCAGGATTGATATACCCAAGGCCTCACCAAAGTCTTGGAAGGCTGAAGATGGGTGAAAATTCCCCCAAAGCAAGAACGTAAGAAAAGTTTTAGCTGAGCTCTAGAAGGCTGCAATGTCAGAGGTTCTGAATGACGGCAAGCTCCTCAGAGTTCTGCTCAGTCAGCCCCAGAGAACGGGGATGCTCCGCCGGCCGATACGTTCAGGATCAGACATTTTGCTTGCAGAGATGATTCCCGGTGGAAGGCCTGACTTCGGTGTCCGTGTGTAGCTGGTGAAATCATGGAACATTTCCTCACTGTTCTGTTATCGTGACCCCTGCTATTAAAAAAATGAATACATGGCAGGGGGCCCAGAGATGATTAAAAAAGAAAGAAAAGAAAGGCAGTGTTTGGCTTGAAGCGATATTGCGTTGGACCAAGCTGTGGAAGCTGACCTTCAGATTCAGGCTGTGGGACTCTGGGAATTTTTAATAGGCCTCCGGGGTGCGAAGCTTAAGTTTCTGATTAAGCGGCCATTTGCCTAAGCCCCAGCTGTCCAGCTCAGTCAACAGCCCCCTGCTTTCTTCCCTATTCCTTATGGCCATCTCAACATCCTTCAAGAAGAGCATGTTAAGGAGAAACAGCCAAACAGTCTTAGGAGGTGATCCATCAAGCAGTGGCTAAATGAGGTGGAGAATGAGTAGGATTTATGGCTGGGCTTAAGTAGGACTGCAGAAAATTAGTGAAAGGAAACAAAATGAAATGTAAGCCTTTTGTAACCGTTCTCCTGGCTGCGATGCTTGCTTTCTGTAGCCGATCCCCTTGTGACTACATCTTGTTGTTGTTTTGTAAGAATATTGTTTTCAGCAAATGGGCCCATTTCTCATTTCTCTGAGTCACGTATCCCTGTCTTGGGGAGGCTGCTAACAGCCTGATTGTGCAGAAATTGGCGATGTGAAAACAAAAATTGAGCTTAGGATGAAACTGCAGATTCTACCGTTCTTTTTGCACGTATGTACAGTACAGACACACTCCCATAACATGTACATTTCAAATAAACTGAGTCAGCAGTGGATGAAAAGAGCATGTTGGAGTGGTGAAAAGAACTCTTTTAATCTTTTCCTCCGTTGGTAAAAATAATGGGAAGAGTCAGCCGTAAACGGGGGAATCTAGGACAACACATATTATTGGATTCTACCTCTAAGTCAACTTTTAACTCTGGTTACCATCTGGAGTGGCTCCAGCTGTCTTGGATTTTATTGAGCAGGTAGGGGTCAAGCATGCAAAAGTTTTCCACCTGTTCACTCCGTTCCTCTTCCTTTGCCAGATTTCGATATTCCGTTTTGTGAGCGAGGGAAAGGGGGCACCTTTCCGAGGCAGTATCATCTCTCTCAGAGTCGCAAGGATTACAATGACGGTAAACCTGTCAAAACAATGGTTTAATTGTTTCTGAATGGTAGAACATAAGGACTGGAAACAGGGGTGCCTGCAGGGTGGTCAAAAAGGTCGATACGGTGGGCGCGAAGGTGTGATCAAAGCTCTGCCAGGGCCATGCACGTAAAAAGCAGAACTTCAGTCTTACCATTGTGACTTGTGACTTTTGACAAGATGGCTGCCATCTTGACTTTTTTGACCATACCCTGCAGACACTTTTGGTAGGAAGAACCTTAGCTAGCCCAGTTTAGGAACCTCCTACTATAGCACTACTACAAGTCAAATTCCTTGTATGTTTGATCATGCTTGGCCAATAAAGTATTGTATTGTATTTTATCTACTACTGCTATTAAAAGAGGAAGGTGTAGATGGACTTGGAGGGAAGGATCCAACAGGGCACAATCCTTGCCCTTGAATTGTCTGTGTGAACCCTTTATTTCCAAACCTGTAAGAAGATGGCATGCCATGTTTTATAGACAGGATAAGATTTTTCTCTCTTCCACACTAATTAAGGTGTGTGTAACTGAATGTGTCCTGTGTAAGGCTTTCCGTTAACCCATACTGGTTTTGGACAGATCATCACCGCCTTACTGGTTCCATCATCTCAATGTGTTGGAAAGTAAAGAAGCTGAAGAATACTGCAGCTTCCTCTGGACCTCTTCCTGCAAAGGGCCTTGAGGAAAGAACCAGAGAGATTTTCTTGCATTCTCTGCTGCAGCCAGCCTAAAATCAGTCCTGTCAATGAATAGATTGGAGAGCTCAGATCCGGTATTTTGGAGTAGCAGTTCCCAATTTGTATCTGTGTTGGCTGAAAATTGCAAGACTGAAGTCCAACATGTGTGAAGGACAAATTGGGGAGTATAATAGCACTCAAGAGCCAGTTTGGTCTAGTGGTTAAGGTGCTGGGCTAGAAACCAGGAGACTGTGAGTTCTAGTCCCACCTTAGGCCTGAAAGCCAGCTGGGTGACCTTAGGCCAGTCCCGCTCTCTCAGCCCAAGAGCCAATCAGGCGTGGTAGGAGAGTTCTAGTCCTGCCTTAGGCATGAAAGCTGGCTGGGTGACTTTGGGCCAGTCCTTCTTTCTCAGCCCAAGAGCCAATCAGGCGTGGTGGTAGAGTTCTAGTCCCGCCTAGGCATGAAAGCCGGCCGGGTGACTTTGGGCCAGTCCCTCTCTCTCAGCCCAAGAGCCAATCAGGCGTGGTATGAAGAGTTCTAGTCCCGCTTCAGGCATGAAAGCTGGCTGGGTGAGCTTGGGCCAGTCCCTCTCAGCCCAACCCACCTCACAGGGTTGTTGTGGGGAAAATAGAAAGAGGAAGGAGTATTAAGTATGTTTGCCATCTTGAGTTATTTATAAAAATAATAAAGGCAGGAAAATAAACAAACAAACAAATGAAAGGCAGACAGAAGAAAACTAGGATCTCTGTCACCCCAGAATGCAGGACACGGAACAGTGACCTTGAGTGACTGGAAGACAGGAACGTCCAGTAACTTCAGACCATTTGTTGATCCTTGTTGAATATTACAAACATTTTAAAGGGGAGCCATTTCCATAGGAAGATGGTGGTCTTCATTTCATGGGGTGTCTTCAGGAGAGATTGGATAAACATTCCTTGGTTGGGAGGTCCTGTTGGCTGATTTGTTTGGTTCTAATCCTATGACCTTTAGACCTATGTTTATTTTCTTGCTTTGGGTTATTTATGCTGTTTTTTGGTTTTTTTGCTGTTACTTTAATTGGGATCCCACACCACTCTCATTTGGATCCATGCCTGGCCTCTTCTATGAATCATGGAATTCTTTGATTTTAGAATTAAGGTAGAAAAACAAACCAAGATGACTGATAAAATTGGACTGGACAATTTTGAACAAGCAAGAGAGTCCGATCCGATTTCAGTGAGATCCACCCATCTTCAGAATTAAACAGTGTTCCTGTTCAGTCTACACACACATGGGGGGAACTGCACATAAATGCAAGAAACCCTTAGGAAAAGCTACATGTACACACAGTATACCGGGCAGCGCAGGAATCCATGGTTTCAGTTCTTCTCTCCCCATTGCTTTCCAAGGCCGAAGGACGTTCCCCAGAAGTTACGCTCCTCCAGAGAACCTGTTTCAGCTTCTGCCTTCCAGCCGGACGAAGAGCTTCAATGGAGACAACAAACTCATCACCTTGCGGTACGAGGAACGTGGGAGCAACAAATGGTGGCACAATTGTGACAAGATCTTTCAAGGCTTTGGCTCTTCTCCTGCCAAGACCAGGAAATGTAAGTTGCCTGGCAATGGGCTTCTGCTGGGTATGTGGACCTGGATGGGAGTTCTCTTTGTTGGCTGTGTTAAATGCTATCTTGGAACACTTGGACTTCAGCCAGAGAAGGAACATCAGGGCTGGCTGGTACAGGTAGTCCTCGTTTAACCACCACAATTGGGACTGGCATTTCGGTTGCCAAGCAAAGTGGTCATTAAACAAATCAGACCCAATTTTACAACCTTTTTTGTAGCCGCCGTTAAGCAAATTACCATGGGCATTAAGCGAACCATGTGGTTGTTAAGCGAATCACGCAGTTCCCCATTGATTTTGCTTGCCGGAAGCCAACCGAGAAGGTCAAAAAATGGTGACCACGTGATGTTCCAATGGTCATAAAATTGAACCATTTTTCGAGTGCCCAAATTGTGATCACATGACCGTGGGGACCTGGCAGCGGCCGTAAATGTGAGTACCAGTCGTAAGTCGGTTTTCCCAGCACCATCGTAAGTCTGAACCATCACTAAACAAATGGTTGTTAAGCAAGGACTACCTGCGATGAGACTGCTCATTTAGGGGTTGTTCAGAGTTGATGACCTTTGAGGATGCTACTTGCATTGAGAGGGAGGGGAAACACCTTTGAATGGCGAGGAAACCATCTCTTGTTTGCCATTTTCAGAGGCAAGGTGATGATTTCAAAGACTGAACAAGGAGCAGGTCTACCCCAGCTATCAGAACAGGGCTTCTCCTCTGACTCAAAAAGCAAAATGAATTGGCCTTGAAGAAATTCCTTCCCTGATCAATAGGTCAGTTGGGCATCTTCCATCGTGGATCTTGTAGAGTTAAAAGAAAAACTGAATGGCCGAGAGCGCCATCATCTCTCAGATTTTCATTGCAAGGCTTCCCTGGAATTACAGAGGGCCACCTCAATGTTCCTCTGCGTTTTTGACACCTAAGGAGCAAGTGTGTTGGGAGTGGGGTCTTTATTCCCTGCAGGAATACTAATTGTCACTCTGACAAGGTTCGGTGATTTCCCATTCAGCTCCCTGAAAAATTAACAGTCACCTCCCTTGTAACCACAGAAGCTGTTCCCCCAATTTCCAGATGGAGCTCCCAAAATTCTGGGAATTGCAGCCCTAGAACATGTGGATGGAAAAAACTGAACTGCAGAAGAGTTTAGATGATGGTGGAGAAAGTGATCCTCTGAACACGGTTAGATGCACAACTCAGGCCTTCTAGCTAGTGTGCCTGTAGTCATGAACTGCACCAAGACTATCTGGAGGTCCAAAGATTATCCACTCCCAGCCTAATTAACATATCCTCCCAGTATCTTCAGGCATTTCGAGCCATGGTGAAGCCTCTGAGATGTCCTTCACTCTCAGCCTTGAGCAGGCTTAGACCTCTGAACTTTTTAAATCACACCCTACTTGGATGGCAAAGGATAGTCCTTCGCTATCGGTCACTTTATAATCATCATCTTAGCTCTGAAAATGACAAAGAGAAAGAAAACACAGAGGTGTTTCCCCCTCTCAACACAAATAGGATCCTCAAAGGTCAAAAGAATTCCTGAGCCCAGATTTTCCACCCCTATTTTCATATCCCCTTCGTGCAAGGGGAAGTACCAGAGATGGGAACCTGGCAATTTTGGGGAGACAGGAAAATTCAGAAATGGTAGACAGTGGGGTAGGTAACTGGAGGGCACTATTTTCCTCTAGACGGTGAGTTTTTGCTACCAGTTGGGGATTTTCTTGCCTCCCCTAATGGTCAAGCTGAACATTCGCAGTTGAGAGTTTTCTGTTGAACGCGAAATCCTGGGGATTTTGAATATCTATTTATTTATTTGCTGTCCAATGCCATTTCTATTGCATTTCCAAGTTTTCCTTATAGCCTGTTCAGAAAGCCCTGGGACACAGCGTTGGCACGTCCATTCTGGCCATCGGCATTTTTGTAAACGAGGCTGAGCAGAGTTAATTACCATTGAATTAGTCAGAAGGTATACAGTGAATCTGCTTAATTTTGATGAAACCTGAATTTAGTGATGTGTTGGCAGCTGAAATCCAGGCCAGGCCTAAATCCAGCCGATAATGAGTTTCGAAAGAGTGGCCAGGTCCTTAGATGGCTGTTCTCCAGGGAAAGCACAAATTCTGTATGAGGAAGGAAATCAAGTTAAGTAAAATGCAGATAGGTTAGCTCCAAAGGCCAGCCAATTCTTTAGAAGTCCCAGCCTCTACACAGGCTAGAAACCTGAAGTGAAAGCTGACGTTCTCCAGCTTTTGATGAAACTGCCAGATTCTGCCCTGGAAAGAGGTGAATTTCCCCAGTGTTGTGCATGATCATTGCATATTAGGAGTTGAGGGAGTTTGGGGAGCTGGGGTTGTGGGGGTTTTCTCCTTCACCGTGACCTTCTTTCTGCCCCTTCTCAGCACTGCAGGCCCCCGTGAACTGGAGGCTTGGAAAGTTGCTGGGCCGAGGAGCCTTTGGGGAAGTCTACCTCTGCTACGATGTTGACATTGGACGGGAGCTCTCGGTGAAGCAGGTGCCTTTTGACCCCGACAGCCAAGAGACCAGCAAAGTGAGTGTTTGGTCCAATTAAGAAACAGGAATTTGCTGCCCTTCTCACACACTTCATGTCTGTCTGTCTGTCCATCCGTCCATCTCTCTGTCTGTCTCTCCCTCTCACCCTGTCCATACATCTCTCCATCCATCCGTCTTTCTCTCTCTCTTTCCCTGTCCATCCATCCATCTGTCCATCTCTCTGTCTGTCTCTCCCTGTCCATCCATCCATCCCTCTTTCTCTCTCTCTTTCCCTGTCCATCCATCCATCCATCCCTCTGTCTGTCTATCTCCCCGTCCGTCCATCTCTCTGTCTGTCTCTCTCTCTGTCCATCCAACTGTCTGTCTATCTATCTCCCTGTCCATCTGCCCATCCATCTCTCTGTCTCTCTCTCTCTCTCTCTCCCTGTCCATCCATCCATCCATCCATCTCTCTGTCTGTCTCTCCCTGTCCATCCATCCATCTGTCCGTCTCTCTGTCTGTCTATTTATCTATCTCCCTGTCTGTCCATCCATCCATCTCTCTGTCTGTCTGTCTGTCTCTCCCTGTCCATCCATCTCTCCATCCATCCATCCATCCTTCTTTCTCTCTCTCTTTCCCTGTCCATCCGTCCGTCCATCCATCTCCCTGTCTGTCTGTCTGTCTCTCTCTCTCTCTAATATGCACATATTTAAACACACAAAAGGCTTCTTTCCTTGCCGGTGCTGTAACTTTTTTAAGGAGGCATTTCTATAACAGAGTGAAATCTTGGTTTAAAGGACCCTCATTTAGCAGGCTCATGATCACAATTGACCAAATTTTGGTTGACAACTCACAAAATAACAGAGAAGTCCATTGCATCTGAAGTAATCTGGAAGAGGCATTTACGCTCATTTGGTATTAATTCTTTGCATTCATGGTGATCTGTATCATTTGTGTAATGAGGTTGTTGCACAAAGAGCAGGTGTGATGTCAAGGTGCCCCCCCAGAACTGGATGGCCCCCACCCTGCTGTTGTTTAGAAGGGATGTTAAGATCTCTGACCTTTGGCCTTTGGCAAGGGAGGGTGAGATCCCTTGCTTCACGGCACTTGCCATCTTTTTTCTTGGCACTTGCCATCTTTTTTCTTTTATTGATTTTATTATAATTTCTTTGTTGTGAGCCGCCCAGAGTCCTTGAGGGTCAGGCAGCATACAAGTTTAATAAATAATAATAATAATAATAATAATAATTAATAATAATAATAATAATAATAATTATTATTATTATTATTATAGGTAGTAGTATTATTTGCATCCCTTTATTTGCATCTGATGTTATCACACAAATGGATGCCGGTCATTCAGTTTGCTTAAGCTGTGCAGTGGTGTCATCATGCATGTAATCTCAATCACCACAAAGGACTTAACTTGTCATTTTATGGACATTTGGGAGGAACAGATATTCCCTCACCCCCATTGAGCCAGTAAACTGAGATTTCATTCTAATCAACCTAAGTGGGTAACCTTAGGTTGATCCTTTTTAATAGACATCCTTTAAAAAAAAAATTATAACCCTCCCCAAATTCCCAGTTACAGTCCCAGCAGGTCCACTGGATTAGGGAAGGCTGTTAAACAGCTCTTCCGTTTTGATTCCTGTTGCTTCTGGATTCAGACAGGAAACATTACTGGCCAAATATTGTTTAGCAATGGAGTCACTTTCCTGGAAAAGCCCTCAGATTTGCATGATGCTCACTGTAGTAACAAGTTGTTACTACTGGAATTGCAAAGGAAGAAACAGTCAACTTTTATGTTTTGAATTCGGAGACAAAACATTTCCAAGAGCCAACACACGATAGCTGCAAAAGGCCATCCTTGGGGGATCTGTGGGTGCCTTTAAATATCTGGGTTTTACCACCCTGAAATAGGAAATGAAAGAATGTATGTGCTACATTTATATAGTTTTGATCGTACTTACTGTCAAAAAATAACAATAAATGGACAAACACCCATGTGGGTGCATATCATTTACAAGCCATGACCTTATACAGCAACCTGGTTGCTTGATGCGCAAACTCAGGAGTGAATTAATGTTAAGGGAATTGTTTGACCATTTGCAGGATGCTTGGAAATGTTCAGCTGAGTCACCTTGAGCTTGCTAATTCGTCTCCACTTTTCACTGGCAGTTAACAAAGGATCTGGGAAATCTGCCTTGGTTCCCTGTCCAAATTTGGTCTGCTCTTACTGACAGTCATGGAAGGGAGATTTATCAAGGGCTGTCTGGCCACCCGGCTATTCAGGATTGCCGATTTTAGAAAGAGGGCGGTTCTCAATTCTCATGCTTCTGAGGTTCTCAGACGCATCTTAGAGGCCACCATTGGAAACAGGATGCCTTGGCTAAGTAGACCTTTCAGCGTCCTGATCCTGCAAGCGGGCTGAGTTCTTGCTTCTCGATCAGTTTTGCATCAATGGGACAAAATGGTTGCACCAATCCGTACTCCCCTTAAGCAGCCCAGTAAAAACGGAAGTCACTTCTGCAAACTCATGGCTCGTTCCTTGCAATGTTGGGGTTGGAGATGTCAAAGGAAGCCAGATCCAGAGCATCGGGGTTTACAGAAGGCTAGATTGGCTTTCGTTGCCAGATCCGTCTGCACGTTCACCATGTTGGATCTGGCCACGTCCACTGACCTACCCTTCCCCCTGTAACCATTCTGGACTTATTTTAGGAAGTCAATGCCTTGGAATGTGAGATCCAGCTGCTTAAAACCCTCCATCACGAAAGAATAGTGCAATATTACGGCTGTCTCCGTGATCCGGAGGAGAGGAAGTTGTCCATCTTTGTGGAATACATGCCCGGGGTAAGCCAGCCTGCCTGTTTTTTTAAATTTATTTACTTATTAAGCTTATTTCTGTCCTGCTGCAAAGCAAAAGCCTCTTGACGGCTTACACAGGATGAAACAATGCACTGAAAACATCCACGGTGTTATCCAAGACCCCACAGTCATCTATAGGAACCATATACAACATTAAAGAAAAACCACTGTGTTACCATAAAAATCAAAGTTAGAAATAAAATGGCAACACCCCATCAGGGGACATCTCTCTGCAATAACTTGGTTTTCAGGAGTTTTCGAAAAGAAATCAACAGTGTGGGGGCCCACCTGATTAGAGACTTTCCCAGATTTCCAAGTGGGGTGAAAATGCTGGATCGTCTTTCTAAGGCAGTATTTCTCAACCCAGCAACTTTAAAATGTGTGGATTTCAACTCCCAGAACTTCCCAGCCAGCACGTTGGCTGGGCAATTCTGGGAATTGAAATCCACACATCTTAAAGTTGCTGAGGTTGAGAAATACTGCTCTAGGGGAACAATATGACCTTTTGTTCTGACTTCATTTTTCTTGTCCTCAAAATGTGGCCCTTTTCCCATCCCTGGATTACTTATTCCCATCTGTGTCTTTCACCCCTAAACTCATGTTCACAGCAGACAGGGATTTAGATTCTGGGGGCTGATATAACCTTATATCACACTTCATCACACACCTTTCTTTCCTTGTTCTATTTAGGGCTCTGATGAAACCAGTTCTTAGAATTTTGCTGCACTTCACATTTAACAGGGAAAACCTCCTTCTCAGAAACCAGGAGCCGGTTCCAATTTGCATACTGGATGTTGCAAACAGATTTGCGCTTACGCAGAGCAAACCTCCCACTGAACTTAACAATTTAGATCCTGTTTAGATTAGTTTTGGATAATTTTATTGTGGTCAATGACTATCTTAAAACAAGATGTGACATAATCCAGGCATGCTGGTGTAACAGACTTAGGCATAAGTGAAATAATGCCTTCTGTTAACTACTCTTTTGACACTTAAGTTTTTAGCAATACTTAAAGCTGGGTAAGGAAAAAAAAAGAACCACAAAATTAATTCCAAGTGGGTTTCAAAACTAGATACTCAGTCTCTAGTGCAGAACACTAACAATATAAAAATAAGTTGAACTGTGCAATCAAATAATCTAAACTATGAATAAGTTACAATGGATAATTCACACGTGGATAATTTATGTCCTGTTATCCCAGTTGCCGGGGGAGATCTCCGAGGTATTTATTCTGCTGACGTGGAGCCCCAGATCACAGCAGGAACCCTGTTTTTTGTGAATTTAAAATACATGGCTGCCTGAGTGCAGATTGCAGCAGGCTCCTTTAAACTGAATTCCCTTCAGATATGCCAGTCTGACTCCTGGAATGCCCACCCAACGGGGAATTGGAAGAGCTGAAGCCCCCGGTTGGAGGAAGCTGGACTAGACAGTCACCATGAAAGAATGAAAAAAAGAAAACGGCTTTTTCCAACCAGGAAGCGCGAGGGCTTGACCACAGTGGTTTCCGAATGACACAGATGCTCATACTTGCTTTTCTTTGTTTCCCCCCAAAATATGAGCACTTTGGCCAGATGTGAATTTAGTTTCGTTTGGAAGCGATGCGTTTTATTGTGCAGACGCAGGGAAGACTGTTCCAACCTGATGCATGCCAGAAACACGCGCAGCTTTCTCACTGTTTAGCCCATCCAGGCCTCTGTGCACTGCAGCTTTTTAAAGTGAATCCCCTATTCAATGAATCGGAGCCGCTGGGTATTTTTGTGAGGGAAGCACTGAAAATACCACCTTGTTGTCAGTCTGTGAGCTTTCTGGCAGCTCGCACACAATCCGTCCCCCAGGACGGAATTTAGAATTTTTTTTCTGCATCTCCCAGTCGTGGCCAGAAAAAACGTCTGCTCTGACAGCTAATAATTCCCTTCTTCACTGTCAGCACTTCATGTGGGTGTGCCTGACTCAAATATTATTACTCCTTTATGCATTAAAACTACAGCGAGTGCCCCAGCAACTGGCAGACTTTTCAGAAGATATATAGTTTCAAGAGCCAAAGAAACTAACCAAACATTGTTCTCTTGTGGGTTTTTTAGGGTTCCATCAAAGACCAGCTAAAAGCCTACGGTGCCTTGACAGAGAACGTGACTCGTAAATACACGAGGCAGATCCTACAAGGGGTTTTCTATCTCCACAGTAACATGATTGTACACAGAGATATTAAAGGTAGGCACAACCTGCAGGAGACATTTCAGGTGGCTTATGCCAGCCAAGATGCTTCAAGGACCGAAGGAAAAAGTGTTCTCAAACTTGCTGGAGCCCAGTTGTGATGAGATCTGCAGTGCAGTTTCTCAAAGACTTCACCCCACCATGAAAATGACTTTGATTTTCCTACCTTCAGGATGTTAGAATTTTTCTTAAAAGTTTCTTGTTAGTCATCTGAGCCAACTATATTACTGGAAGTGGCAAAGGTTGGTGGTGTTTCTGCATCCCCCCCCCCCATCATCATCATCATCCCATCCTTCCAAAGCCTCCTAAGCCTCCCCAGTTTGGGGAACAAGCAACAGCAACAGGCAGAAAGTATCCTTTAATGTCTTTCTTTGGCATTTA
Organism: Candoia aspera; assembly: GCF_035149785.1. NCBI lineage: Eukaryota > Metazoa > Chordata > Lepidosauria > Squamata > Candoiidae > Candoia > Candoia aspera. The sequence continues at coordinate 5,150,802 of NC_086156.1, read as the reverse complement.
AGAGAATTTAAGGCATTTAAGGCAATCACGTATGTCTTTGATCACCCGCCTGGTCATAAATTAGGGCAAGCCACCGCAACATCTACCCAACAGAATCTCATCAAAATCACCCTCTCCTTCGAGAGATATCCTTCATCAAATTGAATTAAAACAGGGAGGGGGGAAAATGCACCAGTTTTCCGTCCAGCGTTAATGTAATCTGAAAAGAACTCTAGCAACCGGGAAACCGGAGTTATATATATCAGAAAGGATATGCTAATTAAAATATGGCTCGACGATAAAAGTCAAGCCATTGTCGGGCCTGTTGCAACATTAATATAAATATAGATAGGTAACAAGAGAGGTATGTGCATACACACACCATATTATATAATGTGGATTTTTTAAATACATCAATACACACACACAAAGACTCTTAAAGTATGAGGAAAGTTGTAATCATTGAAGAACGGGAGTTAGCCACATAATCTGGGAGAAAAAAAACCCGAAGCTGCTAGGGAGAATGTGTGAGATTTGTTCAGGGTGCTGATGGAGTTAATGCATAGTAATGTTCCAGCGGCCCCAGCAATGGCTTGGCTTAGTTTCAGGAGGGGCTTCATGTTGACTTGGGTCTGTAGAGCCAAAGGGATGGCCTTGAGCGTGCAGCAGATGTGGTGCCTCGTGATTCTTCACTCTTCGTTGTAAATGATCAAACATTAAGCATTAGGCACTCAACTACAGGTAGTCCTCAGTTAACAACCGCAATTGGGACTGGAATGTTGGTTGCTAAGGGAAGCGGTCATTAAGTGAATCTGACCCTTTTTTGCAGCATTGTTAAGTGAATCACTGCAGGCATTAAGTGGACCATGTGGTTGTTAAGCAAATCATGTGGTTCCCCATTGATTTTGCTTGCCAGAAGCCAGCTGGGAAGGTCCAAAAAGGTGGTCACGTGACCATGGGATGCTGCAATGGTCATAAATGTGAAGCGGTTGCCAAATGCCCAAATCATGATCACATGACTACGGGGATGCTGCAACAGTCATAAGTGTGAGGACCAGTCATAAGTTGGGTTTTTCCCCAGCACTGTTGTAAGTCTGAACTGTCACTAAACAAATGGTTGTTAAGCAAGGACTACCTGTAAGAAAGACTGAAGTCAAGATTTGCAGCAATATCTTGCCAGCTTGCTGCTGACTCTCTGTCATGTTGTTTCCTCCTCCTCCTCATCTATCTTCTTCCCCTTCCCCGCCCCCGCCTAGGTGCCAACATTTTGAGAGATTCTGTTGGGAACGTGAAACTAGGAGACTTCGGGGCCAGCAAACGCATTCAGACCATCTGCATGTCTGGAACGGGGATGAAATCTGTCACGGGAACTCCCTACTGGATGAGCCCTGAGGTCATCAGCGGAGAAGGCTATGGAAGGAAGGCTGATGTATGGTAAGATGAGGGTTTAATCCCAGGGAGGCTTGTTCATTGGTTGCGGGGGCGGGGTTAAGACGAATGAACAGGGCTGGAACTCCCTAATATATTCGTAAATATTTTCCATTTTCAGCCCAAGAGCTTAATTTTAGCTGTTTCTTTTCTCCTCTCCATGTTCTTCTGCAGGAGCTTGGGCTGCACCGTGGTAGAAATGCTGACTGAGAAGCCGCCCTGGGCAGAATTTGAAGCCATGGCTGCCATTTTCAAGATCGCGACTCAACCCACAAAGCCCCAGCTTCCAGACGGGGTGTCGGACTACTGCCGCAACTTTCTCAAGCTGATCTTCGTAGAAGAAAAGCGGAGGCCCACGGCAGAAGACCTTTTGCGGCACCCATTTGTGAACTTCAGCCTCTAGCAGGCACTGTGGTGGGAAGACAAGGAGAGACCGAAGCGTTCGCGCCCGAACAAAGGTGTGAGCGGCAAAAGAGACCTGCGTGCTTCTCCATCCAACCTCACTTGGGTTGCTCCTACCTGTGCTGCGTTGTTTTCCATCGTGCCTCACGGGCCAGGCCGTTTTTTGCAGGGCCTGAGCTGGACTCTCTGGAAGATCCATGAAAAGGAGGCTTTGGGAAACAGGTGATGCCGCTAATGGGGCTGTGTTGCCTTGTGAATATTGGCAGAATATTGTTTGTGTAGTTTTTAAAGAGAATTGAATGGATTTGACCAGCCACCAAGGAACAAGATGAAGGAAGTTGGTAGACTCTTGAGCCCACCTCTTGGGTAAACTTGCCGAAATCACAGGGCGCCCTTCAGAAGGAGTTTGGTGCTTCCCTGCCAATCGATAGCTTTGAAAGGGGAGCTCAGATGAACCACCTTTCCAGGATCCTTTGAAAAAGGAAAAACCACGATTCATAGAATCACTTACAAAACAATCACCTTGAACAGAAGGCTAGGGAAATTTAGAAGCATTCCTAAAAAGGAAGAAAAAAAGTTACATCCAAATCACTATAATATGTGTTGAATATTTTGCTGAAAATTCCCCATGATGGGGATGGCAGTTGCCTGCCGTTGCCAAGTTTCAGGGCTTACGTTTAGAAATCTTCTAAAATCACAAAATTGTTAAAGATGGCAGACTCATCCCTTGCTTCACCCAGCATGGTTGTAGAAGGATAAATTAAATATCAAGGCTTCTGGGCAGAAGATATGAAAAAGCTTTTCCACCAAATGGCATTCTACAATTATTTACGTATAGAATACCAGCGTTGACTTCATTAATTGGTTGGGTGAAGGGATGGATTATTTTACCAAGCAAACAGTTGTCCTTTAATTTGTGATCAACTTATTTATTTATTTATTTTTAAGCAAAGTAGATACTTATTAAAAAAACAAAAACAGTTTTCAGAGTAGAAAAGTTTTCCCTGGTGGGCCAGCTGAATGCATCATGTGAAATGATGCCCGTTTATCTGAGCTTGATGAATGAAAGAATTGTTTGATCCAATATGATGATCGACTCAATTTACTGTAATTTAGTGCAGTGTTTCTCAACCTCTGCAACTTTAAGATGTGTGGACTTCAACTCCCAGAATTCCTCAGCCAGCATGAAATGTGCGAGATTTGTTCAGGATGGACATAGCATGGCTGGCTGGGGAATTCTGGGAGTTGAAGTCCACACGTCTTAAAGTTGCCAAGGTTGAGAAACACTGACTTAGTGACAGCCCTAATGCTTTACCAAATGCCCCCAAATTGTGTACGGATTTCGCATATCAACACTGCCCATTCTCTCTTCAGTGGTCCAAGCATACAGATACTGTAGAATAGGGGAAAGGACATGAAAAGCCGGATTAAAACGTTTTCAGCCTTGGAAGAGGCATTTCCATGGGGGCGAGCAAGCTTTCAGTGCAAAAAGAGATCAGATGTATCAGGCAAAGTGTGTCTGGATTGGTGCAAAAAGGAAGAGATCTACTAGGTTACTAGCCAATCAGAGCCAAATCATCTTCTCTGCCATTCAGTTCCCTGGTTGGTTGATGCTGCTAATTGCTGGTTTGAAACTTTCTCAGAAGCTAATGATTCCTGTGGTGGTATTATTATATTTTCTCTCACCACCGACCCAGATTCTGAGCTAAGACCTGTGCGGTTTAAGTCCTTGTGTATTTTAAGCAAATGTGTGTATTTGGCATATATTTTGCTTAGTTTACATTCTGTCTTCTGTGATGATGGGAAATCTAGTTATATATCATGCCGAGACTTCATCCTCAGAAAACGATTTCTGTGTTCCGTTTGATTCTTCACTTCTCTAGTGAAGCACCAGACACTTGACCAGGCAAAGAAATACATTTTGTGGGTTACTTTTATACTTATGAAATCTAAAACAAGCAGAGATTGGATGATGATTGTTATGCCTTTTTTGGTGATTGTACAGTGCTTCTGACTATAATACAACCTGACTAAAGGCATAATTTACATTCTCCTCTTTTTAAGGGATCTAGACTGAACAGTTTAAAAAACACTGATTACTATCATGAAAGCAGTAAAACAGTGAGGAACAACCCATATCTGGCTGATCTTAGACACACTTGGATATTGTATATTTCCACCATTGCACACCCATTCACCCCCATAACGTTGCACAATATTAGTTCCAACCCTTGCCTTCTGGATTGAATTCTCTATCCATTAATGCTGGAAGATAGAAATCTTAGAATATTGGTGCTTTGGATGGGCAGAACTATGTAACCCAATAGAGTCTTCGAAGGCCAGTTTGCAAAGTTTGTTCTGTGATGGTGGCTAAGTCCTTGTTTGTGCATCCCAACTGCCAGAGCTATCTTATTTCTTACGGTGGTTCTTCTGGGCCACTCGCAGATTGCTGGACTTTCTGGTGCTATGAATTCCAACCTCTAAAAAAGAACAACCCTGTTTGTTTTTTTACAAGTTTGTTTATCCAAAGATGATAAGGAAAAGCCTTCAGTGTCCCCAACTTTTTTTTTAACCTCCTCCTACTCTGCCTTTAGTCCAACTTTTAAATGGATCAGAGATTATATGAGTTCAAGAAATATGTGTAAAGGCTATTTGGAGGTGTAAATTGTCACTTGTTCATCTCACCCCACTTTTGAGAATTTTTCTTCTCTATTTTTCTCCTGTATTTTCCCCTCAACTGAACTGGATGTCATGCTGTGTGGTTCTCCAGCGTGATGCTTTTATTGTTTCTTGATTGCCTTCAGAAATGATGTGTCTACCTTGGCAGTTTTTGTCATAGTTATACACAGCTTCGCCATCAATATATAATTGCGTTCTTTCTCTGTCTCTGTTGATATGTAAATAGATGTGAATTACTCCTCAGGTGCCTTTGCTTTTGTTTTGCTGATTTCTTGCTGTGATTTACATGCACAAAACATAAAAAAGAAGAAGGAATGAGTTGGCTTTAGACTCATGAAAATCAAATGGGGCTTAACTAACTTAAATCCTGTTGGTTTCAGTGGACCTGTTACAAATACGATGTAAGTGTGGGTCTGTCCAAATGTATGTATTCTGTACAGTTTTTTTAAAAAGAAAATGCATAGCCTATCAAGAAAGAAGTGCCAGGGTATAGTGGGAACTCTGCTTTTGAAGAAAAAAATGCAATTTCATTCATACCTTTATGCATATGGATTCTAATGTGGGTTTTCCTTACCCAGGAAAAACGCTTGATCTTGTACGTTGTCTAAGGATCGGCAGCTCAAGTTGATCCTCAGACCTACTGCTCTGTGGACTTACCTGTCTTTTATTTAAATTGGTCTGAACTTGGATTAGCCATGAAAGGTTTGGAAAACCTTAGAGTTCTTCATTGTTCATTGACCACTAATTCACAGAGTGCCTTAAACAGAGGGTCCATCACATGGCAATTAAAACAGACTCAGAAGGGATTTGAATTAATCCAGTACACATGCCCCTAGATTGCTCCACCCGTTAGCAGATTTTGGGTGTGTGTGTGTGTTGTGTTTGCCTCTCGGATGAAGGCGGAAGGAGGCTTAAAATACAGGAGTTGCACTTATTTTCAGAATACAACACACCACCATCCTGTTTGTGGAATACTATGTGAAGGCCACTTAAGTAGACTACACCCTTCACCTCAGCTAGCAACCGGATGTTAGGCACTGTGTCGGTACGGAACGACACATGGGTGGCGTGCCGAAGCCTAGTTTTAATACGGAAACGCACTCTTTACAATTCCCTTGTCAGAGTTCGGATGCCGCTGTTAATCCTTGGGGTTATGTCCATGCCTTTCCAGGTATGGATAATTTAAATATTGTAAATTATTACAACTCTGGAAGGATTTGTCCATAGGAAAGGAAGGTGATACTGCTGTTTTGGCATGTGGGAGACAAAGCTGAATGTATTGTATTAAATGCTGTAAATGCTTCATCTTCCCCTCCCCCCCCCGGTGCATGAAATAAAGTGTTTTTAAATTTTGTGTTATTCCAGGACCAAAATGTTTAATTATTGGGGTGTGTGTGTGTGTGTGTGTGTGTGTGCGTGGAGAGAGAGAGCGAGAGAGAGAGAGAGAATCAGAGGCATTCTGATTGCGGTTTGGTAAAAGTTTTATTCTGATCTTGTCTTCGTCAGTTCATGTGTTATGTATAAAGTGGGCCACTTCAGAAGAGGAGCAGAGGCTGGTGTCATGTTCAAATCTTTGGCAGCGGCTGGCTAAATGCAAAAAGTGGTAAATGTGGGGTCCTGAAAACGGCTGGTTGGCATGTTTTTGCCTTGTAGTTCTCTTCCAAATCTTCTCCCCGCCTCCGAGTCTGCAATTTCACGAGCCCGACAGGAGGACGGTCAAACATTCCCAGCAGGAGAGGCAGGAAGGGGAGTACTGCGTTTGCTGGTTGGCGCAAGCTTTCGCTTAAAGCAGCTTTGCAAACCAGGGCAGCCCAGGAATCCTCGCCCGGCACGTTCAGATGTATAAATTCATCGCCTCAGCACAGTCACGCTGACTCGCGCGTCCCGGCCGTGCCGGGGAGTGACGGCGGCTATAGAGAACTACACGTCCCAGGATGCATAGCGGACCCCGCCTACCCGTGCAGGCGGCAGCCCCCCGTCGGCGGCAGCAGCTCCGTAGAGATAGGAAAGTGAAGAGGAGTGCTCTCTTCCGGGAGGATGAGAAACTCGGTTCCTATTGGGCCTTCGAAACGAGGCTTGGAGAGGTCCGTAGGTGCGTTCACGGGGAGGGTGCTAACAGTGAGAGCCGTCGGCTGCCTTAGCGAGCAGAACCGGCCTTTAGAATGGAAGGAGTCGAAATGGGGGTGTGACTCTTCCTTTTCCAGAGTCTATTCGGGCCGCCTCTCCGCCTACGGTAAGATGGCGCCGGCGGGGGCGGGGCGGGGCCCGCGCGCCTTGGTTTCCCGGCATGCTGTGCGCCTGCTCCTGCGCACCTGCTCATCGTTGCTGAGGCGGCGGAGATGGAGCGGGTGCGGGTGGTCCTCGGGCATCTGTCCGGCTCCGGGCAGCGGCGGGCCTGGGCGCCTTCCCCTTGCCGGAGCGGGCTGTCCGGCCCGGACGACGTGGTGGTGGTGCACGGGCGGCGGACCCCCATCGCCAGGAGCAAACGGGGCGGCTTCAAGGTAAGCGCGGGGCGGCCTCTGCGGCGGGGGCGGCGGGCTGAAGCGCCTCCGCGGCCCCGCGAGCTCCTCTTGCGAAGCCTTTTTCCAACGAAACGAAACAGAACCAACCCCCCTCCCCAGTAATGCCCCAAAACTGGCTCCTTTAGTGGCGTCGGACTACAGCTCCCATCACTCCCAGCCTCACGGCCGTCATTGACAGCAATAGCCCAGCACCTCTGGAGGGGCGGGGGGTGGCGTTGGTCCGTTTAGCCCGGCCGTGCTCTTGATATGGGAGGTGTAGTCCATCCCCTTGGCTGGGGATCATGGTCTGACCCCCCTGGAAGGGTCCTAGATTTTACGGGGCGGGGGCGAATGTGGGGGAAGGCTGCCCGGCAGGATCCCACATCAAGTGCCCGATGGGTGCAGTTGGACTGCAACTCCCATCATCCCCCCTCCAGCCTGTCTACAGATGGGGTGAGGGTGCTGAGCCACCCAGGTAGGCTCCCCTCCCTTTCCTTTCCTTTCCTTTCCTTTCCAGGAAACTACACCTGACGAGCTTCTGGCTGCGGTCATGACTGCTGTCCTGAGCGATGTCAAGCTAAGCCCCGAGAGGCTGGGCGACATCTGCGTGGGTAAGCCTTTCCATCCGGAGCCCCCGGCCTCTGCCCTCTTCCCCCCCTCCTCTGGGGCTGCAGGTGGCAAGGCCACTGGGACGGGACGGGGCGTGGGCTGCGGTCTCCCCGTCTCCCTTTTTAAGGACCGGCTGCTGCAGCATGTCCGGAAGGGCAGCCGAACCGCCGATAACCGATAATGGAAGCAGTTCTCTCTCTTTGCATCTAGGGAACGTACTTCAACCTGGGGCTGGAGCCCTGATGGCGAGAGTTGGACAGTTTCTAAGGTGAACTTTGCCCCCATCTACAAGTGAGGCAGTGGGCACAGTCATCGTGGCAGAGACGAAAGTGGGATCTGGGTTGGTTAATGCTGACAAACTAGGACAGAGGGCATGTGGATGGCCTGTCTGGTATCAGGCCCTTGTGCTGCTGTTTTTTGCTTGCTGTTTGTACTGTGTGGCTGATGCAAGTGAGAATATCCTGTAAAAAGAAGAGCAGGAAGTTAATGGGTTATTTATTTGTTGGCTAGATTTATATCCCTTTTTTCCTCCACGTTGTTAATATGGCATCTTCATGGTCTGCTGCAGGCACCACTGTCAGATAGGAAAATGATGTAAGAGCAAATGCCATTTTTAATAATAATAGTTTATTAAATGTATATGCCTCTCAGCAACTCTGGGCAGTTTTTGACACCTTGGAGCTCTTCTGTGTCACATTTTTCATGTGACCATAGAGCTCGGTGAGTGCTTATGTTTATCACTTGCTGTGGCTTGAGAGAATCACTGGATGTTGTGCTGAGCCAAGGCCTGCTGTGGGGATCAAAGGGTAGTTCCGCAGACCAATTTGCCATGATAGAATCCCCTTTCAGTTCCAGCCCTAAGTCACTTGGGCTGTATTTAAGGTTTTCCGTCTTGATATTTGTGGTATAGTTTTATAAAGGGTGATACAGCAGTATGTTCTTTGTTTAATCCCTTGCATCTCAAGCGGGGCTCTCTTGACAGTTTTCAGTCAATTAGTAAAGAGCGCTGACCTACGTAAGCCTGTTTGGGGATTGCAGAGTGATGTAGATGAAACGGCATCAGATCCTAGTTACACTGTTTTCAGTGGCTTCTAAGATCACAAACCAAGATCATCAAGGCATAAGAAATCCTTAAAATGAATTACTCCACCAAGGTCTGATGCTGTTTTCCAATTCCCTTTCTATGCTGATGAAGTATCTTGTTCTTTGTTGCAGTGGTATTCCAGAGACTGTCCCAATATCGTGTGTTAACCGGCAGTGTTCGTCTGGGTTGCAAGCTGTGGTCAATATTGCTGGTAAGAGGGCTGTGTTTCGTGTGAAGGTGATAGTCAGACTCCATGCATGGAATAAATATAGCATTTCAGTAACTGAAGCACAGTGCTTTTGAAAGCCTTGATACTGTGACAGGTAGAGATTTAAACTGCTAGAATGTAATGTTCTTTGTGGGTTGTCTTTAATACTTTTTGCAGAGGAAGTTATAGTCCTGGTACCAGTAAGTTCTACAGAGTTCTGGGAATATTATTTTTCTAGGAGGAGGTCGATATATTCTGTCTCATTCCTTTCTGAAAAAACTACCATCTTAGGGAATGTGCTGATCCCCACCCCCACCCCGTGCTCCCTGCAGCATTTGCAAGGAGGGTATATGTGGGGTTAACTGGTTGACTTAAAATTTGTTCATTTTATTTACAGGTGGCATTAGAAATGGCTGTTATGATATTGGCTTGGCCTGTGGGTAAGCTTGTTTTTATCATAATTGTTCACTGCTCACTAATAGCAGCCCTTCTGTCTCTCTATTACCACCGTCATGTGGTATTTTCAAGCAGATTATGAAAATCTGTATTTTGAGGCAGCTAGTTTGGAAGAGGATTTCTTGAGACCAGCATTTTGCAGGAGTGTGAGAGAGTGCTTTAGATATTGAATTCTGCTACAAAATACCAGCCTCAAGGGCCCTTTCCTAAACTGTCTTGGAAATAGTTTTATTTAACCTGATTTATAATAACCTCAGGGTAGTTCATACAGTTTCTTCTATAGCAGCCTTACAGATTTTTAAAAGCAACTGAGTGGTAAAGCTAAGATTTGAATCATCTTAACAGATAGCCATTTTGTGCTGCATGCTTAATTAAAATGAGTAAAGGCATTGTGAAATGCACGCTCTGCATTTGTCAAGACCATTCCTGGAATTAAGTCCCCTGCTTTTTCCTGGCATGCAATTGTTAAGAGATTAGCGGCGATCGATGCTCTGGGTTGAAAAGGATACCTTCTCCACTAATTCACATGGCTGCTAGGGGGATACTGTGAGAGTTCTATTCGGTAGCACAGATCTCCATTACCGCTACATCCATGCAGCTTCCTCGGTGGCAGTACAGACTAGAATTTGGTTGCCTTTTTCTGTGATCCATCTGTCCGCCCGTCCATCCCCCAGTCTAGCCTACGTCCCTGATACATAAAGTGTGGTAAGCAATAAGCACAACAGGCTGCTGGAAATCAGGAGTGGGTATAGTTTTCAGCCCATGGTCGGAAGGTTACCAAAGGTTGAAATGTCTGCGGCGTCAGGTCACTGGTGAAGGCCCCTTTCTGTATTTTCACATGCACACATCAAGCCCACGCCAGCTTAAACTCCTCGGCTGTGGTGCTCCCTGCCCAGGTGTGAGAGTGACCAGTCTTCTCTCCACTGAAGTTGGGTAAAGAACTTCTCAGAGCTTCAGGCAGAAAAGGTTTATCCTCTGTTGCAGACCAGCCCTTTCTCTGCCCTTGGGTTGAGAGATAGGCCGTTCCTTTCTTGGCATGGTGGCAGGGGCCAGAGAAAACAGCTTCCAGGGAACTAGCATGATGGCCTGGATGGTGAGCCCCCCAGGGAGAATTTGGCCTGTAAGCCAGAAGTTACCGAAATGAAACAAACATGCGTCCTCTTAAGTCCTTCCTGCTTCTGTCCCGTCGCATAAGGTGAATGTTAAGGCTTGTTCCATGGCAGCCATTGCTGGAGATAGGATTACAGTGTGAGGCTTGGTGTGAGGCTTGGTATTTGCTTGGTTCAAATTCTTCTTCAGCCACAGACCCCTCAGCAATGGAGCGCCTTGGCAATTTAGCAATCCCGCCTCAGTGCCACATCTGTAAAACTGAACTTAAAGGAACAGGTGTCCCAGTGTTAGTAAGACAGAATTCCAAGGGTTTGCAAAAATATTATAAATGCTGTTCATTCTTTTGTAATGGTCTCTTGCAGTGTGGCAATCTGTATAAATGCATTTTAGGTGATCCACTTGAAAACTAGGTTGGGTTAATCAAATGGCTGCATTGTTTGGTGTTGCCTCCAGATCTCTCCAGATGAAGCAATTGCTCCACCTGCTTTGCGCGGGGCCTTGTGAAAAGGAGCTGCAGGCCTCCTTTGATATTCAAGTGCTATATCAGAACACAAAACCCATGGCTGTAGTTAAATAAATATTGGGATGTGCCTGCACATGTGGCTTTATGCCTTTTGTAAGTGTCATAGCTTGGTTTTAATTGTGCAATTACCTGTGGGCTCGGCAAAGCCTGGTTGGCAAATTAATTGCTAGAATAACCTGAAAACAAAGTTGAACACTCTGTGGAAGCTGACTTGAGCTTCCTGATCTTGTGCAATGCTAAGTTCACATTGCCACATGCCTGCATCTGCGTGGCACCTGCTATGGAGAAACATTGACCCAATAAACCATGACGAGTGGGATTTACTTAATCTTCTGCTAGTCCACAAACTTCCACTAGCTTTTCACAATTGCTGCTACAAGGAGTTTATAGTATGCCAAATCTAATCAAGAGGGGTATAAAATGTGTGTGGCTGAAATCTTTTGCTCTGAGGCTGGTTGGTTCCCCGAGTAGCAAAAATGGTCCAACCTCAAAGCAGTCAGCTCCTCCAGTGGAGCTCAGAACAGCCCCTTCTGTACACTTGGATCAACCTCCTCTTTTGGTAACCGCTCTGCTTCTTAGATGCACAAATATTTAGAACCCAGTATTACTGTCAAGACAGTCACACAGACCTTGAAGATAAAAAGTCCTCAGGTCTTTTGTCTCTTGCAGTTTTAGGCTAGCGTTTCTCTCTGGAGCCATCTCAACCACTTCTCCTGAATCTGTGGCTTTAGCTGGTGCCTTACTGATTTCGAGAGGAACTTTTTGGCCAGCAGCCATTAAGTCAAGGGTTTCCATTCTTCTATAATAGCTGAGACCTTGGACCAGTGGCTGCGGGGAAAACTGAACTACAGGGACATTTGCAACTACTTCTTTAATAATGAATATATTAGGTTGGAATAAGAAGGGCCATTTCAGGAAATCTCACAAACGGGTCTGTATCCTAAGTGGCACAGAGTAGTGTGTGTTTTTCTTTTTAATGCCAAAACATTGCTGCCATTATCATTGTTGACTTTGAATGCTGTACTCCTATAAATAATTGCTTGGAAATACCTTCTCGCCCACCAGGTCAGATAGGGTGGGTGTACTCCAGGTCCCTTCCCTTAAATGTTGCCATCCAGTGGAGCCTGGGCGGTGGGCCTCCTCCCCAGCAGCCGTGCCCTGTGGAACACCCTCCCCCTCCCTGAGATCCAGCAGGCCCCTATGGTCATAGCCTTCCAGAAGGCTCTGAAGAGTGGGCTCTTCCTCCAGGTGCTGGGCTGGGGTGGTCTTTTAAATAAATAAATAAATAGATTTCAGTGGGCTGTTTTGAAGTTAAAGTAGGGAATGCCTGAGGTATAAAAGTCTCCAGCTCAGAGTCCTTGATCTGATAGGGCAAAGCAACTTGCAGAATCTGCAGGTCTCTTGAAATAGCACTGATAATGCAGCTCTCTCTGCATTTGCCAAGAAATAAGTCCAAATAAATCAATGGACTTCCTCCTGGGTACGGCTTGAAGCTTTAGTTAACTATTCTCCAGCGGTCCAAGTTTCACATGCAGACAGATTCACATTTTTGTCGTACAGTAACTTATGTCTTACCTGCCTATTTCTGTCAAAATGCTTGCTTATCCATTTCTTATCATTTAGCTTTTCAGGAATCCAGGCATGATTTGTACGAATGAGGAATGTTCATAAACACCTTCTCTTGTTCCTCCAGAGTGGAGAGCATGTCTCTCCGCAGTGCAACTAACCCTGGGGATGTCAGCTCTCGCATGATGGACAACAGCAAAGCCAGAGACTGTCTGATCCCCATGGGGTAAGAGGCCGCTGCTCTCGTTTCTCCATTTCTGACGGTAAAAGGTTGACGCTCGCTGGGTTCACACATTGTCCTAGGGTACAGCGTGGCTTTGGCTGAGTATGCTGTACAAATGCAACCAAGTGTTGCTGATTCAGCAAGCCGTGGTTTAAAAAAAGACCACCACTAAATCTAGCCACTGCAGAACTTTTAAGATGTGCTGGCTGGGGAATTCTGGGAGCTGGAGTCCACACATCTTAAAGTAGCCGAGGTTGAGGAACATGGGCTTAAGCACATGATACCAGTTGTTCATTGTTAAGATTCTGAGAAGGTAAGTGAGTAATGACTGGGTGGATAAAACACCTCTAGATTCATTAGTGTTGGGATGTCATTCCATCATACCCAATATTGTTATAAAAGGTCCGCTTTCTGCATTATGAAAAAAAGTTGCAGTCTTTGTGAAGTGAAACGAATACACACCATTTTGTATATTTGAAAAAAGAGGGTAAGATGCTTCGATAATTGGAAACGCAGCTTACGGGCGCTCTTTTCTCCAAACCTCCACTTTCACCATCTATCTCAGCTACTGCAAATTTACTTTTGGAAGCTGTGATGATTTTAGTCATTGAATTAATTTATGGGCAACCATGAGTTAGAACGTTTGGGACACTCAGTGATCCGTTCTTTTTTTTTTTAATAGATAAGATGCTTTAGAGCCAATGAACTGATCCACATGCCTTTTAATATTGTTTTTCAGAATAACTTCTGAGAATGTGGCAGAAAGATTTGGCGTCTCCCGAGAAAAGCAAGACGCTTTTGCCTTTGCTTCCCAACAGAAGTAAGTGGTGGGGCCTGGCTTGGCTTGGCAAGTCTTCGCTGTTTCTGTGCAGTTTCTCCCACCTTTATGTTGCTTGTGGTTCTTATTTTTCAGAGCAAATGCCAGAATCATAAAGATGGACCAGCCTAAGACTTAAGAGTTGCAAGCCAGTGTTTGTTTGGCTGCACTTCACTTACTCTGTAAAGCTAAACTTGTAGAGCAGCGTTTCTCAACCTGGGCAACTGTAAGACATGTGGACTTCAACTCCCAGAATTCCCTAGCTAGCGTGGCTGGCTGGGGAATTCTGGGAGTTGAAGTCCACACATCTTATAGTTGCCAATGTTGAGAAACACTGAATTAGAGTGTCTATTTTGTTCCTCTACATGAGCCAGTTTTTTAGTGGTTATCAGGGCAGCCTTTCTCTTTGATGATAAAGCAACGGTTTCAATCAAAAACTGGTCACTGGATGTCCCAGTGCTGTATATAGTTGGGAAAGCTGTTGCCAGGTAGTGAGCTTTTCAGACTTAGCCTTGCTCCCAAGCAGTTCGGTCTTCAAGCCTTTCCCCGTATCATCGCTGTGGTACTACCAGTCACGAAACCGTATGCCCGCCCCCACTCATGCCCTTAACTTTGTTCAAGCGCAGGAATCTGACATTCTGCATAAAATAACGTTTCTTCCTTGGCAGTCTCTTCTGCTTAGGCAGGCGCTGAGGCTGTGGCTTCACACAGGTTTACATCAGTCCCTCCGCCTCTGTGCCTGTGAGATGGGTTGGGTTGCAGCTTCCGTTGTCCGCCAGGCCGGCTGACATTCTGGCACAGCTCAGCTGGCTTGATGTATGCCCGGCTCTGGAGGTCCTTGAGTGTGCTGTGCCCTTCCTCCCAAGGAAGTTTGCTGTGACCCAGAGGGCGCAGACTGATCTGTGGCTGCAGTTCTGTTCAGATACTAACTCCTAGTTGTGCTGGAGAACTCAGCTCAGCTGCTTCCATGCCGGCTGGAGAAGAATTACACACAGTCACAGTCCATCCAGGGCAAGTAACCCAGGTTAAGGGTACAGTGTTTGCTGAAACAGAGAGCTGATTCAGACTTGTAACAAGGCTGAACCATTTTTTCTTCTGATTCTGACCCCCCGAGTCAAGGCCCAAGAAACCACAAGCACCGGACTGTGGGCCCGCCAGTCTCCTAGCTCATTCATCTGCTTCGAACAGCAGCCACTCGCAAGCTTTGTCAATTACAAACCAACTTGGGTTTTTAGAATCTGGAATTGTATCACCACTAACTTGAGAATGTGTTCTCACTTGTATGTACTTGTATAGGGAATCTGCGCCTTCCGTTATGAACCATGAAACATGTTTTCCTGGTAGAAGATAAACTTGCTTGAGAGAGGAACCCTCTTTGTTGGTATCACGTGATACTGTGCAAGACAAATGACAGTTTGATCAGGGTTGGTGCTGCATAACAGCCATTTTTCAAGGGTAGAATTTCAATTTTTTCCAGGAATAGTAACAACAATGCTCTTTTCTCTCTTAACGTCTCTGCTGGAGAGGTTTCTCATGAAAGTTGTAAAATAGATCTGGGCCCCTTTCTTATTTAGTAGCAGTTTTTGCTTTGAGTTTTAAAATGTTCTAAAGGTAATTTTTTGGGCGTGGTGTGTTTCCAGAGCAACTCAAGCTCAGAAGTTGGGGTGGTTTAAAAATGAGATTGTCCCTGTGACGACCACCTTCACTGATGACCAGGGCACTGAGAAAACAATCACTGTGCTGCAGGATGAAGGAATCAGGCCAAACACTTCCCTGGAGGGATTGGCCAGGCTGAAGCCGGCCTTCCAGGAGAATGGGACTTCCACAGCTGGTAAGCCTCCAGAGGAAGAGATGAAGTGGGGGGATTGAGTCAGGAAAATATGTGCCAGCTCTCTTCCTCTAATGGGGATGGTATCAGAGCAATAGATGGGGATTGGAAGGCCCGGGTTCAAATTCCTGTTTAGCCCCAGAGCACACATGGGGACTTTAGGCCGTGTCCTGACATCTCACAGCCCAGCTTATTCTGCAAACTGGTGGCTGTCAGGATAAAATACAGGGAGGTCTCCTTGTATGCCATCTTGGCCACCGAGAACACAGGCCCCCCAAGGATGCGCAGAGCCCTTGATAGGCCTAGATACGTTTCCCAGAGTTGTTACGAAAGTGTCCTTTTAATGTGATAAGAGAGAAAAATTATTTCCAGATTACACAATCTGGAGAGCTTGTGTAAATTGTTTTTAGATTGAATTAGATTTAAATATAAAAGAAATTAAAAATACAAAATTATTGGCCATGTTCTTTTCCTGTGGAACAGTTGGCCAGGCCTTAATGGAGATTTCCACGCAGAAATCTCTTCTGCTGCTGGCCCTGGATGACTGTAATGCGACTCACCCAGTTGTGCCGGTCTGCCCGTCTGCCTGCGTCCTGTGACTGAGCCTGTGCTCGCCGTGCTTGAAATTACTTCCCACAGGCAATTCCAGCCAAGTGAGCGACGGGGCTGCCGCGGTGCTCCTGGCCAGACGTTCCGCAGCTGAGCAACTGGGGCTGCCCGTCCTCGGGGTGCTGAAATCGTACGCTGTGGTGGGCGTCCCACCGGACGTCATGGGCATAGGGCCAGCCTATGCCATTCCTGCGGCACTGAAAAAAGCCGGTGAGGAGTGGGATTGGGAGGGGGGAGGGAAGGAGCCGAGGCCCACGCGGCTAGTTGAGTCCTTTTGATGGAAGGGCTCCTGGCAGAAGACTGGGTGGAGGGGACCATTTCCCCAATCTGTTGCCACCTTCTGTTTGCTCACGGTGGCTTCAGGGGTGGGGGTCTTCCTGGGGTGAGTCTTACGACTGCCTGGGGGCATCTCTGGGGCAGCAGAATGAAGGAAGGGCCTTGAAACACCACTGTACGTCACCTGTAACACCTCCCCGAAAGAGGTGGGTTTTACTTGTTTAATCGTATCAATCTGTAACCTGCAGGTTTGACCGTGAATGATATTGACATATTTGAAATCAACGAGGCCTTTGCTAGTCAGGTAAGATTTCTGAAGAAAAGGTTATGGTGAAGATACTGTAAAATAAAGATGTTCCTAATTGTGAACATTAGCAAGAGAGATTTCAGCTGCCCTGGAGTCTCTGCCCGGCCCATCCGGGTGAGGCCGACTGCATCTGTGAAAGAGGACCTGGAGGCGCCAAGGCCGTTTACTGGCTCCCTCAACATTTCCCCAAGCCAAGTTTGTCCTGGCCCTGCCCCCATGTTTGGGAATGAGGCCTCTGAAATCTTCGAACACAGCGTGTCCCTCTCATTCTACCAAAGTGGCGTCGCATGTCTGCATGGTTGCGTGTGCCACCCGTGAACCTAAACATACCTCCAGCTGGCCATTGGTCCCATTCTTTCTTCTCCCCTCTGCCTCTTACTACCACGATGTCCATTTTTTTCTAACCTCCCTGGCTTACATTGCAATTTCCGATCCTTTCAACAGACGGCGTTTCAGTGCGGCGTGGCCTCAGTAAACGTATACTGATGCGTGTATGGGCAGAGATACCCTGTCAGGGCAGATTGCGGAAATAGTTGTTATAAAATGTGAAACCTTGATTTAAAAAAAAAAGAATCTGAAGGAGTTAAGGAAGAGGCCACTTGTCCCAGCTGTTTGTCCCAGCTGAGGCCCCTGGTGAAATTGGTTCCCCAAAGAGTTCTTGACTGTGTTGTTTCTCCAGGCTGTCTACTGTGTGGAGAAACTGGGCATCCCAGTGGAGAAGGTGAATCCTCTGGGTGGTGCCATTGCCTTGGGACACCCTCTGGGGTGCACCGGGGCTCGGCAAGTCGTCACTTTGCTCAACGAGCTGAAGCGCAGGGGGAAGAGGTGAGTGTGGAAGGCACAAGCTATGGGTGGAATACGTGGCTTTCGCTTGTTGCTTTAAAGGAGTGCTGCATTCAGTACACCAAAGGAATTTCTCAACCTGTTCAGGATGTCTGACGGGTAAAACCTGATCTCCTGCAAGTTCTGACTTGCGTAAATGAAAGTGGGGAGATGCTGGATACCTTGCTGTATCTGCTTTCAATTTTATTGATCTCGAAACTCTCGCTTAGGATAGCTGCTTATTTGTGCTGCTTTTAGCCAGTAACCCTCTGTATATAAGGCCTTCTCTCCCCCAGCATCCTTTTGTGTCTCCCAAACGTCTGATCCGCGAGACCCTCTGCCCAGGGAGCTTAGCCCTAACGTGCGCTCTTGTTCCAGGGGCTATGGCGTGGTCTCAATGTGCATCGGGACCGGGATGGGAGCCGCTGCGGTGTTTGAATATCCAGGGAAGTGAACAGAACTTCGGCCTGTTGTGCAACCTGCTCTCAGGGCCTGGGAAGTGACCTGTGATCCATCCTGACGTGCAGCTGGCTTTATGAATGCTAGATGTGTGCCCTCCGCGGTGGACAGAGCTTTCAAATCCAGTGCCCTGGGAATGAATATGGGAATGGGATGTAGCAAGGCCCTAGGCTGCTTGTCTTTAAGAAAACATAGTAACAATAGGTCTTCTTGCAGGGCTCTTATGCCTTAATCACTAGGGCATAAGGGACCTACCTGCCAAAGGCAGGTGGGCTGGGGTTGGCGCAAGGGAAGTAAGGATGCTTGATGAACTTGACTGATAGTCTGAAATAGATTGCCTTATCTGCAGTGCTGGGATTAATGTGCAATTGGAACAAGGGTTTTTTGAGTCTACGCCAGCGAGTTCCTTAAAGTAGTCAGAGTACTGCTTTGGGGGAAAAGTCACCACCACCACTAGCAGCAGCTAGAAAATGGGGCACAAGCACATTGGGGGACAATAAAAATCATGGCACCTCACCCTCCCTGTTGGGCTCCATTTCAAAGCCTTCTAGGTACTCACAAGCAGCTGTTGCCAGTTTTTTTTCCCCTTAAGGTGACTTTAGTTCATCCCACATCATTTTTAAAGATAAACTGGGACCAGGTATGTTCTTTTAAAAATATTACTGTTACCATGATCAGGAACAAAACTGCCACCAACTGACCTCTAAATTGTTAAAAGGAGCAGCAGCATAAGCAGCAGGTTGGAAATCAGATGATTCAGTTGCTGTCTTGGCAGGAAATTGCTCAGACTGGCTTTGCTGGTGATCTGAGGAGCTAAACCAATTCTTAGAGATGTTCTAATTAACTAATTAAATTTCTGTCAATGGATTAAATTACATTAATGAAGCCTCCGAATGGTTCCGAGTCATTTAATTAGTAGAAAGCCATTCTATCTAACATAGAGCGGTGTTTGGTACCAAGTTAGATGCTAAAGTACTTTCTGCTCTGGTTTTGTCTTTCTTGCTGCATCTGTGCAAAGGCAGCAGAATCCAGATGCCCTTAATTTGCACCCCTTCCTACTAAAATTGGTTATGTGAATAATTGAATAAGGGCAACTGGTATAGTTTGAGATCTAACATTCTTTTCCTGTGAAAAATTACATTACTGCTTTGAGTGATATATGGACTTGGGAATCCACTCAAAAGGCACTTTCAAAAAAGCCTAGGTTTACTTCGAAACACATGCCAGGCTGTATTTGTTTGGTTTTAGCTTGGTGCATTGTATGAAATTAAACCATAAGCCTGGTCTATGGCTTAATTTGTTAGGCTGAACCAGAATTTGTGATTTCTTCAGTAAACTACAGTTAAGGAAATGATACGACAGCATATCGTGTGAACCTAGTTATACGGTTAAGTACAGCAGGTCCCTGGTTTAAGAACGAGTTCTGCTCCTAAGTCTGTCCTCAGGTCGACTTTGTATACAAGTCGGAACAGTTATTAGGATCAGTTAGTCAAACGTTAGTATATAGTATATATTTTACCTTTCTATGCATATGAAAAACTTAAGAAACACTTCATAATAATACCCAAAGTAGTAGTGTGCGTTTAACCCGAAACATCATACTTAACTCAGATTTTTAGTACAGTAGTTTTTATAGAAGTCTGTTCTTAACTAGGAGTCATCCGTAAACCGGGACGTTCTTCAACCAGGGACCTCCTGAATCTCAGAGGCAGCCCCGGTGATTGCTAGGCCAGCCCAGCCCAGCCCAGCCCATGGCAAAGGCTTCCTAGTGAAGGTGCCGTTCAGCCTTGGCCATGTCCATGCAGAAGCTAGGTCCTTATTTGAGAAGTCAAGCTTGCACCCAAGCCAGTGATAGAAATATTTTAATTTTCTCTAATCTTACAAAAACTAGCTACTTTTAAGCTGCTCACAGCAAGGCCCCCCCATGGCTTGTTCTTCAGGTGCCCTTGAGCAACTCTTCATACTTTTCGTCATATGAGCCCGTTCCGCGGATGAGGAGCAGGTGTGGCTTCTCCCCCAGCATGCCAACAACTGTCGCGGTGGCTTCATAGGCCACGCTGTCTCTGTTAAAGGAGAGGATGGTAAGAAGCGAGTCCCCCCTTTGACTCAAGCCATGAAAGGGCTCTCCTACGCGTGGCTGGAAACTGCAAGGAAGCAAGGGTTTGTGTGGTGTGCTGCTGCTGCCGCCCTCGGTCACCCACCCCCTTAGTCCAGAGCTGTGTGCGTCTAGCAGTGAAAAACCCGTCATCCACACTAACTCTGGCAGGCTGCAGGAGAGGAAATGAAGAAGACTGGCTGCAGAGCTCTGCCTGCCCCAAGGCTTCTAGAACAGGACCAGGCAACCTCCCTGGTTCGGGGGCTCAACTCGTCCAAGGTCCAAGAATTGGAAGGAGCCCCTGAGAGCATCAAGTCTAACCCGGTGCAGCAGTTAAGCAGATGGCCCTCTGGATGTCCTTGAACATCCCCTGAATGGGAGATCCCCACCGTCTCCCATGGCAGTATAAGGTCATCAGAAGTGCTGGGGCTGAAGTGCGTCATCCCCTCCCCACCCCGGTTTTTTTCCCCCCTTTCTTTAGGGTTTTTTAATAGGTGGGACTGGGAGCAGTATGGCTTTGGAGGGCACACTATTTCCGTTCCCCCATGAAAATGCCCCAAACGATGCCATTTTGAATCTTGGGAAGATTTAAAAGTGGGGAAAGAAAGAAGCGGTCCTCTCTTGCTGTCCTTCCCACCTTGTTTTTGAAAGGTGGATTAAGGTTTAGGGTGGGAATGCCATCCTGCCCCAAATCATTTTGCCACCAAATTTGCAAATGCCAGGAAGCCCCTAGCAAGCCAGAAGCGCCTTATCCTTGGTCCAGATTACACAGCCATTGGTTTAGCTTTGTTGCAAGCAAGAGTCTCCGTGCTCGAGACCCAGGTCATAACCGTCCTGGCCGTGGAAATTATAAGGCCTCGTTCACTGATGATAGGGCAACTTGCCTGCAGCTAATCTGGCCTCAGTGGGCCGGTGTCGTAAGATCTCTATCTTGGCTTGGAAGAACTGGGGCGAAAGCATCTTAGCTTCTCGGTGTCTGTCCACCACTGAGCTCTATCCACTGGCTTGGCAAAAGATGGATTTATGGCATCAGCAGCAAAGGGATGGGATGCTGGGATGCTTACAAGTTAGAAGCTTCATTTTGGTGACCAAGAAAGGTAAGGTTCATCACCTTCCCACACTCATGCTACTTTGCACTCATTTATGTTAAGGAAGGAGAGATGGGTAATGGTAGGACAGTTATTGTGCTGTACTCGGGGGCCACCAGCAGTCCGATCCATTAATGGGCAATTTCTACAACAAGGCACAGTTATCCTTGGGTATAATGCATCAAGAACTGGCACCTTAAGTTGGGTTTTCAACATCTGCCTTTGTCTGAGGGCTGGGAGGGGGCAGACGTGCAGAAGAATCAGGAAGGACTTCTCACAACCTACCTCGGGGTGAAGCGGATCACCAGGAAAGCTTTGGTAGCCGTGGTACCTTTGCGTGCTTCAAGAATGCCATTATTTGGAGAGAGGGAAAACACTTCTGGGTCTTTGTGTCGTTCCTCTGCAGCTTGAAAATGGAATTAAGAAGCGCTGGTCAAAATTCCAAAAAATATTCTTGAAAGAAAGATAATCCTCTACTAATCCTTCGGTGCTGATATGAAAATTTCAGTTGAGATTGCTCGTGATCTACGGATTTTTCTTAAGTGCCTCTGAGTCACGTTTTGACCCCTCGCAGCTAACATGGACAAGTACCTGCAGGTTTTTTTTAGCCACATCTTTGAAAGCATTTGCCTTCTTTCTAGGACTGAGGGAGCAACCGGCCCAAAGTCATCACTTGGCTTCATACCTAAGGCATGACTAGAACTCACAGCCCCTGGGTTTCTAGCCCAATGGCTCTATCTGTTACACCAAACTGGCTCTCCTTGAATTTATACAACTGATTTATTCAAAATTTAAATAAATAAATAAATTAGATGTGAAGAGTAACTCGAGCTCCTGAAAACGCTCTGCACTGTATTGCAGGTAATTTCTTCCATTCTCGTTCTATTCCAGAATAATACACACCAGGTCTTACTTCAGGGCTTGCCAACTCTACCATTTTCTACACGCTGCAGAATTTAACATACAGGCTCCCTATAGACCTCTCTATGGGGAGCCTTGCATCAGTTCAAAGAAAACCAGTTTTCCCATTTCTCTTACTCAGCAAAGCAGCCCAGTAGCTTCGGCATCTGCTGCGATTCACCAGAAGTACGCCTTCAGACCTTGTCTGGTTAACGAGGCAGGTTTTAAAATCAATTGTTTCGCAAGAAAGCTCAAGCACTGGGACGGTCAGCTGTGCGGTCATGGGGAGCACCTGCAACAAGATCAAGCCCCACAGCCTTTGAGGGGACCATGAAAAGCATTCTGAGAAGGCCAAGGTCACCCCTGGCTGTCCCCATGGGATGGGGAGAATAAATATTCTAGGGTGCATCTAAGGCAGGATCCGGATGTGATCTTTGTGGGCAAAGGCATCTGGAAGAGACCACGATGACATCATGTAGATCAGGATGTCATCACACCAAATGACAAATTATATGAAGGAAGTCCCTGAAAACTTGGCTGTCCTCCCAAGCCTTGGGGCAGGGTAGTGGCTGCGCCCCTATAGGATGTTTTATTTGTTCTGAGGTGGTGTTTCTCAACCTTGGCAACTTTAAGATGTGTGGACTTCAACTCCCAGCTGGCTGGGGAATTCTGGGAGTTGAAGTCCACCCTGGGGAATTCTGGGAGTTGAAGTCCACACGTCTTAAAGTTGCCCAGGTTGAGAAACACTGTTCTAAGGAGTTTGCTTTCTGATGCATAAGATCTGTTCCTGCATTTTTTATTCTTCCTTCTTTTTTAAATTGCACGCCAACTAGGATCACTTGGAGTACGGTGGACTCCGAATTGTATTAAACAAACCTTTTGCTTCATTTGCGTTAGATCATCATGACGTGCATGACGTCACTCCCCACGCACCCCAGTGGCTGGTCTTGTTTCAGCTTAAACCACTCCATGCATCTGATAAAGTGAGCTTGCATTTCACAAACGCTTGCGCCTTTTAATAAAACGTGATAGTTGGAAGAGGGCTACCAGGCTTCTGATTCTTGTTTCAAGCAAAACAGATGAATGGCAATAACCTCCGAAACCAGGGTAAGGGAGAGGGAGTGCTTTTCAGAAGTGCCTTTTGCAGCTTCTCTGACAGAATTTCTTGGCAAAACCCAGCTGAACCACCTAGGATGGCCTCCAGAATAGATCTCCATCTCCCTCATAGTCCAGTCAGCAATATTCAATATCAATGATTTAATATTAAACATTTATTCTATTTAATACCAACAGTTTTCTGGGTGGATACAATTCTCCCCATTGGGGGAGAGGGGCGGTAATATAAATCAGACAAACGGATGACATTTTGATAAAGGAGGAGGAGGAAGGAAGTTCAGAGCAAGCTGGTCAGTGCTGGTGTAGATGCCGAGGAAGGGGGATTTATGGAAGGCTGGAGAGGAGCAGCAGCTAACCGTGTTTTAATCGCCCATTCTTAGAGAGATCCCCCACTCCCCGCCAAGCCTTCCAAGATTCCCATGGATGATCCTAAAGATGTGCCAGAAAGTGAAAGAAATACGGGACTCAGCTTGAGGGCCCGACACCACCTGTTAAATCTGCCATTTGCATGAACTGGTCCAAATAAAAACTACCTTGGCAGCTTCAAGTTTCCCTCCATCCAGTCACCTGGGTAGCTTTGTTGCTGTACTCGATGATAAGATCTTGCCTAAACTCCAGGATTTTCTCCCCGTTTTCATGCTGGATCACTTGAAGCCCTAGCGGCAGATGGTCCTCTGGAAGATGTTGGTAGGTTAGTAATTCAATGGTTGTGAGAAACGACACCTTCACCTACGAGCAACCAGATTAAAATAAATTGGCGGCGGCGGGGGACGGGGGCTGAGATTGGAAAAAAATGGGTGATTGGATGATTGCTGATTCAGCCGCTTTCCATCAGTGGGCAAATGGACTGCGTGCTTCTGTACTGGGATGTTTTACAGACAAAACATTTGACCAGGAGACCTCCAAGGTCCCTCCCGAGCCCGTGGTTCTGAGTCTGTGAAAACTGAGCTGATCTAAAGGTTTTCCTTCAAGCTGCAGGGTGGTCACTGGGAAAGGAGAAACGCCATGGCCCCAAGAGGCTTTCTCTAGCCATGGCAGCCCTCTGAGGAACACTGAAAACCTACCTCTCAAACGGAGACCAATTCCTTCCAAATTTTAAGTAGTTACACCTAGGTTCATACCCTCCCAATTGACTGATTTCTTTTGATTTCATCAAAGCTCACAGTCACCTCTGAACTTCTGGAAAGTTACGGTTTATACATATTTTCTTACTAATATTGGGAGGTTCTTAATCTAAATATAAATTTATGTAACCGATGGAATTATATTTTATTAATATTCTACGGTTAACATCTTACTTATTTACTCTGGTTTTAATGCTGTTAAAGACTGCGCTTAAACTCTTTCACACACTTTATGTCTCTATTTTACCTTATTTGCTTCTTAAATTTCCCTGCTAATTTATAATTTTAGAGTAGAATAAAACATTGGTCAGGGACTGTAATGAACTAAACTGTCTCTTGAAAAAGCGACAATGTTCTTTCGGTAATTAGCAGAATACACATGGAATGCAATGCACAAAGGGTACGCAATACTTTGCTGGCAGGGCGGGAACAGATCCAGGTGGCTAAGCTCGGCAAAACCAGCAGCCCTCTAAATCCAGGGCCAATATTATCTTCAAGCGAGGTGTAACCACCTGCCCCTCTGCCCCTCACTACAATCTTCCCAGCACCTCTCTTTCCCTACCCTCTCCGAGCTGTAGCCACTGCCTGGCCTTTTCCAGCTCCCTTCTGCCAAAATGTGTGATCTGGTCTGGATGCAAACCACGAACGCCACCTGTTTTGTGCACAGAAAGGTTCAGAAAGGGGACCAATTCAGGGCTGCTTTAAGTAATGTTTGTTATTTCTCTGATTCTCTACCAGGGAATGTGGGGCCTTGACAGCGGGATGCCGAGGTCATCTCTCGCCTGGCAGTGGCCACGCTCATGCCAGGATCATCTTCGGCAACCTAATGCTGTGTTTCTCAACCGTGGCAACTTTAAGAAGCGTGGATTCAACTCCCAGAATTCCCCAGCCAGCCATGCTGGCTGAGGAATTCTGGGAGTTGGAGTCCGCACATCTTAAAGTTGCCAAGGTGGAGAAACACTGCCCTAATGCAAGGGTTATCAAACTTTTTCAGGCCACGGAACCTGACTGTTTTAAAACAAAAAACACAATTTCCTGGAACCCCTGATCAAGTGGGGTAGGGCTTCTGCATGTCAGCTGACAAGACCTGCTCTTTTCACTG
This sequence comes from Candoia aspera, assembly GCF_035149785.1. Lineage (NCBI taxonomy): Eukaryota > Metazoa > Chordata > Lepidosauria > Squamata > Candoiidae > Candoia > Candoia aspera. The sequence goes on along the minus strand of NC_086156.1, from coordinate 5,125,491 downwards.
TACCTAATGGGGGGGGGGAAACACCTGTGCGAGAGATGAAGCTTTAGCCCTCTGCAGAAACATTTCTTTCCTCTTTGTCCCGCAGAACCCATTCCTGTCCCGTGGAACCCAGTTTGAAAAACCCGTCCGAATGGACCTAACTCCTAAGGTTGTGGCCTACAATACTGGGAATTAGCTTGGCCCCAGTTCAATCATCCACCTGGATCTAACCCACTGTGCTCCTGAGCTGCCCACTGTCCCTTGGACAAGACCGTACCAACATATTTTCTAATGCGTAGAGCAGTAGGTGTGTTCTTCCTTCACCCCCTTCGCTCTGAGACGTTTTCAGACTCTTGGCGGGGTCCACGCCAGATATAGAGAAGGGATTTGATAAAATAAGGTTGAATGCCAGAGGGGTCTCTGTGTTATTGGTGAGTTTCACGTTCAGAGTGGTGGCGGAATAGGTCAGCACCTGAGGGAGAACATACAGAGAACCTGTAACTCCATTTTATTTGATACCAGCACATTTCAGATACCTGACGTCACTCCTAGGACAGACATCCTTCCTTGACCTGGTCACCTCCTGGGACTTCCAATACCCAAAATATTGCAACTAGACAGCTGCTGGATGAGGAACGGTGGGAGTTGAGGTCCAGGGCGTGGAAATTCCAGGGCAGAGAAGGCTATTTTAGCTGTAGACACTATTATTTTATTTATTTTATTTTTATTTTATTTTATTTTATTTATTTTATTATTTTATTTTATTATTTTATTTTAGCTGTAGACACTATTATTATTCCCCATAGTCACATACGGCTGCGAGAGCTGGACCATAAGGAAGGCTGAGAGAAGGAAGACAGATGCTTTGGAACTGTGGTGTTGGAGGAAAATTCTGAGAGTGCCTTGGACTGCAAGAAGATCAAACCAGTCCATCCTCCAGGAAATCAAGCCAGACTGCTCACTTGAGGGAATGATATTAAAGGCAAAACTGAAATACTTTGGCCACACAATGAGAAGACAGGACACCCTTGAGAAGATGATGATGCTGGGGAGAGTGGAAGGCAAAAGGAAGAGGGGCCGACCAAGGGCAAGATGGATGGATGATATTCTAGAGGTGACGGACTCGTCCCTGGGGGAGCTGGGGGTGTTGACGACCAACAGGAAGCTCTGGCGTGGGCTGGTCCATGAAGTCACGAAGAGTCGGAAGCGACTGAAGGAATCAACAACAACTATTATTGACTCTTACTGGATACAGGCAGACACCTCAAATGGTGGAAAACCATCTGCAGTATCAGAGTGAGTAGGCAAATATACCTGCCAGTAAAAATTACTGGAATTCTGAACTCACTTTTTATCTGAGATGGCGTCACGATAGGGAGCATTATGGGAACAGCCAGGTCCAAGAACAGCCTCCGACAAAACATGCATTCATTGCAACAGTTCTGTTCCAGCTGTCCACTAGACAGATCTGGGGGTGGGGGGGGGAATAGGGCAGGGGAGAGGAGGAGGATGTGAGGCTACTCCAGCTTATAAGGGGCAGAGTCCACATGACTCCATGGAAGCTGCAATGGCCCTGTATTCACTTCAGAGACCTGCAAGGACAGAAGGGGCCTTTGGCTGAAATGAGCTGCTTCAGATACACAGTAGTACCTCAACCTAAACACTGCATTCAAAAAACATCCAGATTCCAACATGGTGGAAAACTAGGGGGAAGGGGATATCAGGAGAGTTTCTACAGGGGAAGCACAAGCAGGTGTTGAGGGCATGGAATAACCAGCCGGGCATCACTGTAACCTCCATCTACTCCAGATCCTTGCCTGTGCCCAAACACCGTATGAATTGTATAAACTGATCTCAGGAAGGCCAAGATTCTTGGCAATGCAACAAACTCCCTGATTCTGGGTTCCAGCTTCCAAGCCTATTCTCTGCCAACTCCCTCAGTTGCATTCCCGCCCCCAGCAGGGACATAATCAAAATGTTAATGTAAGTACTGCATCTTCCCCAGTTATTTAGATCAGCGTGTGCTTCTCCAGTTGTTGTGGAACTTCAGCTCAAGGGAGCCTTCAGTCGGCAGGAAGGGTGGAGGTGGGGATGAAGATGGGAGCTGTATGCCAGGAACATGTATAAAGCCTTCTGTTGCTCAGACAGACTGATTCAGTGCTCTGAGGACAAACAGCTGGGAAATACCAGCCCTTGTTGGAAAGCAGGAAGTTGGAGAAAGTGGCTTTGCTTTGATCGAAGGTTGCTAACGGCACCTTTTGATTCTTTCCAACCCAACAGTACATTGAAAGAAGTCGCATCGAGGAGGTTGGGACTCCGTCAGTCCCTGCATTCTAAACCCCCTCCCTCCTGGCCCCGTGACCCAGAGCAGAGCTTATGCAGCCCACCCCATTTCCCAGGACACACATGCACACAAACACCCCCATACACAACCGGTTTCTTTGTTAAAAAGAAGCAATACAGATACCTCCTCTGGCTACTGCTGGTAAAGGGGCTGGAAAGAATCCCAGAGCTGTGGAGTCCTCGGTGCTCTCTGAGCCGTGTTGTTTTCTTGCAGACGTTTCATTGCCAGGCTAGGCAACATCTTCAGTGCGAAGGGGGAGTGGGACCTGCTCTCTGTTTATATACCACGGTTTGACAAACCACAAGCAGAGAGCAAGGCCCGCTCCCTCTTTGCACTGAAGATGTTGCCTAGCCTGGCACTGAAATGTCTGCAAGAAAACAACAAGGCTCAGAAAGCACCGAGGACTCCACAGTTCAACCCTGCGCCACAAAGAATTCCAGAAGCCAAGCTCAACAGGTTCTCCCCACCTCGTTTACATCTTCAGTTATTATTTTTTGGCTAATTTATTGTGAACAATTAAATGATTTTAGGAATAAATCAGGGTAGTTCCACATAAAACAGTGGCCTCATGTTCATTTACAAAGTGCTCTTGCATTTGCACGTTCCTTTTAGTGTATCCCTGAACTGAGTGGGGTGTGAAGGTTTCAAAATGACTTTTTCCCCAAACAATAAATGTGTGAGTTAAAACACCACCACCACCTTTTTCCTCCTCTGAGAAATGCAAGCATTTTGATGACTTCAGAAGCAAAGCATTACTTACACCCTTGAGAGCAGGATCTGGGATTAGACTGCTGGCCACTGCATGAAACACCAACCCTTCCTCATGAGCTACTTCAACCGTCAACCTGCAGGAAGAAAGCGGAATATTGTGACTTACTGTAAAAATGATGACAGACAAAACAGGAAAACTCAAGCAATGAAGAACGGCAATTCAAAGCCCAGAAAAAGCTTAAAAGGGAAAATAAAGATGCAAAGTTAATCATGCACCAACCCTGCAACTCGGACTTTGCACTATCAATGTCTGTGGATGACCAGGGTTCTAAGTGACTGACATCATCCCTCTTGGGATGGAGTGGAAACAACACCCCATCTTTGCAGTGTTATCTTCTAGAAATGACCCACACAACCACGTTCTAGGAACAGAAGATACTTTTCTGGACTGAAATCACGGGGGTCATCCAGCTCAGTCATGGCAACTCTGACGACTTTTCCAGCTTTACCTGAAGATGTTCTACCACTGAACTAGCCTTCAAATTACAAGTAGTTTTAGGGGCATTGGAGGACATCAAGAATCACAGAACTGTAGAGTTGGAAAGAATCACAAGGATCATCTAGTCCAACCTCTGCAGTATATAGGAGAACAATTCAGTCATGCATGAGAGGTGGCTGCCCAGCCTTTTCTTAAAAACCTCCAGAGATGGAGAATCCAGAACCTCTGTAGGTAGACTGTCTGACCGTGCACATATCTTGCTGTCAGGAAGTTTCTCCTTCTACTGAAATAAAAATCTAAGTCCTGAAGTTTATATCCATTATTTCTGGTCCTAGTTTCCATGGCCATGGAAAATAGTTCAGGACCATCTTCCAGGTAGCTTCTCTTTATGAATCTGAACACCAATATCTTGTCTCCTCTCCATCTTCTTTTCTCCAGCCTGAACATCCCAAGTTCCTTCAGCCTGTTCCTCATAGGGCAGGTCCTCTCTTTCCTTCATAGGGCAGGTCCTCTTTGTTGCCCTCCTCCGTACCCACCCCAGCTTGTCTATAACCTTCTGAAAATGGGATGCCCAGAATCATCATGGTATACAGGTGTGGTCTCACCAGTGTCAAAGAAAGGCCCTAATTTCTTCCCTGATATTCACGCTGTCATCATTGACCCAAGGCACACTCGTATTTCAGAATATGCCCCTTAAGCACCCAGACTTGGCTTACAAAGCAGGTTTGACGAATGCTTGCAAATCGATCCTCAGAGGGGCAACAGAGTGCCCATCTTCACGAGTTACCTTCCCAGGGACTTTCCGAACAATCTGAGGGAGGGAAAAATTCAACAGTGATGAAACTAGATTGGGATGGGCAATATTTCACTTTCAGTTTATGCAATTTATTTTGATAAGTCTGTTCTTTCAACATATAAGATTATATTATTATTATTATTATTCCTGAAAACTAGAGATGGTTATGTTACGGTGACCTATTACTGTGAATGATAAAGTCTGCTTCTTCCTTTCAAATGAGCTACAACCAATTTGGAAAAAAAGGACCATGGAAAACTCTCCTATTCCATAACTCTATAATGTTCATTCTCTTAAAATGGAAGCACGCAGAGCCCAAAGAGAACACTGTGCTTTGTTCATGTCAGTAAAGGTGGCAAGGACCGCTTTCTGATGTTCAATGTTCTTCCCTGATCATCTCAAAGACATCCAAGCAACTGACAGTAAAAGGCTGAGTGACGGAATTTGGTTAGCAAGCAATTTTACGTCTAAATTTGGGGGTGGTGCCCTTCAACCAAGAAGTGGACTTTAGGGACTATATCAAAGTGTCAGGAGACTTCCCAACAAAGCTGCCACTTGCCTACCTCTTCTGCAGTTCCCTAAAGCGCACTCATTGGCCCCCTTTGGAGTACTGGAGGAAGACCCATGTCTATTACAACTTGATGTACAGAAAATCTGCTACCACAATGGCGTGAAGATGGTGAGAAGTGGCTTTCCCAGCCTCTAGATTGGATCCTGATATAGGCATGTGTCACTGGGTTGGGGAAACGGAATGAAAACTCTTCCCTTCCACCACCACTGCCCTGAAAATGCTTCCTAAAGGGATAGGAAGCCCTGATCAGCTCTGTGATGCAGAGCGGTGGGACAGGTAGGGACACTCCCCCAAGGGAGATCTAGGTATCTTGGGCGTCACTCCTACAAGGTGCCACTGCCTGATTTTTGAAGCTTCTGAGTGGCTCTGCACCACAGCTGACCCCCTTCTGCAGAATAGCCCGATTCTCTGAAGAAAGGGAAAAAAAACTCCGGAAGAATGCAAATAAATCTTGCTTTATGTACCTCTCTGTCCAAACTCATGAAGCCAAGGGCAAAACCTTCACATTCAAACTTATGGATGATTTCAGGAAGCATCAGAGGAGTAAAGGAGATGTGAATGGCAGCAGCGCCACCTGCAGGGATGACCTGGAAACAAGAGTTTTGTTTTATTCAAAGGAGGCACTGATGGGACCAGTTACCCTGGCTGGATTGCAGGAATGCAGCCCACCACTAGATCAGCGTTTCTCAACTTTGGCAACTTTAAGCTGTATGGCAAAAGGAAGAGGGGCCGACCAAGGGCAAGGTGGATGGATGATATTCTAGAGGGGACGGACTCGTCCCTGGGGGAGCTGGGGGTGTTGACGACCGACAGGAAGCTCTGGCGTGGGCTGGTCCGTGAAGTCACGAAGAGTCGGAAGCGACTGAACGAATAAACAACAAAACATATGGCTGTGAGAGCTGGACCATAAGGAAGGCTGAGAGAAGGAAGATCGATGCTTTTGAACTGTGGTGTGGGAGGAAAATTCTGAGAGTGCCTTGGACTGCAAGAAGATCAAACCAGTCCATCCTCCAGGAAATAAAGCCAGACCGCTCACTTGAGGGAATGATATTAAAGGCAAAACTGAAATACTTTGGCCACATAATGAGAAGACAGGACACCCTGGAGAAGATGCTGGTGCTGGGGAGAGTGGAGGGCAAAAGGAAAAGGGGCCGACCAAGGGCAAGGTGGACGGATGATATTCTAGAGGTGACGGACTCGTCCCTGGGGGAGCTGGGGGTGCTGACGACCGACAGGAAGCTCTGGCGTGGGCTGGTCCATGAAGCCACGAAGAGTCGGAAGCGACTAAACGAATAAACAACAAAGCTGTATGGACTTCAACTCCCAGAATTCCCCAGGCAGCCAGAAACACTGCTCTACAGGAACAAAGGAGCATTTGTTGAGAGTCAGGTGGCATACAAGTTTAATAAATTATTATTTATTATGGTTACTCCTGGAATTTCTGCTCTTTCTGTGTCTTGGGCTGGCCTATCTTGAAGGGCTGACAACTGCTCTCCCAGCAAGCACTTGTCTTACAGTGGAATCAGGCACGATATAAATTACGCAAATAAATAAATAGCAGTGGGGCAGTTTCAAAATGATTCACCACCACCCCCCCCTCCCTGCCTTATAATCTGAAGTGGCAAATCCAGAATCCTACCATTTTGAAGAATCATCCCATTCTGAGCAATGTGCTCAACAGCTAGGAAGCAAACTGATGCTCCGGAAGTAGGAATGGAGCATTTGGCCCGTTCCCCTCTTTTCCCCCAAACTGTCAACGATTGGCCAAATGATGGTAAATCTTTCTTTCTTTCTGCATTTCTGCTCTCTTTCTCTTTATTTCTCTTTGTTTCCTTTTTCTTGATTATTAGTTTCTGTTATATTTTCTCTCTCTGTTTTAAAACTTAATAATGTTATTATAAAAAAAATAAAGTTATGGCAACAAACAGCATTAACAGTTTTGTTTCTCTGCCACTTGATATTTTTTTTAATTAATCAACTGTTGAATGTGTGAAAGGATGACACTGACTTTTTTTAAATGCAGTTACTAAATTGCTCACCAATTGAACATTTTCCTTCCGTGCTGCGTGGAGGGATATGCCCTAATTCGCTGCAATAAATGCTGTAGGAGGAAGCTGAGGATAGGTGTGTCCATGAACCCTGTTAAGGTGAGAGGCAGGCAGCCCTGGCCAGATGAGCTTCAAGGTGAAGTGAGAATGCAAACCTGATTCTCTGATACGCTACTCAAATTTGGTAGAAGGAGATCTGGGCTAGTCCATGGTGGCAAAAAGTTAGGAAGAGCCTACAACTCAGGAAAGCTTCTGAATTTTAAGAAAAGTTGTGTGTTGGAAAATGTGCTCCCAGGCTCCTGATTTTTTACTCAGATCTGGGGAACTGTCAGGGAGCTGGGTGTCCCACTACCCCACAGATCCCTCTGGCGATAACAAAAACTAGGGAGCTGGATCTAACACAGAGACAAGAAGATTGTCCCTTCCTCTTGCTAAGCTGTTGACACTCTCAGTCCCCTGCCTCCCTCCCCACTTTCAGTCCCTTGGCTTTCCTACCTACTGTGGTGGATTTCGGCAGTATCTCTGGTTCTCGGGAAGGAGGGAGCGCATTCCAAGGAGGAGGACAAGGTAAGAGGACACACAGTCCAGGAAGTGAATGTGGGAAACCTAAGAGGTTCAGGATAGCCCCACCCTAGAGCCTTTCCAGGTTATTCCCCTTTAGGTTAGGAAGAGTAGCTTCAGTCTGGCAAGATTCTGCCTCTACGGTGTGAGCAGATAAAGAACTGAAGTTGGCTGGACCGATCCTTTGTCGTTCTTGGGCTGGGCCTGACACCTACGAGGTCAGCCCGGGTTAAGGGAGCTGCAACTTACAATCTGCTTGGGAGTGATGCAGAAGGGATAGTCTGAGGGAACCCCCTCGTGAGGCCGAATGACCACGGAGACTATTTGCTCGGGCATCAGTGATTCGCAGGATGAGTCGTCAGAGCTTCCTTCATCATCCTCAAAAAGTTGCTCCAGAGCCTACAGGAATGAATGAGAGAGAGAGAGAAATTCCTGCAAAGACTGGCATTTTATTCAACAGAAATGGGGGAAATGTTTGTGACACAAATACAAGCATTTTATATTCTGTATTTTAAAGCGGTGGTTCATCATAGTAAATACGATTGCTTGGAATGTCTGCTGAGGACTGTATGGCTGTACCTCGAGTAGATCGAATTTTGCACGTGGGGCACCACAGCCAAGGCTGGAGTTTTAAGCACCGAGGTGGACGTGAGCAAGAAGCAAAGCTCAGCCTTGACGGGGCACCAGCTTTCCTCGGCATTGCATGTCAAGCGGAGGAACCACAAGCCTTCAGCCGTCAATTCCTACCTGGAAGCTACCATAAAACAGCCTCCACAGACTGACTTCTAGGAGCTTCTGGACAGGAAGCAGCCCTCTTCCTTGAGCCCTCTGCTCACCCTTAGATCCTCTGACTACTGATCCTGCCGCCAGTTGTTCACCATGCTCCAAGCAGCCTCTCTCAAGCTTTTGACCCCGGAGGGACCCTTGAAGTAGTTTCCAGGCCTGCGGGAACCCCTGCACAGTCAGGCTCCAACATAGGCCAGAAGTTACAGAATTATTCTATTCGTTTCATGGCTAGGCCTGTCTATATGCACTAACCGTGTCCTTAAACTAAAAACAAAGAAGGAAACTCCCCTCTTGAATGTGAAGTTGCCCGGATTTGTAATAATTTTTTAAATAAACCGTGATCTCCCAGGGAACCCCTCGTGGCCTCTCGCGGAGCCCCAGGGTGCCACGGAACCCTGGTCAAGAAACCCTGCTCCAGGGGCTGGAATGGAACAAGCACCGTTCATATACCGTCATTTGAGGACAAAAAGCAAATCACGCTGGTCTCTTCCACTGTTGCAAGAGCACCAACGTTTTACCTAATACTGATCAAGTCTTCTGTTAAAAGTGATACACCAGAACACTGTTTCTCAACCTTGGCGACTTTAAGACGTGTGGACGTCAGCTCCCAAGTCCGCCAGCCAGCCACGCTGCGCTGCACTAGCGAGTCTATACGGAGCAAATGGCTCTTCCGTTGGCCACAGGAAGGATCTTAATACAATAAAATACAGCAGCCACAATCTAACTGCTTTTTTTATTGATTGATTGATTGTATTTTTCCACCGCCCATCTTGAAAACACCCACTTGTAATGGGTGTCGTTAGAGTATCTATAAATATAGTCAGAAACCAATTACAACTAGTTTCTGCTATGAATCTTATTCTAGAGAACGTAGTGCCAGAGCACCTGAAGCACACTGTAAAAATACAGAATACCTTTATTTGTTTTCCCCATTAGTCAGCTAGCATCTCTTTTGCCAGGCTTAATTTTAATCTATATTTTTAATTGTTTATATTCTGTTTTGTTTTCCCTTGTTAGCTACTGTCTTGAGTGCTTGTCCAAACACTGAAGGGGAATTGGTGTAAATCCAATTCATCGTCTCCATCTCCATCAACATCATCATCATCATCATCATCATCATCATATTCTTTCTCAGCTGCTACTACAGCATCATTTTATATATATTTCTTCTTAAAAACTGATCCCCAATTTATCACCTTGGTAGACATGCACTTGGCTGGCTGTTTATTCTCTCCTCAATTAAGTTGGGGAAAGTTGGAACAGTTGGTTATTTGATGGCATCATGAAAGCAAAGCCAGTTGAGAACAAGGAAAATATGACAAAGGAAGTGGGGTCAGCTGACTGAAAGAATGGCAGTCCCGTGACCTGCAATGGTTTCACCTTCTCTCTGTTTCAAACAAGGTAAGTCTGTACATCCATGTTCCAAAACTACCACAGGGAATGATGGTGTATTTGTCACAGCTGCTAAAAACAGCAGAAGGGTCGCTGGACCGCCAAGTGCACTTTTTGCACCTGGCCTAAAAGCTCAAATAACTTTTCTCTCTACCCTCACCATATTGTAACTGAAATAACTGCGAACTGTAGAAGGCGTGTTCATTCTACTGTGTGTGCAGAAATGCCCTGTATTCTAAGAAGGGGAATCCCTTAAAAGGGGAAAAAATGACACATTTTGAACAGACTCTACAGACTAACCAGGTTCTCCCTGGTTGATGACTGTGTGGTGGTTCCTGAAATGAAAGACCTTTTCTTAGAGATGGTGTCAGCCTCCCAGAGGACATCAATCTCATTGCCATCTGTGTCTCTGATTGGAAACGGTGCACCGTAAAACACCAAGAGGTCCACCAGCTTGTCATCGTCCTTATCTTGGTTATAACTTTCCCAGTCCATTCGAATGTCTGAATTGAAGAAGAGGGAAAAGGCAAAATCAAAACCAGGGTGGCTAAAGAGTTGTACCTAGACATGGGGAAACTTACGCACTTTCTTCCAGGGGTGACTGCAACCTCAGGTGATCATTGGCTAAAATAGTGTTTTTCAAACTTGGCAACTTGAAGATGTGTGGACTTCAATTCCCAGAATTCCCCAGCCAGCATCTTTTTGAAAAACACTGAGCCCAAATCTCACCATTTGTTCAAAAACTCTCATCCTCAAGGTTGGAAGATATTTTGAGTGTGCTTGGAAAAAAACCTCAGAATCCAAGGAATCTGGGGCAAGGGGGAGAGGAAGGGCAGCACATTCTTAGGTGTTTTCCAACCCTGCAGTGATCCTGGCCCTTCGTTTTCCTCCTGGTTTGCTGGGGCCTTGGCTATTGTCAGGAAAAATGACACTGGCCAGTCCAAACACTTACCGAAGGGAGTGGGGTTATTGAGTCGGATGTACCGTGAGACGGTGTCCCCTCCAGAGATGTGGGCCCCAAACCTGGGAAAGAAAGTGATATATGTATCTGTGCACAATCTCTGTCTGTATTTTTGGTGCTTCCTATGAAAGAGAGAAGAACTAAATATGCTCCATCAACCCAACAAAAGACATTTCAGCACTAAAGGCTTGGTTTCACAGCTGTTTCTCTTCAGGTGCCTGTGGGAGTTTTGTCCCTCCCACCACCATCACCTAACACAATTATAGCTTCCATGGCTCCTGGAGACAGGATGGCTCTAAAGCCAAGCCTGTAGTGTTAAGGTGTTTGGATTCTTGACAGCAAAACTACAGGTGGTCCTCAACTTACAACTGTCCATTTAACGATGGTCCAAAGTTACGATGGCCTTGGACTGGGTGCTGTAAAGCATTTCCGAGCATTGCAAAATATCACATGCATCCCCATGGTCACATGATCGCATTTTGGGCACTTGGCAACTGGCTCTTATTTATGACCAGTTGCAGCATCCCACAGTCATGTGATTGCATTTTGCAACGTTTTTTGCCATCTTCCGGCAAAAAACACCCATTGAGGAAGCTGGATTTGCTTAACGACCGCTGTAAAAATGGTTGTAAAATTGGGTCCAGTCACGTGGTGACTCGACTTACGACCACAATGACTTACGATGGAAATTCTGGTCGCAGTTGTGGTTGTAAGTCGAGGACTACCTGTATAATAACTATGGTTATTAAAGGAATGCTAATTATTTAACTAGTAAGAACAATGTTGTGGGAAACTGGGATGGGGAAAACGTGTTTCCCAGGATCTCTCATGTTGACCAACCCAGCCAGAAGCTTACAGCTTACAGTAACTGCCTGAAGGAATGCAGGACTATTTGCAGCAGAGTAAGCATGTTCCAGTATATATTTAGGGGAGAACTGAGAAACAAAACAGAGCTGGACGAAAACAAGCATTGATCTTTCAGGCAGGAGTGCAGGGATTCAAAAGCAAAGAGCTTCATCCCCATCCCTTGCAGAAGACCCGGGCTGCAGCCTTTGGACAGATCCACTGCTGTCACAGGGTCAGCCCTTCAACATGCAAGAGAAGGAAAAGGGGGGTTCATGGCCCATGAGAGCTGTGGCCAGGTCAGGACTGTGTCCCCAAAGGTAAAAACACATGTTTATGATGGACTTAGCCACCGCTCTCAGCATTCCCCACCACCATGCATTGGGAGCTCCCAATAGCCTTGCCAGAAGTCTTTGGCATCTACCTGATGGTGGGAGTTGGCATGGGATGGCTTGGTCCGGTCATCTGCAAGAAGATAGGGCAGCCTTTCACCGTCATCTGTAGGGGCACCAACTTTGGCTCTGAGTCTCCCACCTGCACAAAGAGAGTGACTTATACACCCGACCGATCCGGCAGCTGAACGAGGCAGGGAGGCAAAGGGGCCTGGCAGTGTTCTTCCTTTTGCAAACGAGATAGCTGTTATCTATTGCAGATAATCAGCCGCGCAGAAGGATTTTGCAAATCTCCAGGAGAAGCAAGAAACGCAAGTTTGTCCCCTTCCTCTTGCTTGCATTTGCCTCTCAATGTAAGACAGCTCTTCCTCTGAAATTCAAGGAAAGCTCTAAAAAATACAAAAGACCCCTGCCTGCCTCACTTCCTGCTGGAGACTCACTGTCAGGCTCTGCCTGAGACCCAAATGAAAACCCAGACGCTAGGGTAGGCTTCGGTTCAGGTTTTATTTGGGAATAGAATGCATGCCTTTAGAAAGCTGAGAGTGAGGGGAGCGCGCCGGAGAGGGATTTAAATAGCCCGCGCCGGTCAGCGCTCCACCCCACATCATCCCAGGTGCGTCCCACGAGTCCCAACGGTTTCGTCCCTGCCGGGTGAGAGGTCGTGCATCCCCCTTGCGCCCCGGGCATCGCCTCGATCGCCTTCCTGTGCGGTAACGATCCACTGCCGGGCGATCAGGCTCTTAATTCTTCGAAAGCCCGGGCGCCCCTTTCCTGTGGTTAGTCAATTACCCGTTGGCTACTTGGTATCTTTTGTTTCCCGGTCTGCCGGTCCCGGTTACTTAGTTTCTTCGCACCTGTTGCTGGTTCTTTGTGTTTCTTAGTTGCCTTTGCCTAATGCGTCAGGGACCCATTTCCTTGTATTGTCATGCGAGCCGTTGCGATGTCACAAGCATCGCAACGGTCATCATGACACTAACCCAGATAAAGAGCCCAGGCATCACACGCAAGCCCCACTGAAGTCACGGGAAAAACTCTGGTAAGAATCACAGAGCTGCAGCCCGGACTGTTCTGACTGATGTCAGGTCAACGTCCCACCTGCTGGCTCAGACGGGCCGCCTACCTTACAGAGGAGAATGTCCTCGTAATGTCCCCACATATTGTTGTAGGCCGTGATTTCTACACAGAGTTCCTGGAAAGCCTTCAGGATCCCCTTCGATGGGTGCACGTGGAAAGTCGCTCCTTTCCCGTGGGACAGCATGGATGCTCGGAAGGCTGGAAGAGGGGAACAACAATAACAAGAACGAGCCCACTCTGTGGCAGTGCTGCTGCCAGACTTCCCTTGGTCTGAAAGGGACTGGCCTGGAGTCTCTTCACTGGGCAGTGTCCAGCTGCGTCCTCCCATCAAAGTATTTCTTCAGCCTCACAAACTTCCTGTCTACAGAAACATAACCAAGACAGATTCTTCTTACCTGATTGCTTCCTCTTTGCAAATTGTCTCGTTACCCGCCTGGTTTTTTCCACCATCGCATCCCTGGGTAGAGGAAATGGTCTCTCTGAGAACACACAAAGGAGCCTTGGTATCTGCAGGCATGATGCGTGCTTCAAAAACACACCTAAAACTTCCACGTGGCTGCCCATCTGAGGCAGATCTATTCATCAACTTTGGCTGCAAATTTCAATTCAACCCAGGGGCCACAGGCGGGATGCTATTATTCAAACTAAACCTTTCATGCGCTGCAGATGTGGCAACAGCAGCTTTCTTCACATGGCAATACGGATCTATTAGCTGAGGGCCACGACAGCCTTCTCAGGCTGGTACTAGCAGGAGGCACTGGACTACAATCCCCATCATCACCAAGCCACAGCAGGAAGCCTTTCCCTTAAGATGGCTTTTGTAAACATTGGCTCAATCCTTGGGTCCCATCCAGCAATATTCCACTGAGTCAGCAACTTGTAAATTATTAAGAAGGAAGAAAGTGGACCATGTAGCAGAAATGTTGGTGGGATAAGCTAAAAGGGGCTTTTATTTGGGATTCCATCTTGCCTGGGGTGAAATTCAGTAGAGAGAGAAAGGACAACTGATTCCTTCAAAGCCCACCTCCTTATGTCCTTTTAGTGCTTAGAAGGTTTTGGGAGTTGAATATTCATAGCTATATGGGCAAGGAAATACTTGTGCCTATGAGAAATCTACTAAGTAACAGTTAATGGAGTTTTGCCTTCCCAACCAAGGACAAACAAAGTAAGATGTACCCCTCTTGATCCTCGGAAGATCGTGGAGGGCTGCTGAAATAATCAGCTTCTATTGTGAAGAGAGCAGCTAATTCAGAATGATTGGTAATGATCAACTGACGTTTTATCACACTCTTCAAGGCCACTTCAGAGCCAAAGTTGAGTATTAGATCTTGTGAAGGCATGAATGCATTTTGCTCCTGAGCACTGCAGAAAAACAAGAACAGCAAGAACAGCAAGCTTCCTACGTTTTAGAGATGGGTGGCCAGAAAAGGGAGATTGAGATACAATACTGTGAAGGACAATGAAGGATTTCTTTACTACTTTAGCAGAAAAAGTGTAAGATCCTGCAGCCGATACAATCTCCAAAGAGCGGCGCAAGTTCATAGAAGCTGTGAGCATACTTAAGAACATAAAAAGCACCCTGTTGTTCAGTGAGTTGAAATGAATTGTAGAAATAATGTGTCTTATTGTTAAAATTAGAGTAAGCGATCAATGTATTTTTTATGCACATCTTTGCTGTAGAAAGTTGGAAGTCTATGTATTCTTTCCTATACATTTCTGCGCTTTTTTAGGGTTTTCAATCTTCTCAATCTTTTTATCTATATTTTGAAAATATAATACTGTTATGTAAAAAGAAAAAAAAATAACATACAAAGGACCCTGCAGGCTCGGGCTTTACAACACATTTGGTCTCTCATTCTAGCTAACAAGCAGGGGCCGGTAGGAAGCTCAAGTTCAAAATTGTGGGAAAGAAGTGGAAGCAGAGCAGGACGGAACAGAATCGTTCATACAAATTACGCTGCCTGCTTTTCATTATAACTCTGTCTCCTTCCTTTACCTGTCAAAGGGTATCGAGTAGGTGACACGCAGCCCTTTTACTTCGCCAGAGAGAGCCAGAAAGAGTGGCTCCAACATGTCTCCGATGCTACAGCACAGGACAAGGTCCTCCAGCTTGTCCTAAGAAAAAGAACGGCAGCTGGTTTCAGCAGGACCAAATTCCAATGCAGCCCTGTTGTATCACACTGGGAGGGAGGGGTAAGCCTGCTGAAACAGCCCAACCACTCAGCTCCAGAACCCTTGGCCCTCTGGGGCCAGGAGGCCGATGTGGAACGTGAAGAGCATGTCTCAAAATCTCACCGATTTTTTCAACTAACCAAGAACCCCACAAGCTACTCACCTCTCCCCATTTGAAAATGTGTTGGAAGAGCTAAAAGACCCCCTGCTTCTCAGAAGACAAGCTGGTAAGGTTTGGCATCCCATGGCAGCCCCTGCACCTTCTCTCATCTCAGCTCACTTCCCCACCCACCCCGCCCCCAGGAAGATATGCAGCCTTCCAAACAGTGCCCTGGACTGCAGTGGTCTGCCATTTTAATCTTCTAAGAATGCCTCTGAAAACTACATGGAACTCAGGAGCATTTTTTTTAACCCAAAGACCGGGTCTGAGGCTGGCGTTTTGCTTTGCAGCATGCCAGGGTGGTGCAGTGGTGAAGGTGTTGGACTGCCACTGGGAAGATCTAGCTTCTCCAGGCCTCTCTGTCTCAGCCCAACCTACTTCACAGAGGTGTTGTTGTTGTGGGGACAAATGGGAAGAGCAAGCACTGCACGAGCCATCTTAAGCTCCTGTACAAAGGGGGGATATAAATCTAATCCATAAATCAATACATTTCAATTAATTTTTCAAAACGGTAATTAACAGTATCCTGAAAAATACAAAATAAAACCTGGGGGGGGGGACCCAGCGTTTATCTAGCTCAGCAGAGTCCACCAGGTTTCTAGAGTGGGCCTTCAGATGTCAGC
Source organism: Candoia aspera (assembly GCF_035149785.1). NCBI lineage: Eukaryota > Metazoa > Chordata > Lepidosauria > Squamata > Candoiidae > Candoia > Candoia aspera. Next base: position 5,109,579 of record NC_086156.1, on the reverse strand, counting down.
AGACCGCCCACCCACTAGCCATGATTCCAACAGTCCCCTCTCGTCCTTGTTAGCAGCTATAATATTTATTTACTTCATTTATTTATCTAGTTTGTCCCCACCCATCTCCTCCCATTGGAGGACTCTGGGCGGTTTACAGTAATCAATTAAAACAACAATAATAAAATCCACAATATAAAATTACAATAATAAATAATATAATAAGAGTAAAAACAAAAAAGTCCAAGTGGCAGGAGAATCTAAAGCAGTCCAAGTGTGGGAGGAGTGGTCTATAGCGACCATCCCCATGTAGGTCTATTCCCCTCTCCGCCCCAAGTGAGGCGGCAGAACCAGGTCTTCAGACTCCTCCGAAAGGCCAGGAACGATGGGGCCAATCTCACCTCCGGGGGCAGCATGTTGAAGGGCACAATTTTAGAAGTAATTTTGCCACAAAGATGGAGGATGCTTATTAATAGATGTATTTCTATCCAACCTCCCATCCCATTTGCAACATCTAACACTCTGTCAACCCTGTAAAAAATTAATCAGTGACAATACGATACAAAAAGAGGTTAAAAACAGAGACAAGTGCAGCACATAAAACCAGCATGCAGAAGTGGGCTGGCTGGCAAAGAATGAAGCAGCAACCATAATGCATAGTGAGAGGCAAGTAATTTCCAAACAAACTAACCTTATTATTATACGTTATCACTATGAGGAACTCCTTCTTCTCATTTGGGCCCAAAACGCCACTTTCTGGAGAGATGCTCAGCACACAGGAAGACGCCTGGCTTCCAAGGGGCTGTCAAGCCAATCAGGGTGGTGGATCATTTAGCAGGAGGCCAAGGATCCTTTGGATTAGTTGTGAACGCCACAACCCGCCCGCTCACCTCTCCCCATTTGAAGCGCGTAGGGAGCAGCGTCTGGTTAAGAAGGCAGGCTGTTGCTTCTGTGGGAATCCCAATGGAAAGCTCAAAGTGTAAGTGGCTCGAGAGCAGACACACGTGGGGCACTTGCACTTCCACGGAAACAGGGATGCGGCTGGAAAGAGAGAGAGAGGGATGCCCCATCACCATCAGTGCTGGTCTGCAAGCCTCTGCTGGTAGGACGAGGACAAACCAAAGGCTTCCAGAAAGGGGCATATTCTGCTCAGGCTGAATCTATAGAATCCCCCTTTCATTATTTTGTCGTTTTCTCTGCCCTTTTTCCCCCTCTTCTATCTACACTTCTCTCAGATTCCTGCTTACCAATTCAGCGTTTAGTCTGCTTTCCTCTTCAACTCCCTTTCCTCTGTTTCCTGTCCCTTCAGCCTTTCTGCTCCACATCCAACTCATGGAGTTCCCCCTGCCCAAATGGCTGGCAGGAGACTTTATAGCTCAAGTGAACTGATGAGCTATTGGCCAACTTTGGCTGGGGACAGTCCACTGCATTCAGTGGGGAGAATATTCCTAAGCATTTTGTGACATCACAGCAGCTCAGCCAATAACGAATGCCAAACAGAACGCCCTAAACAGTTAGAATCCTAGCAAGTTAGGAATAAAATAAAGGCAAAATAAATAAATAAACAAATTGTTTTGTTTTTGTTTTTTGTACTTTGCTCTTCTGCTTTTTTGTATTTTTTTTTCTTTTAGTAAGTTGGTTTTTAGTTGTAAGCCACCCAGAGTCATTTGGGAGTCAGGTGGCCTATAAATAAAATAATAAAATGAAATAAAACGAAATGAAATGAAATGAAATGAAATGTAAAAGAATGAAAGAATAGAATAGAGTAGAATAATAAAATAATAATAAACTGAAATAAACGTATAACACAATTCTCATATCTGATGTACCCAGAAGCATATATATATGCTTTCTATTCCTTTGCACATCTTTACCTTCCAACTCCATTTTCAACTTCCATCTCTAATACGGTTTGGAGATGATGACATGTATATGATGCAAACAAAATTGATACACAGCATTTGTCCAGAGGATACAATTCCCCGTTAGGAGGCTGAATTGTGAATGCAGAAGTCTGTAGGAAGAAAAGTGAGCGCTTATGTAATCTGGAACCCTCCAGGCTGGCTGGGGAATGATGGGACTTGCTGTTCAAAGCATCCAGAAAAACAGGTTGAGAAGGCTCAGCTAGCATTCTGCATTAGAGCACTTCCCACTTAAACCCAGGTTCAGCCACAGAGTATCTGAATGACTTTGAGGAAGGCAAAGGTTGTGGGGATCTGACAACTGACTGGTCAGTGAAACAGATGACAGATTTGGGGAACTGAGATGAAAAGCCTCTCAGAGCAACATACCTCCTCGCCCCTTTTTGCTATCCATGCAGGACTTTCCTGCATTTTCCATCTTCCTGGCAGCTGACTTAAGTTTTCTATTT